>NC_134365.1:8100406-8403437 GCF_035582795.1 Mycteria americana | reverse complement strand
ACCCAGCTAAAGATCCTGCTTCTAATCAGGATAAAAATATGCATAAGCAAGAGATATTTGTGCTGCCTGTGCATTGGGTTGTCTAGGGAGATAAATCTATGCCGTGGGCATTCAGGCAATAGCTGAAGGTATGGGAAAAGGGTCACTTTGGCCTCCATCGGCATTTGAGAGTTACAAGTTCCCTGGTGGTTCAGAGACCTTGGAGGGGTGAGATTTTCATTATCCTCAGTCAAAATACTTTCATTAACAGTTGTGCTACAGAATTGGAGGAGACGTATAGGATAAATGCCTGGGGTAGGAATTTGGCCAAGTGACTTAATGACCTCATTTAAACTAGCCCATTCTTTTTCCTGAACAGCGGAACTGTTTGGCAGCGAGTCCTTTCAGTTGCAGAGCAAGACTCGCTGTCAGCAGAGAGCCCTTTAGCTGGAGCAGCAGTTTGTACCTCACAACTAATCCTGTACACCATGTGGTGATGTTCGGACAATACCCTCAGAAACAGCCTCCCTGCATCCACTTCCAGCTGAAGGACACTTTACTGTCACACACACAAGCAAAAGGACAAGCACAGACTTCATCTATGCTCAGGCTCACCCAAACCTCCCAAGTGTACCTAATAGAAAAAAAATAAAATCAAATCCCAAACCAGATTTTGAAGGAGTCAGCTCCAAAGGCAGACTCCTGGAGGTCCCTGCAGCTTCGGCGTAAAACTTAGCTCCCAATCTGCTGGTCCTTCCAAAATTGTGGTGTGCAACACGGTCTGAATTGACATCTGCATGCCGATCTATAGATGCTTTTAGAAACTAGGAAGTGCAGTTCTGCTCTGCAGATAGAGGACATGACTCATTCGCTAATTGGAAAGGACACCGAGAGTGTGTGAAATTTTATTGCACTGCATACTTCCATTTGTGGGTCAGGCATGATCAGCAGACCATGAGACTTAACAGCTTGGGAACATGTTACAATTAATAATGAAATACAGCTGCATTCATTTGTAATTTGTAAGCTGTTATTATCTAGCTGGGGCAGAGGTTTTGTAAATACATGATAGGAATTTCATACAAAAGGCATTTTCAGCAATATGAACTTTAAACTGCTTGTAGTATTTTGCTTATGAATGTTTTTCAGGGCTGAACTCTTCTTGGGCAGAAGCATCATCTTGGAGATGTGACTCCTGTTCTTAATCCTAAGAGCTTTGCTTCTGTTTCTCCATCTTCTCTAGTAGATGACTTCAATGAAATGAACATAAAACATCTTACGAGAATGGCAATGTTTCCATGGTTGTGCAGGGAGTGTACCAGCTGAAAGGCAAGGGAAAATCAGGGGTCCCAGGCGCTCTTTGTGCCAAGGACAGTGTTTAAACACAGTTCAGTGTTTAAATTCCATGATTGAAAGCTAATATCTGAATACCAAAATTCCTTCCCCTTCCCCTGCTCTTTCCTTTTCCTTTGTCCTTGCCCCTTTCCCTTCCTCCTCCCCTTCCCATTCCTCATTTCCTTCCTGTATTTGCTTAACTGAGTGCCATTAATATTGATAGGAGTTGCACATAAATAAAGAGCAAATAAGCTGTGTTTCTTATTAATATTCCTGGAGAAACTCCTCTTCCCCTTACCAGGGCAGACAAGCTTAACACTGAGCTCAGGAGTTAATACATGACAAAATGAGGGTAACTTTGTTAATCCTAACTCTGCCCCTTTTCACATATGCGCTCTCACTATCTTTTAAAAAATGTGCTCTCAGCGTGCAGTGCAGCGGTTTTGCATTTCTTCACATCTTTTTCATTCAGTGTATGAAACTGAGTGTATTTATGCCTCAACTAAAAATAAAATCAACAGTTCCCCTGCACTGAAAATAGGGATCTTTCCATATAACCTTTGTGGAGCTTCCCAGTGTGATACTTGAACGTCTCACAAATATTACTTCTTCTATCCTAAAACAATCCTCTGAATTTGAGAAATATCATTCCTACTATACTAGCAGGGAATCGAGGCACAGAAGGAATAAAAACGACTTGCTGGAAGTCACATGATAAATGTGTTGGACAGTTAAGAATTAAACATGCTTTACCTTCCTCATTAATCTAGCTTCAGTCATTAGACGTTGTACAAGAGAGCTCAGACCATTCATCACACAGCTTGACCCTGTTGGCCTAAGAAAAAACCTGCATGGGCTAGGAATCCTAAAAAAGAGGGGAGGCAGAGATCAAAAAGCCAAACAGGATTTTCTTTTGCATGCCTCTAGACGTCTTGGTTTCCCTTCATCAACTGTATATGGACACTTCATTTAGAAGAACAGCTTCACTGGCACCTAAAATCCAGATGCAACGTAGATGCCTGCATTAGATAACATGGATTCCACCCTTTGCTGTCAAGCCATAGACTGAAAACTCCTGTTCTGAGTCATTATTTCTACCCCATGCTCCATGTTTCACTTTGGGGAAAGTGGCTCTGAATCATCTCGCCTGATTAATGACATTTACTTATCACCCTTGAGGTCTGCTCCCTTTTTGAGACAGTTCCAGGAGGAAATTAATCTTCCCTTAGATCTGGATTGCCCTCTGGAAGTGTCTCTCTGTCCAGTGACTACAAAGTGAGCAAAGGTGCTGATTTAGGACCATGATGGGGCTCTCATCTCAGCTAAGAAGAGAAACTCTAAAAACTACCAGGGTAGAAATAACATACACAATGTCTATGCAGCATGGGTTCAAACACCTTGCCATCTTCCTGCATTGCAATCCCGCTCTGGCCAGAATGGTTTTGCTCCACAAAATCATGTCAGACAGAAAGATCTCTTATGAGGTCCTCGTAATAAGGGGCTGTCCACTATCACACGCATTTTGTGTGTGAGTCACCTTTCCTTACCCAGTGCACGATGTTACTCAATGCACAGAGCAGCCTGCTGCAGGAATCGAGTTTGGTCACACCTTTACACAATGCCAAGGAAACTGTGCCCCTGCTTGGCCATCACATCCAAGCCTGCGTTGTGGACCTGGTGACGGCCGTTCAGCACTTCATTGCTCCTATTTTAACTGGTGTGACTTTGGTGGTGGTGTGACAGTCTAAAACTGGGACAAGGTGACGGAAAACAAAGGGCTGCAATTTCAAAGGGTGCCCACGAGCCAATTAATCAGTCTTCTTAGAAAAGTTGTGCTAAGAAAATAGGTCAGTTGCTTCTCTCATTTATACCATTGTAGGCTCTTGACTCCAATGGACCAGAATTGATTTTTCAGCACCAAAGTCTCAGGACTGCTGTCTGTCTGAAGTGCTGCTCCCGCTATCGATGTGAAGTCTGCCTCTGCAATGGTTTACATCCCTTGAAATGATTTGAAAAAGGCTGTGTGAAGTCAATAAAGAACAGACCATTTTTTCTCTGCACATTTCCTGTTTAATACCAAAAGGAAAAAAATTACTCTGCAGACAATAGGAACGTATATGGCCATTGAAAAGATAAAGTCTTGCCTTAAAGCAGGTATTATTGTTTCTTTCAGGGTAATGAGACCTCTCTGTGAGCACTAATAAAAGCTGCAATATGTGAACCTAAGTCTTTTTGTACCTGTAACAAAAACCATGTATATCTTAAAAGGTTATGTGGACATAAAAAAATCTAGTATAGACGCCACATGAAAGTCAAGGTAACCTCATGAGAAATGTAACATGAAGTAGCAAACAGAGGGCAACATTTTGTGATAGAATATATAGATCATATGGTACACATAATGAAACACATAGATTTTACGGTGAAATTGCATTCTTTACTGATACATGTGTTATGTGTATGGGGTATTAAAGAAAATGGATGTGCTTTCCCAGCAATCGAGTGCAACACTCCACAGCATGTAGACTTGAAAAACATGACATCAGTGAATTAAAACTGCGGGGTCATGGAACTGGGAGAAAAACAATTTCAGCTCATATGGTGGATGCCGGGTAACTACAGCTTCCCCAAGCCAGTTCCCCTGCCTGTTCCACAAGGTAGAAACCACTTACATTTTTGCTGCAAAAGACATAGCTGGGAAACCTGAGACAAAATTACAGGTGGAAGCCTAGGGAATGATTTGAGCTGGGATAATCAGAGGCATAGGCAGGATTTGGCAATTACGCCTCATGCTCTGGATTCACTTTTCAACAGCTGATCCCCACTGTTGGGTTAACATATGTGCATTAGCATTGTTTAACGTTAATATGTTTTGCACTCTTGTAAGAGCCCCTGGTGAATCCAGGCCAGGATGTGGGCTTGATGTAGGACTTCTCTTCCAGCAGAAGGTGTGAGGTCAGGCCACTCTTTCTAGGGTAATTTAGTCTGCCACATGATGCTGAAAAACTAGGTCAATTAGTCCATGCTGAGCAGCGTGCTGCCATTTAAACAGTGACTAACAACCTCAGCCTTTTCATTTACTAATGTTTGTAGCATTCCCACCTTTTCTCTCTTTTATTGACTAGAAATGCAATGTAGTTCCAGCTTTTGCTTGAGGGATGAGTCACATCCTCTAAATTAAGGAGTAATCAAAAGATAGGTTTGGGGACTAACCTGGGTTTAGTTGTGCCTAACCCAGTATGGCCTCCAATTATTTTATTATCACTATGGCTTGCTTTAAATGAGAGTCAGCAATGAGCAGCACAATGTAATTCCTTGTTTATATCTGGATTAAGTGCTGGTTTGTATTCACATCTTGACGTCAACTATCATGCATAGAAAAGGTTTGTACTGAGACATTTACATCACTTCCTAAGAGGATGGGGGTGAATCCTTACCAGGAATTTGTGAAGTCTGTAGGATCTAATCTGCCCAAAGAGCACAAGCATTTTCTAAGTGAGGACAACCAGAAGCTTGGAGTGGGGAGTGCTGAACCTGCCTGCTGAGGAGGTTAAGGACCAAGAAAGAAAAGTCTGAACTGAAACCCTGGGAGACTAGAAGAAAATGACTGAATATGAAGATCTACGGCCAACAAATGATTCCTCACGTGTAATTGCACCCTGATATACTGTATGCATGGAGGCTGGGGTGCCATACTCTATCTTAGATCTTCATCTTCCCAGACTGACATGGAGAAGGAATGAATGAATTTAATCTTTGAATGAGTAGGTAGTTTGGTTTTCTTTGTTTATTTTGAGTTTTAGATTTATGATTAAGCTTCATCTATGTGAAGTTTAGGGTGATTTTAAGACACTAGGCTAACATCAAGATATTCTGTAATTCTGAATGTGTTAATACTGGTAACCCAGTTTCTGAACCACCCATGGAGTCATAAGCTTATTGAAAATATAGGTTGAAGGGACCTCAGGAAGTCCATAGTCCAATCTCTTGCACAAAGCAGGTCTAACTTCTGAATTAGGTCAGGTTGCTTGGGGTTTTTTGTCCAACTGAATTCTGAAAATCTCCAGGGATGGAGATTAGACAGCCTCTTTGGGCATCCTCCTCCAGTGCTTAACCACTCTTATGGTGAAGAATTTTTTTCTTGTGATCAGATGGACCTTTCTTTGTTCCGGCTTTTATTCAGTAACTTTTGTCCACCTTTCATTGTGCAACCCTGAGAACAGACTCTCTCTGTGTCACCTATATCCTCACCATTAGAAAGAAGAACGCTGAGCCCCAACCTCCCAACACCTTCCTCAAAGCATCTGTGGATCAATGGGATAGAACCCCTTGGGCAGGTAGTTTGAGAGCTAGCAACAAAGAGGTCTGAGACAAAGGATTGTCTTCACTGGCCCAGTGTTAGCCACACAGCCCTGAGGGATCCTGCAGCTGATGTGCTCTCCTGGAGCCTTAGTTTTGCCAGCTGGAGCCTGAAAATATTTGTTTCCTAATGCCAGAAAACGTTGGTGTCTCTTCCAATGAAAGGCTCCTAAAGAATACAGAAAATAGCCACAGGCACGACAGTAGCTAGATATGATGTCAGTGAAAGATTTCCAGTTATTTGTGACCTGCAGGGAACAGGGAGCAAATTTTCAAGGGAGACCTACTCAAGAGCGCAGTCCACTCTCTCTCTCTTGAGCCTCTGCATATAGCAGCCAGTCAGTATGCTTTAAAAATAGAGCTTTTTCCTCCCATTGTGCCTCCTGGCATTGCATGTCTGCTCCTAATGAGATGCTGGACATCACATTGTATATGGCTTTCGTATGCATCTGGAGTAGTACTGAAGCAAATAATAGAAATCCTGCATGGATCTGCTCATGGAAAGATTTTAATTCTCCTCCCACCCATCTCTACTAAAAGCTTTGATGGTCAAAGTCCTCTGCTTAGTTAAACTGTGGAAAGGGATTGCGTTCTTCATCTGAAGTTCTTCCTAACGTCAGGATAATCATACCCATTGGCAGAGGGACATGGGAAGGGGGAAAGGTGAAGCAGGACTACTTCTGCAGGGCAGCAATGAGAAGTGGAATTAGGTCTCTGTCCATAAGTCAGGCGCTAAACCCCCATTAGTGAAATGATGACAACCTATTAGGGCCATTCAGATGTGTCCCTTTGGAGCCATAAAGAGCTGTTTTGAAAAGATTAAAGCTTGCTACAAAGGCTGTAAATGAGAATTATCTGCCCATGATGACTCCAGTCCGACCCCCCTGTCTGCAGCACTTCATGAAGCCACAGGCTGCACTGTGAAGCACGTATCCTGCTCCGAAAAAGCCAAATCCTGACGGCTCATATTTCCTATCTCTGACAAGTGTGTGATCACCCAAGGGCAGGACAGGCTATGGGACAAGCGCATGTCTGCGGAGAGCCATTACAGGCTTGAGATTTGTCAGGGCTGTGAAAGCAGATAAAAGGACTCACGGTTCCTGTCTTTTGGCAACAGGGAGACTGCAAGGAGCAGTAACTGTGTCCTTTATTACTGCTGGCTTTGCTAATGCCATCTCCACTGCTGTAAGCATCAGCAAGCGAAACACCAAGCACTTGTACAGCCACTTGGTTTTGTGGGTTCATTTGGGGTGTATATATGCTGATTCTCTACAGATTGTGTGACACCAGCCGGAAATTGCAAGCTAGTAGACTGAAAGATTGGAAGAAGAATTTTTTGCATCTAAATTACTTACCAAAGAGGTCCAGAAATCTATGCAGAGCCAGGACTTTTCTGCTCAGTGGTTTTCCAAAGTGTCTTCCTTCATTTGATGCAGCAAACCTGATAGTAATTCCTGGAGAGATAGAGCAAAGCAGAGTAGCAACACCACATGCTCAGCAAGGCACTTGATTGTTTTTACTGCTTTCGCCCAACCATGCAACTCCATTTCTCACTGTAACTCAAATATCATTCCGTCAATCTACTAGGGCTGGAAAATTCATAACGCACTGTGGTTCAGGAGAAATTTCTTCCTTTGAAAAACAAACCACTTCCACCTGATTAAGTTTTGTGTGTTTTTCCCTGACATAACTAGTGATGGATTACTGGAGGAATGTACCAAAGTGTAAAACCAGCAAGGAACTTCATTATAATATCTGTAACATTTTTAATAAAAGCACACTGAGCAAAGTAAGGGAAGTGCCTTACAAACCTTATGCCCCCAGCTGACTTTGGTATCTATAGATCTGCTTATGAATAAAAATACTCATCTATATGAGACTTGGTAGGAGTGGAATACTGCCATGACTTACAATTATGAGCAGTGCAAATATGAATTAATGAACTTAGGGCATTCTGCATCTACTTAAGCCCGCAGTGCAGCATAGTTTCAGATAGATAGCCTTAAACTACTTTGAGATGCCTAGCTTGTGTGCTGGAAACAGCCCAGTTGCAACAGCACTTTCTTCCAGACAGCACTCAAGAGCCACACTGCAAAGCCTCACATATTAAGCCTACAGAAATGAAAACACACGGGCTGATCTTTCAGACTCATGAAAACCATACGTCTCTTGCTGTATGACTGATGTAAGTAGTAATAGAGGGAGAGTTTCCTTCCACCCATCTAAATGTCTTGACTGCAGGGGAGGACCTGCTGATTCACGAGCAGGTCAGAAGAGTCAGGCTGGGGCTTGGGAATGAAAAGCCCTCAGCGAGTGAGCTGGTGATGCTCCACCTGCTTTTCCATACACCGCTTCTTGGCAGTGCCAGGGCATGAGGCAGGTGCCCTCCTGGGTGACAGTCCTGGGGATGGCTTATTTTAGAGTGCCACGGAGAGGACCATAACAGGGAGCAGTTTCCTCCTACTGACTGCCAAAGAAAGGGTGAAGACCTGAAAAGAAGGGGATGAGACTCGCAAATGACATGAACCTGGGTCTCTTTGTAGATATTCTGAAGCAGAGCTCATATGGACAGATAGGGTAGGTTGGCTGGAGCACTTCTCACTGTGCTTATTCTAACTCTGATTAATAAGCCATGTTGATCAAAAAAGATCCCATAAGTCACTTCTCAGATGCATCTCTCAACATTTTGATTATGACTCTGAAGTTTCTCAAAGGTCACCATTGTTTTTTATTATTTATCCAGATTTTGGATAGCTGCATCCCATCCAACTCAAACAAGCACAAACAGCTCGAGGCTGTCAGGTGATGATGTGCAGACATACCTATCATATTGCAAAAACAAACCATGTCCGCATTAATTTCCTTTTCCAGCATGATCAATAGCTATGAGGTTTATTGACTTCACACAGCACCCAGCTTGACAATAAAGTATATATCACTGTGTACAGACCAGTCATCGCATCTCTCCTTATCTTTATAGTCAGACAGCCCCTGTCTGAATCACCCTAGCAATAGGGTTAGGAATTAAAGGATGGGGTTTTAAGGTAAGAAACAGTAACATTCTTTTTTTATTTCACTTGCAAACAAGCTTTTATTTAACCCTTCTTTTCTCTCAGTACAAAGTGTTGTGCAAGGGACTCATTTCCCTTCGCCTGCACTTGAACTCCTGAAATTTTATCTTGGAGCTGGGTACAGGATTTCATACTCAGCACCACCTTGACCACAGCCTTGCTGAAGTTCATCAGCTGTGATCCAAATGAAAGTAATTCAACATCTCTATTTGCTTAGGCTCTGAAAAAGCAATGTATCAAAGTGTGTTCAAAAAATTGAGCTTGGCAGTTAGAATATCTGTCTGAAAAAGGAAAGTTCTGGGATGACTATCAGTGCTCAGCACCTTTTATGTATTTTACAAGAAAGAAAACCCAGGAATACCCCTGACTCGTCAGTCCCAGGCCAATAGCCTGCTGCTGGGTCTTGCTTGCTCCTTGTTGGCCTTGAGTGCTTTCCTCTGCCCATGAGACTGGTGTCCTTTGCTTGCACTGACTCTGCAGGAGGATGGAGCACACATTACTCTGCCCCTGTCTTTGGGGTCATTTCATGAAAGACATGGGTTTGCCCTGGCACATAAGTTGACTGGAAGCCTCCTACAGCCCAGGCTGGCCGGGGAGTGAAAGGCAGGAGGATGGACTACGTCACAAGCTGTGTTTTAAAAAGAGAAAACTGGGATGTGCTCAGTTCTTGTGAGAAATTGAAACCTCCTAGGCTCAGTCCAAAGATGGAGATTTCTGTTTGCAGGCCTGGAAGCGCTCCCGTGCTCACTGTTTGCATTGTCTACCCATAGGGACCTTTTTGCTCCAATTGCCATCTCCTTTTGAAAGAGGTCTTCTGAGGAGCCTGACCCACCTAACACATTGCAGAGGGAACTGCAGTGCCCAACAACTGTACCTGCAATGCAGCCTCTACAGCGTCTAACTCCAGAATTAGAAGCCCAAATAGCCCGAAATTAATATTCTCTTAACAAATCCATTACTTGCATCTATTTATTTTAGGAATTTCTAGAGAATCCATGATCACAACGGCAAAGAGGCCAGGTCATTTCTGAACTGACATAAATGAGAAACAGCTCTGCATTCGGTCTCTAGAGAGCCGTGGTGTGACGAGACCAAAGAGGACCATGCTGAAGGACAGCCAGACCCCAGAGAAGCTTCCTTTAGAGCTCAGTTTTGCAAAGCGTTTAGCCATCTGGCCTCTGTCCAGCAAAGCACTTTAGCGCATGTTTAACGCTAAGCATGCAAGTAATGCCATTGACTGCAACGGGCGTTTGGCAAAACGAGCTTCCTTTGATAGAAGTCCCTTTATTGCCTCTCTTCAGGTGTTTCCTGACCGTATTTCCAGGGGTGTGACAAATGCTCAGCAGTCTTTGCGAAGGGCGCGAACAAAGGTGACCGCTGAACACACCTTCTAAAATGCAGCCAATACCTTTGCCACGCTCAAGGGACTGAGATGCTTCCACGTGAGATCCAGCACTTTCCTCTACTCACAGTCCTTGTAATATTCTTGTTTTCCTACTCTTTCTGAGTCCAAGGTCTAAGTTCAGCAAATGTGCATAAAACAGTTTGAAATTCACAGGGTGGCCCCCTTTTCCATGAGATTTTCCATTCCACTCCATCAAATGCCTTCTCTCTGTACAGGAGAAACTAAATGAGGAAACTTAATTTTAGCAAGGATAATTTTAGAAAGACTTCTCTATTCTCATTAGCAAAACTCAGGAAGGAGATGCAGATTGTAGTGGAGTTTAATTGGCTTCAGCCGAGCTACATCAAGTTATATCCCAGCACAGTAGCTCCAGCCTTCGTTTAGTAGCCATAGGCATAAGTGCATGCTTATAGAGCTAATGTTTCTTGAGGGGCTCGTGTGCCCCTTTGTTCACGCCTTTTTTATGTCATAGGAGCAGAGATGTGTGATCACAGTTATACTGACATAAGGAGAATAGTAGAAAATTACCACTGACTTCTAAATGTTTTATTGACCTCAGTCATTTTACAGATAAATGTTTTTTCTCATGGTAGCTCATAGGTACCCTCATTCAGACATTTCTCCCAGTACTGATAAGAAGTATTTTATAAGTATTTATAAATTGTATAAGTACTTATAAAATTATTTTAGGTATTTCCATTTGAAGGTTACGTTTGGCAATACAGCTAAGTAATTACACTTCATTGAAGTATGTGTGATTTACCTGAATAAGATTGTCCTTCCGTCTCGTTATGTTCCAGAAATTTGCAACACAATGTTAAAATGTAAATCATGAAAAACGTTTTGTTTGATTAGCTCTGCAAAACTTTGTATTCTCAGAAGCTATGATTCCCTATGTGTGTGCATACACCTTGAGCGAGCCACCTCACTCCTGAATTGCTAGGACACCCAGATCAAAATCTCTCTGTTCAATTGCAGTTGATTTAGGAAAAACAACCAAACAGAAGGCTGTGGGTTGTGAATGGGTAACTCCTCCCATTGATCTCTGCAAATAATTACTGATTCAAATTACCATGGAGAAGTGTATTTTCAGTTCCTCACCTCCTGCTTAGAAAAAAGGAAACCTAATTGTATTCAATTATTGTATAGCATTGCTACGTGTTACAAAGACTTGACTCTATTTTAGAGGCAGGAATAATTACATTAGCAATATTGTTACCATGGTGTCACCAGTGCTTTGGAAATTTATTATATTGTAGTAAATAAAATTCAGGCTCCACAATAGCTTCCACAGACAAGTTTAATAAAAATTCCACCTCATTATGAATATATGTGTAAAACATCTGTAACTCTCATGGCTTAGAGGAAAGTGTCATGTGCTATTAGTATAGGAGCAGCAGAGATAGGCATGAGTGAAAAAAGGGTAAGGAAAAAGCAGTGATTTTCCATGGTCCAAATCTTCCACTCTTCCTTTTGGGACTGAGACATTTTTTGGTTCTTTCCCACTCATCTCCCTTCATCTGCTGTGGAAATCTGCTGTGGAAATCTTCATCTGCTGTGGTCCAGCAGCATTAGGAGGCTTTTTCTATATCACTTTGTTACTTTTAATTGTAAATCTCGACCCTGCTCTCAAATCCTCAGCCCTTCCAGGAGCTAAGGCTGCATGAGGCGAGGGATTTTAATGACAGAGGTGTGACTTTGTGGATGAGGAAGGCTTGAGCTTCTTTCTGCAGAAAAGATTTCTGCAGTGGTTTCTTTGTGATGCAAAGTTGCATAACTGTTAATATTTTTGCAGTATGGGGAACGTTAGAGCAGTTGTTTCATATCAGTAAAATAGCACCTGTTACAAATTACTTCATGCTTTTGAAATAATTTAGCTGTTTTTTCTGCCCTTCAGTAAACAAGGAAACTGTTACGATAGAAAGGTTTTCTATCTTATAAAAATGCAAGCATAAATCAATGCCAAGATGCAGTCACTGCAGGATTATTGCTGAAATGGGGCCCTGCAGGCCATCTAGGTAATGGTATTGTGTTAAGCAACAGAGAAGAGCGAAGCTATTAAAAAAAAATAAAAACAGGCAATGAACTTTGTGAAAATGATGGTTTTGAGCAGCGTGTGTTAACGTTGTGAATAGATTTCTAAAGAAATGGAAGTAGTTATATTTGTATAAATTATTTTGGTAATGGAAGCGATTCATTTAGATGCAGGTTCAAAGTTAATTAGCATTCTTGGTACAAAGATTTCTTGAAAAAGAGTCAAGAGGGGAAGAACTTCCCCTGTGTTTTTCTCATTTGATGCCTTAAAATGAGCTTTAAAAAATGGAGGTTGGAGTTTTCATTTCCAGTGTTTCTGCTACGCTCTCTGCATCTTTGTGTATGCATTTTCAAATATCTTGCTTATAAGCCTTATGTAGCCAGGAAAGATGTCGGAGAAAGTTAGGTCAGAATAAGTTAATACACCTAATAAATAAGCAAACTTAAACAAAACAAGACCAAACTCCTCAATTCCCAAATGCCAAAAATATTTAATTAATGTGGGCCTTGCTTGCGTGCTGATAACCGCTAATGAATATGAATGGCGCTGAGTAATCCAGGAAAGGATTTCTGAGAATTTTGTTTGCTCCTAAGGCATTGTTTGAGGGAGCCCAGCACGGCAGCAGTGAGCTGAGATACGACACACAGGACTGCTGAGAAGAGACTGATTTTGATTTCTCCCCTTCAGCCACATAAGGCAAGGGTCCCTCGCAGGGAGCTCTTGCACGGCCACGTCCCACCAGACCCTCGATGCCGCCCGTGGGTCCCTGCGGGTCATGTCACAGCTCATCCCGTGGCATGAAGCCCTGACAGCCCGGAGGAACCGGTCGCCAGGGATGCTCTGCCGGAAGGAGTGTGAACCAGCGTAGCAAATGTAAAGTAATGATACAGCTGTGAGCGGGGTGGTTGGACGTCTCCCCTTAGTTCCTAGAGAGAGAGGACTCGGTTTTCAGTGTGCTTTGGCAAAATGAGTTGCACCACTCACTGCTTTCTCTTTAACATCCACTTCCCTGGTAGCAGGAGTTGGGTAATGAGAGAGGATGAAAACAAGCCTCAAGGGGGGCTTGCTTTGTTTGACATTTGAGTATGGATGGGCACTTTCCTTTTGTTGATTTTCCTCTTTCCCATGTTCTATCATCTTTTGTTTTTATATTCTTGGGAGGGAGACTTCCAAACCCAGACTGTGGACCTGATTAAACCCGCAATTTTTTTTTTTTAATTTCATCTTTTAGTAGCTGTGGGAATAAACGTCTTTATTTCTTCTAGAGATCGGTATCTTCCCACACCTGGCATAATGTGCAGGGTCTGACCCCAAAAATGCCCATATGTGTCTCTCTCCTACTTTCAGTGGGCATTTTGTCACAGGAATTTCCCAATATCTCCTTGCAACCTTAGTGTAATGGGTGCTTTGATTAGGATTGCTTTCATTAAGATTAAATTCCTTTTATATTCCCCATAGAATTGAAAGGGTATCCAATCAATAAGAATTTTATTCTAGAAATCACCACTTACTAGAGAACACATTTTCAGTAGAAAATTTTCAATGTCCTCTACCAGAGGATAGATTTTCAATAGAATTTTTAAAATCAGTTTGCAACTTTTTAGCGATTGTGACTATTTCTCAAAGGACATTCAAGATATGAAGCTATTATGGGAGGACATGCAAGATTTGAAGTAGCAGCAATTGCAAGAATAACTTGTTGGTGTTTATTTTGTCCTCCTGGAAGAGCTGGGCACAGCACAGAGCCAACATTTAACTTGGGCTGTTCAGATACACTCTCACATACCTGTCTGCAGGGGTTTGCTTTCTGCCCGCAGTGCCTGAGCGATTCAGTACATCTATATCCTGCCATGGAAGGTATATAAATACCTGTGTCAGTTGTCACAGCTGCCAGCCTGACTGTGAAAGCTGGTCCTTGCATGCTCCCAAGTCCAGCCTATGGCTCTCAGCTTTTGGCAAACTTGAGTCTTCACCACATCTCCTTTTACCTCCTGCTTTTCAGCTCACACTAATGGCCCTGAGTATTTCACATGTTCTTCACCCCACATTTCCTTTTTGAGGTGTCTTCTCACTTAAAAGCATAGCTTACATGGAGTGATTCCTGTTGCCTAACTTCAGATGTCTGCAGAATAGATGACTAAACCTGAGCCAGCTGGTTAGGCTGTCGGTAATCTTGTCTATCACAGTCCCCCCGTCCTACCGCTGTTTGGCCACCTGGAAAAATGGGGAGTGATTCAGCTTATCTGGCTGGGTAATTCATTTCATTCCGAAAGACTGGATGAATTGTTCCTTTCAAATTCCTGTAACTCTCTGTTGACTATCAAGGAGACCAATTCACAGAGCGATGACTACATTTTTTAATTAAGAGGCACAAACCCCACCCCAAACGCCTATCAGGGGACTGGAAACACGCTCCAGGAGTGAATAAAGCTATGCATCTGTGTATGAAATTGCAGCTGCATGGGGGACAGGGCTGCAAAAGAAAGAGAAACCCCAGTGACGGTGGAAGAATGTGGCATAACTCAAGACTATCAAACCCAAAGCTTGTAAAGAAATTTCCTTCCCTCTGAAAGGAATACACTCCACTTACAAGTAAAATCTGTCTTTATTAATGTTATTGCTTCTCCTATCAGCTTAAGTAAGTGTGTCTTATCAGCTCAACCGCTCAGTGTTTTTCCTTGGTTGTCAGATGGTAGCAGAAGGGAAGGAGAGCTTTGCAAACAGGCCATGGGCTGCAAGGCAGAAGTGATGGGGGCTGAGGGTGAGCAGGGACTGCCTCACCCGGAGTTTGCCTACCGTAAGGAGCCCTCGGCAGGTTTTTAACTCAAACATTGTTACAATGGAAAATAAACAGACGTGTTTGTCCATGCTGATAGCAGGCATTTGCCCATAGCAAATGCATCTGTATGCGAAGGGCTTTCTTGGTGGATGTGTTCAGTGTAAGTCTCGATAATGAGATGCGTATTGCTTCATTGGCAATTCTCCACCAGGCAGCAGTTTAAATCTTTGGCCCCCATTTGTGTGCTGTATTTGGTCCATAATGTACTTATTTTCAAGTGTCATTTTTAATTTAATGCATGAGAGAACTTATTACCCTGGCAGAGTTAAATAGTTAAACTGGGATCTGTCAGTTCCTCCTGAACTATTGACAAGTGGGATAATATTGCACTGTGATTAGTTTATATGAAGAGTTGTGAACTAGTTGAAGCCCTGGGAGTCATGCAGTGATTTCTGCTCTGCATGCATCAGACAAAACAGGCATCTAGGTGTTTTCATTGTAACCTCCTATGGCAGAAAGAGATAACTTGGACTTAGACAGGTTTGGGCCCCTGAGCATCCCAAAGTTCGAGGCTGTTAGTTACTGAGTTATGCAATGTTTGGAAGATGTTCCTATGTGCAAAACTTAACACCAACCTTAACCACAGCATTTAAGCATCCCTGACAATGGCAGGTATGGATCTAGGTGCAGATAATGCTGTTGAAATACACTTCCATAGAGATTGTTACAACTTTAAGAGGTTTCTTGTTTGCATCTTTCATGATCTGAATGAGACCCTGTGAAACAATTTTTTGGGGACCTCCCCCCCGCCCCCTTTTCTTGCCTTGCATGAGGGGTGTTGGGTGCTGCACCTTCTTTTCCTGGGAGGCAGCTGGTGAGTTGGAGGCAGCTGCCAGTTTTGCCCAGCTGCTGAGAGGTGTGACGCACCCTGTCCTGCCTGGTAGAGACTCCTCGCTGGCTTTTATTTTGTTCTTTCTATTAGGAAATGAAAGGTCACTCTGGCTGAAGTAGCTGGTAGGTCATTATTGTATATGGGAAAACATAACACTGCTGCCGTGAAGAATCCTTAAGCAGGAAATTAATGAGGAGGAAAACCACATTCCTCAAAAAGACCCCAGTGCTTTGGACCACTCTGAAGAAAAGCTGTCATGAAGTGCTTTCATACAGACCTACGCTCAGTGAACAAGATCATATTTTCTTTATTGCTAAGGAGATTTGAAAAAAGCATCACAGCGTGTGTTTGCGTGGGGGTAAATAATAATAGCACCAGTTCTTACATAAGATTTTTCACCAGTAGGTCTTACATCAAACCAGTATCACTGACCCCATTTCACAGGAGGAGATATTGAGGCACAGAGCAGGAAAACAACCTGTTCCAGGTCACTCAGAGACCAGTGGCTCTGCCAGAAATTGAGCCCAGGTCTTCTGAAGCCTAATTCAGCTCAGCCTAACAGCTGAGATTTCTGATCTCTGTATATACTCCAACTTAGTGTTTTCATTGATTTTTTTTGTTTGAAGTGGGCAAATATTTATTTCCCAATAGTGAAGATCTTTTGCTTCCCACATAGCAATCATGATGGCAGATAATCCTACCATACTGGTGCCTGAGAGCATAGCATCCTCTCGGGGTGATTTTCCAGTCTTCTGATTTGCCTCATCCTTGGCACATTTACTGGCCTTGCCATCATAGTTAACTGCAGTGGTTGTTCCTGGAATGGAGATGTGGAGAAGTGGGAAATGGCCAAGTCCGTCAGGCATGTCCTGGGAGAAACCAGCGCTTCAGCTCTCTTTCACCTCAATGCAATGCTCATGGCAAAGGTCTCATTCTCCCTTCTGGGAAAGTGGCCTTGAGCAGAGGGCTTCTACGTGGTAGGTGTCTCTGCTTGGTGGGGAGATGGGACCCTGTAAGCCCTTCCCTCTAGCCATGCAGGATGGAGATGTAGCACCGTCCGCTCATCAGTATCATGCCTGGCAGGTAGTTCATATTCAGTCATCTCATAAAACCTCTGCCCTTGCGATGAGCAGCATCAGGGCCTGCTGTGGAGGGACCCAGAGAGCAGGGGAACAATGATTCTCCATCAACACCACCAGACTTGGGTATTTCTGCAGGCAAGGACCTTACTTCAGTGGCTTCACTCTGCTCGGCAGTGAACCCATAGCTATAAAGAACAAAATGACAGGGGTAATAGCCTTGTATTTCTGAGAATAGCTTTCCAACAGGCAGCCTGCCAACCTTGTGAGGAAGAATTCCCACATCAGGTGAGATTCTTGTTGAGTTCCTATTATTAAGGTGCAATATTTTTAGTAGGAGACTGGTTCAAAAAGAGGAATTACTTTGAGCTTTCCTGGTTTAGTTCTACCCATTTTAAATAAAGCAGATTTCAAAGGTCTCTGTAATAGAAAGTGTGACACAGAAAGAGTCACTGCATAGTGAAAGCAGTAATTGATGATGGTTGAAACTGTCAGATTTGCTAGGAGCACTGATCATCTAGTCAAGGGAAGCAAAATAAATTTCACTGAGACCATCATGTTTCATTGGATGTGACTGGAGTGAGCAAGCTTGCAGCAACGCAGCCACCATGGGCTGGCACAGGAGGCCCTGAGTTGCATTACAGTGTGGTGCAGCAACTGATGAACGTTCTTGCACCCGCACCTGTAAAGTTTCAGACTGAGGGTGTGGGGATGCAGTTGCATGGAGCAATATTTCAGCCTTGCTCCTCAGATGGGTTTCCTGCCTGCTGTTTATGCTCTGCTTGCAACTTTAGGCAATCACCTTCCTCTAGGGATGAGATCAGAGCCTGGGTCCTTCTGGAGTAAGTGTCTCATGTTGCAAACATGGCATCTGTTGAATCCCATGACATTTGCTTGCCTTGCCAGACTGAGTCAAAGCCCCCTCCTCGTTTCCACTTTCCATGTTTTAATGCAGGGATTGTTGACCACTCCCACAGTCCTAGAAGGATGTTTGTAGTCAGTCACCTTTGTCATTGCATTTAAATGTTGTTATTGTGTTTGCTATTGTGCAGATGAATATAAAAAATAAGGTTCGGGCTGTGGATACACTTCATACTGAGAGGAGGGAGGGGAAATTTTCCCCCCCAGTGAGTCAAGGACCATTAAGGATGTGGCATCTGCACTAGCAAGTCTGTGCTTGCATCTCCAAAGAAGTGGAACAATGCTTGTTGTTATTAAAGCCACATCAGTTGGTTTTGGTTTTTTTTTTCTGAAGAGGTTAGAAAGAAATATTTTTCAACAGGAAAGATTAAATCTGGCCAGACACTCCTGAGGGCTCCAAAAAGGAAATTATCTATAAAATCTAGTGCCATCTACCATGAATAGGTTCTCTGAAGGATGCAGCCCAGACTGGACCCCTGACAAAGGATGCATCAGGATGGTGTGTGCAGCAAGGCGTCGGCATGCTGCGAGAGAGACAGGCAGAGAGACCAGGCAGAATTAACCTCCTTATAACCAGATTGTTCAAGAGTGTTCTTTCTTTTCTTCAAGCTATGTCTTTTATGAACATTGATAACTACAATGGTTTTTTTTTTTTTTAGGTGCATAAAGATATTTATTTTCACTTTACCTTAATGTAAGTTAAAGAAGATTTCTAGTCGCATGGGAAGTGACAAGACATCCCTCATACATGACCCCACCGGGGTCAGGAAGAGGAAGAAGTGTCTTCTGATAACCAGGGCTGTCCAGAAGAGCCTTTGGGGCAGGGAAGGAGCCTGGACCCAGAGTGTCCCCAAGGTGTCTGCTGTAACAAACTTTCCAGAATAGTGTGCTGGTCTGTATTTTTACAAATTAGCAGCTAAGCTTGCTGGTAGAAGCTCTGCAGGACTTGCAGGATGCTGTCGCTCAAAGACATTACTTCTGAGGATGCTGTTGAACGTGTATCTAGCTGAAGGTGTGACGCCAGGTCCCTTGTTACTTCAGACTGGAGACAACCAGAACCAGGCATCTGCCTCTGTCACACACACGTCAAGAGGCCACATCTCACAGCCCCCAGCCCTGTGCTGCAAGTCACCAAAACCTGATCCTGTGTCACCTTTGCTGAATCCTCTACACGCAGAGAAATGGGGAAAATGAACGGCAATCCCAGATATGTTCCTGCTTTCCCCACAGACCTCTGTGGCGGGCGTAGTGTTTCAGGGTGCCCAAGTAGTGGCCAAGTGACTGTGCCTTCACTGCCCATCTGCAGGAAAAGGGTGTTTTAAGCTCAGCAGGAGGGAAGGAAGAGAGTGCATCTATGTCCTCTTCAAGAGCTGCTTTGTTCTCCTTTTGTACTGCATTTTGCTCATAACCGGTGCTGCTGAGTGTCCCTGTGGAGCAAATAAGAGATTCAGCCCATAGATACTACATATTTGATGTACAAGACTGATTTATAGGATTGGAAGTTAATCAGATTGCAACGATAGGGTGTAAGTGCTGTGTCACTCTTAATAATTGGGTGATTAATGTCAGTTAAAAATAAAGCTACCATGATAAAATACAGTGGAGCTGAAGACAGTTGCTTCTCATTAGCTATCAAGGACAGAGAACCTGATTTTGCAGAAGAGGACGTTTAGTCACATAATAGAAAACTGTGGACATGACCCAGGGGAGAAGATGAGTCCTGGACGACATGTGCCCATCCCAGCTGAACGTGCAGGGCCATTGCACTCTTCATACAGCATGCAGGAGATGGACGTAAATGGCAAAAGCTGTGCTCGTTAGTTCCTCCTGTGCAGGAGGTTGGCACTAGATATATCTACTCACAGAGGTCATTGCATCAGCCTGAACAGTGCATTTCTCATGATTAAGGGGTTGCAAGGTTGATGTGTACAACCAGACATTATTTAGCAGACTTTGGAGCATCGCTGAACACCTGTACTGGCTTCCTGTATCTACCTGCTTTTCACCCTTCATTTGTCCTAAGGCAGTAAAGTATCCATACTAAACTACTGATGATGTGTGGCTTGTTTCTGGTCGTGGGATGCAGCCACTGCACGTTTTTGGCCCTTCTCCATACCACATCCATAAGCACTCGTGGTATATACATAAGCTCAGATCTATACTTCATGTTTTTCCATTTCTATTTGCTGGATGAGAAGCCCTGCCCCAAATGTAAAGACACATTATGTGCTGTTGCATAAATGTCAGCCTGTTAGAGAGGAGCCAGGACAGCGTCAGGGACACATAAGAAGCAAGTGAACCTGGAGAAACGTAAACCTGCTGTTTTCGAAGCCTGGTGAGTAGGAGTCTGATCTTCCGACTCCAATATTGGTTAATGGGATCTGAATGCTCGACTCCCACACACAGCTTTGAAAAATTACTCCATCTGCTCCGTTTCTTGTTATCTTGCCTTCTTTTTTCCCCTAGCAGAGAAGACGGAGCCCTCTCTTTTCCTGAGATAAGCTTTGAGAACTGTAACAGTTTGAGTACAAATGTTAATTTTATCAAAGCCAGCTTTAATACCAATTGGGAATCTGGTTTCTTTTCTAGAGGCACTATATCTACATTTAAAAATAGATCTGTGTGGCAAATGAATGTACAAGTTCACAGATGCAAGGTAGCAGTAATGGCCAGATTAAAACCTTATACTGTACTGATTTTATCACCTAACTCTGAGAAATGGATAGGGATCATCTACAAGGTCAAAGGGTTACATTTTATTGATCTCCTAGAGTTCATTTTATTTTTCTTCATGTCCCTCTTATTACATCTCTGGCACACACAAACACATATGTTGTTACAATTCCTTCCAAACACGCTGACTAGTGTCAGCTGAGTCCAGAGTGACTTACTGATGCTGCTGATTTAAAAGGAAGCTTGTGGATGAAACAACAGCTAAAATCTATATTTTTTTTTGCTAAAATCTTTTCTCACCCTTTGTTCTTTCAACACCTTTTTTCACTCTTTTGAAAAAGTGTTGTCAAACTTCTCCTTTATCTGATTTTTCTTTGTCTTTTCCCTTCTGCTTTTTTGGTTTTCTTTTGTTCTTGTGAGGTTTTTGTTGGCCTTATCAAATGGCTCTAGTAGCAATAGCAATGTCACGACTCCCCATTTTACTTTTAGCATTTCACAGTCTCTGACAAAACAGAGCAGAAAATTTTAGCCAAGCTATTGATTTCCACAGAGTATCCTAGAAATTACGTAGAAATTATATTCCCCTCTTTACAACTCAATAAGGGAAACTCAGGCACTCTTGTGCTAGGGAAATACATGACATCACATGCTAAGTTAGAGCCCTGAACTAAACTTCTTATTAATTAGCAAAGCAATAAAGACATTCTGGCTCATTATTTGTTAAAAGACACACAGCACTTACACTTGTGCAGCAATCACTCAACTATTGGTAATACTGAGGCTACAAATTGCTGTCTAGATGTAGTCCCAGAACGTAAAACAAATACATCACATTTTTGTTTAACAAACATCACTACTTAATATGAGCTATACAGGCTTCTATTTATGCCATTTGTGGTAAACATAGCATTAAATATGTTGTCTGGATAAGAACTTGCCTAAGACCACTTGAATCATAATGCAAGCTGGGAGCACTAAATTGATTTTAAGTTAATCTGACATTTTAAAAGAAATTGTCATTATCTAATTCACAAGGAGCTATTCGGAATGACTGTAAAGAAAACTGTTTTCATTTTGCTTAGATCCGGCACTCTAAAAGGTCACACGCTTCTAAGCAGGCCTCCTCAAATTACAAAATATACTTGGAAAGATTTGCATTAGTAGAATTAGAGTATTTAACTGTGTTTTAATGAAAACAGTCAGCGTTCTTTGTCTCTGAAGAAAGGGATGATGGAAAGATAAATCCGAGAGGCTGAAGTTCAATTACCTGTTTCTGTGTGTGTGTCACTCACAAGGCTTAGCATATAATTGACTTTTTTGATTTTCTGTTTGTTTGATTGAATTCAGAAGTAGAAGGAACATTTTAGGTCAACCTAAACCAAAAGTAATCTTTTTCATTGTCATTAATTTTTTTTCAAATCAAATTAAACATTTATTTTTTCCCAAACAAAACACGTACATCTTTATTATGGGGGTATAATATTAGCTACATCTATAAGTATAACCTCATTATAAAGTATAGAAATTACTGAAATAAAACATTTTGTTTCAATTTTATTCTCTTCTCATTGATTTTCCCCTGGCCACTGTGTGCCAAATGTGACTACAGTTTGTGAATAGCTTCAGTCAATCTGATTCTGTGGGTTTTTTGGTGTTTTTGTTGATGTGGCTGCATTCCTCAACGCTTTCATTGCAACCCATCTAAATACTTTCAGACTTCTCCCTTGTTTTAAGGTCACTAGCTACAGAGAAGGGATATGGGAATTTTCTTCCCTCAAAAAAAAATGTTCAGTGACTAAATGCATTCAGCAGTAGCTGTTGAGATGCTTTCACCGTGGGAGGAAGGAGGCATGTGTGACCCCCACAGATTTGGAGCCACCCTTACTGAGGAGAGGTTAGAAGAGGCTTTGCAGGACACTGATTTCAGTGGTCTCTCAGCAGCCTCCTCATGCAAAGATCCAGTCGGTGTAGACTGGCCATCCATTAATAAACAGGCGTACGGGTGCAGCACTCCACCAGGCTGCTGCATCCACCCAGCATATGAGGCTGCTCTAACTGTGTGCAGTCAGCCCAGGGGACGAGATGTTCTGCACCCGCCTGTGTACACGGACGCTGCCTGATGTTTGCACATTGCTATAGGAAAATACCTTAACATTGTCTAAAACCTCAAGGGAAAAAGCCTCTTGCCACCTGTTTCTCACCTCAGGAGGTGTCTGGTGCCTTGGTGGTGCTTGGGCATAACTGCACCTGGGCTTGTTCAGGTGCCTCCCAGGTGAGACCGATCCCATGATTACAAAAGCCTTTGAAGATTTTAAATGAAGGAGTAAGGGGGTATGGAGAGAGGTAATTGGGCTGGTTTCTGGGAATGAAGGAAGAGTTGTTATCAGAGACAACAGTAAGGTTTCTATCATCTCTTTGGCCTTGGAAAGAGCTTTCTTTTTTTTTTTTTAGTATAAGGTTGCATTTTTATGTTTGCGTAGAAAATCTAATGCCCTGAAGCAAGAACTTGAATGGTTTGCAGGATATTAGCGTTTCCCTGGCCAGGAGAGAGAAGAGGTAGGTTTTAGAGCTGAACTTCAGTTGCTTGATTCCCAATTTCCAGATGCTGGACTTGGCTCGTCCTTCCCAAGGAGACCCAGTTTGTTGCAGGCAACTAAAACTCACTGGCACAGGAAAGTGTAGTTGAGCCAGCTGCACTTAGTGTGGGGGGTTTTGGTTGTTTATTTGCTTGTTTTTTAAACAGGTTATGAAAAGCTGTCTGTTATACCTAAATGGGTCTCCCATGATGTCTTGTCTCTGTGGTGGCTCCCGCATGGAGCTATAAGGAGTTCAAATAGGGGAAGATTAAGTGTAGCCATACATAACTTGTGCACCGTCTGCTCAGATTAATAAGCAGTATCGGCCAAGAGAGTGACACTCACTAAACCCAAGTGGGGTGATTGAGGTGCATCTACCTTAAGGAGTTGGAGGTGTGCTCTGCTCAGGAGAAAGTTGGGCAAATCGGGCTGTTGCCCATGACCCTGGGTTTGCACTGATGGTCTCTTGCATTATGTGGACCAGGAGGGGAGCGAGGCCCTCAGGGCCACATTGAGCATGAGGACAGTGGTACAGACCTCCACTGAGAAGGGAGAGCACTCCCACCTCCGAGCTCAGAGTCCAGCTGGGATCTCCTGAGCCATGTGCTGAGGTCCTTGCAGAGACTGTTGAAGCACTACTTCTTGGGATCTCAAGGAAATGCAATGACAACTATTCCTGTTGTCTTCCAAAAATCCCATGTATTAGTCATGCAAATGGAGTGTCATTCCCTAGTGACACAGACCCAAGCTAACACCATATTCTTTTAAGCTTTGACTATGTATTTTGTTAACGTCCACTCTAAAGGCACTGCTCTTCCATACTCCTACCTGTGCCACTTCACGTTCCGCTGAGGACGTGGGGGGAAATGAGAGCTGTCAAGTTGTGATAATGGTGCAAAATTCACAGTCTGAATATTGCATCTCAGCGTGGCCTTTGCATATCTGAGCACTTAGGCATTGTAGCACTGGGACTGTGCAATGTCATGGAGATAACGCTGCCCTCAGCTCAAGCATGTACTTCCCCAAGTGGCAACATCTTGCAGAAATTAACAGGCATTTGCTTATCCAAGGGAATGCACTCCAAGTAAAATGCACATCTCTGAGCTACCGGCTGTTTGTGTGTGTGTAGAAGAGCTGAAATATATTTTCTCAGTGAGGAGTTGATCTAAATCCTCCTTAATTTCAGTAGGAAAATCTATCAAACTCAGCAGACTCTAAATTAGACACCCAGCATAGCTGAAAATACAGAATAAAATATTATTTTACATTTATTTCCTTTGGAAGGAAAGAAGCATGGTTTTTCAGCTGTCTGTGTAAGCGAAGTGGCATGCTTAAACTGCTGGTGCAAGGTTTACAATAGTTTGCAAATCAAACGGCTGTGGCTGAGGCAGGGAGAACTTGGTGTATTAATACCATGTCCGAATCTGGAAAATTAAGGAAACAAAAATGCAACAGTATGGTACTACAAACCGTGAAGGTTAGATGTGTGTGTGTGGAGCCAAGTGGTGTGCCATCAGCATCCCTTGAAGTGTGTGTTTTGCCATACTTGCTTTAGGAGGGTGAAGTGCAGCTCTCCTGTCTCCACCCTGTTGCTGCTGTTAAATGTTTGCTAGAAACTCAGTGGCATGTTTGCTAGAAACCCAGAACATGCTATAATAACGTACAAGAAGATGTCTCCTAAAGGAGGTGCGATGCCTCTGTAGTACCTCAGAGACAAGATGTTTGGTTTGAGGTACTTCTCTGGAGTGATAAAGACTGGAGATAAACTCCTTGTTGCTCTGCAGCTGTTGAAATCTGGAAGAGTCCCTTGGAGTTGCATCCGCAAGACGATGCGCCCATGCTCTGCAAGACAGTGTGACACGACATCTCCAGGTAGCTGTGGGTGGCTAAGTGTTGCCAAGAAGTGCAAGTCCTGCGAAAACCTCAGCTGGGTTACTACAGAGTCACAGGAGTATGAACTCCGTTGGGTCCACTGTGGGCACCAGGCCATGGCATCCCACACTGTTTGGGGGTGTCCCAGCCTCTTGGTGCTTGACTAAGGCAATTTCCTTTTGAGTATCTCTCATCTGTACCTTCCTGCACTTTTTGGGTTTCTGAAAGAGCAGCTGGGATGTCTGAGCCCAGCAGGGGCTTTTGGGTTGCAGACTCCTCTGATACCACATCAGCTTGGTTGGATGCCAAAATCTTGGAGGACAAGGAGATGGAAGAGCTTTCCATCTCCTCACTGCTCAGCACTGCAGGGTGTGCTGGCCCTCCATTTGGAAGTCCCAAGCTCTCTGGAGAGAGGTTAAACACATCCTGAAGTCCCTTGTGCCTATGTGATTTGAGATGTCGAGCCCCCTGTTGTCATCCCTGCGCTACACTAGCGTCTAATACTTGTTGCCTCTCTGGGCCACACATGAGGTAGGAGCCAGTAACTAGTGGTTGAGAGATGGTGAGGAAGAGGAGCTTGATAAGCTGTTTTAATGGCAAGCCCAACACAGGGATGGGGAAAAGTCAGTATTTCTCTTGCAATAAGCTACAGCTGCAGGAGGGCTGGGAAGCAGCCTTCCCAGTTGCAGACCGACACCAGTAACAGTTTCTCCAATGTTTTAAACTTGATCTGTTTGACTGTTTCCTAAAATGGAGATTAATTTGGCTGGGCCAAATGGCCGGGCCCAAAGAGTGGTGGTGAATGGAGTTTACTCCAGTTGGCGGCCGGTCACAAGCGGTGTTCCCCAGGGCTCTGTGTTGGGGCCAGTCTTGTTTAATATCTTTATCAATGATCTGGATGAGGGGATCGAGTGCACCCTCAGTAAGTTTGCAGATGACACCAAGTTGTGTGGGAGTGTTGGTCTGCTTGAGGGTAGGAAGTCTCTGCAGAGGGACCTGGACAGGCTGGATCGATGGGCTGGGGCCAATTGTATGAGGTTTAACAAGGCCAAGTGCTGGGTCCTGCACTTGGGCCACAGCAACCCCATGCAACGCTACAGGCTTGGGGAAGAGTGGCTGGAAAGCTGCCCGGTGGAAAAGGACCTGGGGGTGTTTGTTGACAGCCGGCTGAATATGAGCCAGCGGTGTGCCCAGGTGGCCAAGAAAGCCAATGGCATCCTGGCTTGTATCAAAAATAGCGTGGCCAGCAGGAGTAGGGAAGTGATCGTGCCCCTGTACTTGGCACTGGTGAGGCCGCACCTCAAATACTGTGTTCAGTTTTGGGCCCCTCACTACAAGAAAGACATTGAGGGGCTGGAGCGTGTACAGAGAAGGGCAACGAAGCTGGTGAAGGGTCTGGAGCACAAGTCTGATGAGGAGCGGCTGAGCGAACTGGGGCTGTTTAGCCTGGAGAAAAGGAGGCTGAGGGGAGACCTTATCGCTCTCTACAACTACCTGAAAGGAGGTTGTAGAGAGGTGGGTGTTGGTCTCTTCTCCCAGGTAACAAGCCATAGGACGAGAGGAAATGGCCTCAAGTTGTGCCAGGGGAGGTTTAGACTGGATATTAGGAAATTTTACTTCACTGAAAGGGTTATCAAGCACTAGAACAGGCTGCCCAGGGAAGTGGTTGAGTCGCCATCCCTGGAGGTATTTAAAGGACGTTTGGATGAGGTGCTTAGGGACATGGTGTAGTGGTGGTCTTGGTAGTGTTAGGTTTACGGTTGGACTCGATGATCTTAAAGGTCTTTTCCAACCTATACGATTCTGTGATTCTGTGATTTGTTCAGATATGTGTCAGGTACCACATTCATGAACAGCAAATGAGAAGTGATGAGGAACAGCTCTGTACACAGGCCTGTGTCACTGCCTTCACACCTGCAGCAGATCTGAAGCGGTGGTCACTCTGTGGACCTAGTTGTTAATTGCTGTGGTCTAGAAAGGCATTTAAATACTTTTAACTCTTCCTTTCCCCAGAATGTGAAAGTTACTGTGAGTAATGTGCGCTATGGTCACCCTTGATTTCTAGGTGTAGAGCATCCCAGCCAGAGCTATTATCTGTCTACTTCACTTGTCGGAGACACCAGATGTCCAGAAATTCCTGGCTGATGTGCTAACTTCCCAGTATCCCACCAGTTTATGTTCCTGGCAAGGAAAAAAAACCCCCATCTGGGGAAAACTGGACATACAATGTCCCTACATGGGCCTGGAGCCCCAGTTCCTGGCTGTCCAGAGGTGTGGTAGGGAGGACCTGATTAGATAAAGTGGAGACCAGAAGTATCTTTCAAAATTGAATTACACAGGCAACCATAAACATGTAACAACTGGATTTAGGATTGATAAAAACAATATTCATTATGAAGTCGCTTTACTGTGAAATCACTGTTGGCTCTTTAATACTGTTAAGCATAAAATACAGTAACTGTTTTGCAAACTAATTGCCGAGAAAGCAGAGGCAATCTATCGTAGCATTTGTTTATATGCAATGAGGTTTTATAATCTAATTTGCAGATTACCAGCCATGATATTTAGGGCAATTAATGGACTGAGCTGAATTGCTCGCTCCCTTATGTGAGGTTTTCACAGAACATATTTCTGGACTAAGGAAGGGCACTTAAAATTCTGCACTCACTTCTGTCTATTAATGGCCATACTCTTCCAGAACTGTAGATGTTACCCAGTGAACGCAGTTCTGCTTTTATTACTATTCCTATAAATTAGTTACTTGTAACAGTAATTCATAAGTAAATAAAATTAATTTTCCTTTTTATTTTAAAATTGACTTCTGTTAAATATGACACTGTTACTCTGACTACATTATGAAATAGCAACTGAATGATAAATTCTTAACACTTTGAGAACTTGCTCTGGCAAGCATCAATATACGGATTGCTATAAGTATTCTAAATGCAGAAAGCCTTTGCATCTTACTGCTGTGAGTGCAATATTTTTTTCCCCTTCTTAAACCACTGTTAGTCCCTCCGTCTCACTGTGGATTGTCAACTCTTCAGTGTGAGCAATGCATCTTACTTAGGTTGTGCCACAGCAATCACTGCTGAAATAGCCATGATAGTTTGAGAGGTTACAGTACTGTGCTGGAAGCCAGGTGAATAGATTGTGCAAGTATTCATCACTTTCCTCTTCTTTAAGCTCAGACTTTGCTCTGAAGGAGATGAGCGCTCATGACTTGATCTGATGTGGGAGTGGTAACAAATAGTTGATAATAACATCCCTGGTCTAGTACAATGCCTAACACCACAGGGTCATCTAAATCTCTGACGGATATCCAAAATGCAACTGTGGTATAAACAATTTTGACAGAGAGATCAAGAGTGGATGTTCATGCTGACTTGCACATGTGAGCCTGTGCTATTTTTATTCCTCAGCCCAAGGCAGATGACCTACCTCTTTGGGTACCCCATCCTTGCCACAGCTCTCCATATGGTTTTCTTGTTCGTCTAAGGGAACTTTCCTAAGAATCAGTTTTGTCTCTTTCTGGGCTTACGTCAAGTTGTGGCAGAAAGAAAGGGTAAACCTAAGGGAAGGCAGGTGACCTCTGGAAGATGAGACTGATTCTGGGAGCACACTGAGTGGTCAGCAGCCTCCAGGACCTGGGAGTCACTCTGAGCCTGTGGTTTGCATGCATCCTCAAATGCACACCCTTCACTGGCGTGGTGCTTCACAGGCTGGAAGGCCTGAGCTGAGATGCTCACAGCATGTGCAACCAGCAACACTGGTAATTGAGGGTGGCTCCCAAGGCTGATGCTCAAGCTGAGATTTGCTTACAATGTTAAAATAGTAATTTAGGATTCTGTAGTAACCGATGGAGAGAGTCCAGGCTCTCCAGAGAGCACTCATCCCATTTGAAGATTAATGGGATGTGTAACCTACCCTCTGGAGCTGCATGCATTAGTCCATTGACTGGTGAAGGGGCCTTAATTGGCTATCTTTGGCTAGACATCTTACTCATAAATTGTTTTTTACTAGGTTAGGTGACTCCTGGTCTAAGGACAGAAGCTGAGCATAGACTGCTCTCAGTAACACTTGCATTCAAGTAGGTATTATTTGCTTTAACTTGTCTGACTTTCTGCCCTAAGGCATTATGTAGCAGAAGTCACTTTACTTAATATCCAGCCAAACAAAATCTGTATGAAGTCCACACTGTGCAGAAGCTGTTCTGAGGCTAAAAGGCAGAAGCTCTGTGAGGAGAAAAAAGGGGTTTCACAGGCGGGGGGGGCATAGGTGGGACTGAAGAAATGGACATCCAGTCCCTGGTTGCATTACGGTCTCTCTTTGAGAATATAGGCAACTCTTGTACTGCTGCCCTAAAAGGACCCATGGGGCTTGAGTTCAAAGTGTAGAGCCTTCAAACCTTCACTTTCCAGGCATTGAAAATTGGTCTACTTGACGTGCTGAGGTTTTTGTTAGAGAAGTTTCAAAAGGTCCAAATACGCCTCTCAGACCCAAGAACGGTGCATGGGGCAAAGACTGGAAGTTCCAGACCCTCCATAACCCCTAGCCACCTACATGCATTCTTGTACATATGTACTCATCCCTGTTTGTGCTGTGCTTTTTTTAATGGGACTTGGGTGGACCTGAACATATTTAAGAGGTGAATGAGTGCATAATGAGATGCACTGAGGAGAAAAGGATTCAAATGCTCAAGCCTTGCCCAGAGGAAAAGGCCATTACGTGATATGCACAAATATGTGGCATAATGTAGCAAAGGTGTCAGGTCCCATCTGAAATAATGTAGATGGTGTTGGTCAATGCTGTTCAGGGAAGATAAATCCTAGTTGGTGTGGGTAGCAAAAAGTTTCTAATGGAAAGATACAGTCTTCTCCTTGGCAGACTGCTAGAAAACCCACAGAGGCCAAAACAAAGGCTCAGAAGAAATTTGGTTATCTCAAATACATCTAGAGATAAATTGTTAGGAGCTAGAGCTACTTCAGTTGAAATATAGTGTCAGCACAAAGATTAAGAACTGGTTATGAATAAATGTAATTTGGAAGTTAAAAATGCGCAATAAAAAAAAAACGTGATAAGTTTTTCAGCACAGCTATGCAGAGGTTGTCTGTAGAAGAGGAACTAGCCTTGTTGATGAGAGATCACTCTCCCCCAGGCTCTTTTAAATGAATACTAGAAGAAGAAAAATTTTAAAATATTGAAAATGGAATTGGTTGAAAAGTGCTGCTTTATTTCACTAAGACTGGTGCAAATTTCACTTGCACAATTAGGTCAAGTAGCACAAGTATAGCCTGATACATCATGCGACAACACTGGGGAATGCATTTCAGAAAACAATTATAACCGCAGCAGTGATGCACACTTGCAGACTCCACACCCTGTACTGTGCTGGACTCATGATATCTGAGTCTGCTGAGGCCATCAACTTATAAATGTCAAATTAATATTAAACAATCATAATGTGAAACCCAGGGTTTTCAAACTGAGTAAGATGGTTATTGAATGTTAATTACTATGCCACTATTAAGTCATACTTTGAGTTATGACATGTTTATTTTCTAGTTATTAGCCTTCAGGTTTCTTTTTTTAAATTAGGGTTGTCCCAGTGCACCATTAGTGTTAAGTTCTCACATGCTAAATTAAATAGTATAGAAGCTGGAAGAACATTGGAGGTCAGCTTTTGGAATACTTTTATATTAGATATTTCTTTTAATCTACTTGTTTTTCTTGCAACAGGTTTAAATGCCACAGGCTGTTTCATGAAGTAGAGGAAGTTCGGAGTTTTGCTGGGAACTGGGCTCTTCTGGCTTGCTGGGTGTGGGCTGTGATAACTGGGTGGGGGTATAATACTGGGGAATGGGAGCTCGGACAAAAGTCATAGATAGGTCTGAGATGTATGAGTGCCAAGCAGTAACAGAGGTCAGCCCAGCTGTGGGCTGAAACAGGCACTCACGGATGATGGGAGATGCTATGTCTGGTTAAACCCGTCCTGTTCAGGACAGCAGTAATTCATGTCCAAGGCTGCCCAGCAGCTGCTGAGTTCAGAACAGAAAGGTGGTACTGGTGGATGGGAGATGCAGGAGGTGCTGCTGGGTGTCAGCTCCCTCTGACCAGAGCTCAGCAGGAGATGCTTTGCCTCACACATATCAGGTGCAGACTACCAGGATTCCCAAAATCTTGCACAGCACAGGCTAAGGGGGACCTGGAAGACAGGAGCCTTTCTGACATTGAGAGGCAGAAGAAAGTAGACCGACCTCAACTCAAAATTAAGAGAGGCAGTAGCACCTGAGGCAGCTGGCCTTGTGCAAGAGCAGTAGGTCTGCTCATATGTCAGAGTCCATTCACCGCTTCTTATGCGAAGCCACCCCACTTACAACACATTTCTTGTATGTGACTATGGTATACTTCTGTAAGCCTGTTACTTTGAACTCTTACTACTGGCGTAACTCTCTCTGGACACTCCAGTTCTCATATTTACATACAAGAGCTTTTTCTGGCCTGCTTAGTTCTCTTGAAAGTGGTCTAAGGCTGGGCATTGCCTCGTGGTTGGCACAGAGGCCACAAGAAGCCCGAGTTCTCTTCCTGGCCCAGGCAGCTGTCTGCTAGGGGGCTCTGGATTAGTCTTCTGGCTTCGCCAGGTCTCACCCTCACTTGTGGAAGAAGTGTGCAATGACCTTTTCTTGCAAGGATCTTTGTTCTCCAGTGATAGTCACCGTCACGAAGAAGTGTTGTCAGAGGGTCCAAGAAATTTCTCTGCCTCTAGCTATGGTGGTATATCAGGAAAGTTCTGTGCTATCTCATCCTTGTCCTTACAACAAGAAGATACTTCTAGGACTCTTATTATTCCAAAGCAGTGCCTATCAAAGCTAATTAGCGTTAAGACATAAGTCATCTTGGGAGTGGGACTGCTTAGCAATGAGCAGACTGTGGGTTGCTTGCACAGCTCTAAAGAAAAACGATCCAGAGAGGTTCAATTAGGGAAGCACTCAGCACACGGATGGAGGCAGAGCCTCTGGTTTATACCACTCATGAACAGCACTGTTTTCTTAGTGAACAGTTGCCAAAAAAAACAAGGCAGGGGAAATGTGCCAGTCAACAGCTAAACTGGAAATTAGAGATGAGTTTGAGATTAATCCTTCTCTTAGCCTGTGTCATAATCTAGGTGTCCAACTAACCTGGATAGATTTCTAGCAGTATTTTCTGTAATACCTCCTCATTGAGGAAGGCAAGGAAATATTTTCCCAAACACTTGGTAGGGAACCCTTCACTAACTTCCCCCTCCAGAGAGAGTGGTGGTGGATGAAGAGGCTGACCAGAGACCCTTCCCCTCATATATCCACATGCAGTGGTTTCATTTGACAGTCTGCTGGCTCCGGGAACCATGTTTCTCTTCCTGTATAGTATTTCTATGGCAGCTTGGAGAATCGTCCTTATCACTGCAATTATAATTATCAAAAGCTTCTAAGAGAGTTTTCAAAAGAAACAGTCCCAGCCCTGCTGGGATCTGTTTGTGGGGCATGACAAGTGATTTTTAGAGCAATTGGGTTGATGGAAGGGAGCATAGGAAGGTAAGGAGAAGAGCTAATGCAATAAGTTCCTTCCAGATCTTTTTTTAAAGCTGAGTGGATAATTCACAATGAATAATTTACTTGTTGGCATCAGGCTTTTATCTTCTTTGGGGATATGCTACAAGCAAAATGTAGGTCCTCAAATTTGTCTGTTTGAATTATGTGAATATTTCTTTTTGTGTAATTCTCTATAGCTTGGTTAGGCATCTCAGACTTCCCAGCTGTGTTGCTTTATTACAGTTTGTTCTATGAAGTGGTTCCTCCTTTGTGCATTAAAGCAGAAGCACTTCTGCCGTGGCCATTCATAATGCAAATTTGATTTCTGTGACTAACACATACTTGAAACTAATCACCTGAGTTCCAGCAAACAGTTGAGATGCATGAGGAACAGAGGAATGGCTGAAGGAAATTCAATAAACTCAGACAGCTTTTCATACTCTCACATCCTCTATTCTTTTCATGCCACTGAAAGCTCATTGTCCTTTAAATTTAAGGTTAAACATTTTCAAGCATGGCATAAACTTTGATATATCTCAAGTTCCAGAGATGCTTGTTGGGTTCTCCATTGGTTTCTTGGATGGGTGAGGGTCTTGTAAATGGGTGTGATTCTGGTCATGTCATTGCTTATGGTAGTACCATCAACTTTAATTGACTGTTTTCCTGCCAAAACAATAGCAGGAGTTGTTTTATTAAGTCCTTGTAAATTGAGGTAAAGACTTGCGGTGGATTGACCTTGGCTGGACTCCAGGGTCCCACCAAAGCCACTCTATCACTCCCCTCCTCAGCTGGACAGGGGAGAGAAAAATATAACAAAAAGCTCGTGGGTTGAGATAAGGACAGGGAGAGATCATTCACCAGTTACTGTCATGGGCAAAACAGACTTGACTTGGGGGAAAAAAAATTAATTTAATTTATTACCAGTCAAATCAGAGTAGGTTTATGAGAAATAAAACCAAATCTTAAAAACACCTTCCTCCCACCCCTTCCTTGTTCCTGGGCTTAACTTCATTCCTGATTTTCTCTACCTCCTCCCCGCCGAGGGGCGCAGGGGGACGGGGAATGGGGGTTGTGGTCAGTTCATCACACGTTTTTTCTGCCGCTCCTTCCTTCTCAGGGGAAGGACTCCTCACACTCTTCCCCTGCTCCAGCGTGGGGTCCCTCCCACAGGAGACAGTCCTCCATGAACTTCTCCAACGTGAGGCGTTCCCACGGACTGCAGTTCTTCATGAACTGCTCCAGTGTGGGTCCCTTCCACGGGGTGCAGCCCTTCAGGAGCAGACTGCTCCAGTGTGGGTCCCCCACGGGGTCACAAGTCCTGCCAGCAAACCTGCTCCAAGCGTGGGCTCCTCTCTTCACAGGTCCTGCCAGGAGCCTGCTCCAAATGGGCTTCCCACGGGGTCACAGCCTCCTTTGAGTGCATCCACCTGCTCTGATGTGGGGTCCTCCATGGGCTGCAGGCGGATATCTGCTCTACCATGGACCTCCATGGGCTGCAGGGGGACAGCCTGCCTCACCATGGTCTTCACCATGGGCTGCAGGGGAATCTCTGCTCCGGTGCCTGGAACACCTCCTCCCCCTCCTTCTTCACTGGCCTTGGTGTCTGCAGAGTTCTTTCTCTCACATCTCACTCCTCTCTCCACTGCTGTTGTGCAGGTTTTTTTTCTGCCTTCTTAAATACGTTATCCCAGAAGTGCTACCACCATCATTGATTGGCTCAGCCTTGGCCAGCGGTGGGTCTGTCTTGGAGCCAGTGTCATTGGCTCTGTCGGACATAGGGGAAGCTTCTAGCAGCTTCTCACAGAAGCCACCCCTATAGCCCTCCTGCTACCAAAACCTTGCCATGCAAACCCAATACAAGACTTTAACTCCTCTTGATCAAACAATTTTTTTTGTACACACTTTTGCTTAAATAAGTGGCCTTCTGGCAGTTGTCATATCACTAGGCAACATTTCACTCAAACACACATCTGTGATGCAAGAAGGTGAATCAAAATTCATATCAGGATTTTGATCTCTCAAACATGCCACAGGTGACTGGAGGAAGGACTTTGATTTTTAGTGGTTAAAATATATACGGTAGCAATACATGGGAAAGTTACTTTCACTTCACTGAAAACTAGAGCTCCTGTTTGCTCACTGAAGAAAAAACTAAGAAATAAATTTAATGAGAAATATAAACTGTGTAGCAGCCGAAATCAAGTCTCGCAGTTAACCCTGAGCTCTGTGTTGCCTTTGTTCATACCATTGATAATGCTGCCTTCTCAGCCTCCAAAGCCATGTCTCCTGTTGAGGCCAATAGGTGCCTGTCAGGTTCTGTATGTCCATGAACAGTCAACACTGTGCTTTTAGCAGAGGGTTTTCCTACCACATTGTATTACCAGAACCTCAAATCACAGCCCCAGCAACCACCAGCTCTAACGATGGTGACCCACCATGGCATGGCATATCTATGCTTATATTATCCTTGTCAAAGTAATGCCAATGATAACACTGGAATTGGAGGATCCCTCTATATATACCAGTCTGCAAGTGCTTTATGTCTTCGTACAGGTATCAATTTTTCTATTAATACAGAGTTTGCTGTAATAAGTTTTCTCTGAGTGATTGTAAGCAGTTACTTTATTAACCAATTGTAGCACCGATTTCTCTCAAAGTATAGGGGGGGAAAAAATACAGCTAATAAACTCTTTTCTTTTGCTAATGTCATAGCTTTAGGCCTTGAAACAAAACCACAAGTCTGTAGTTTTAACCATCTATCCAATAAGTTCCTTTTTAAAATTGTTCTTATCTCTTGACAACCTGCAGTGAATAATGATCTATTTTTTTTCCTCTTGTGCTACGAAATTTGTTCACCTAAACACTAGAAACTGGCAAACCTGTAGGTAAGTCTGCAAGTGTACCTTGAAGCCATAGATCATATACTTGTGCACAGATGGCTCCCTACATATGATCATTACCCCAAGACTTGCAGAGCTCAGGAAAAACCTAGAATTTTTTCAAGGACACCACAAATCATAACTAGCTCCTAGAGTTTGTCTGGGATTTTACCCTGCTCAACTGTAGAGTGAATTCAGGAGTTAGAGGTGGAAGAGACATCCACACGTCCAGATTCTTCATTTTAGCCAAGTCCAAAAATGTAGGAATAGGCTGTTTCCTTAAAATCACTTGGCAAAGGAGAAACCTTGCTTGTCAGACTCCAGAGTTACTGAATGTGTTGTTTCTGCAGCCACCTCTTTACAGTACTTCAGATTGGGTTAGTGTAGGGAAAAATGTAATAACCTTGGGATATTAGTCATGGTACTGTTGAAAAAGATTTAGTTACATATTTTATAATTTCATACCTTGATATGTTTTTTGTTCTGCATATTTTCCCCTTTCAAGAGACATTTAAGTAGCCTGCTTCTGCACTCCTTATAACAGTCAGCAACCTGTTCATCTTGAGGGATGAAGACAAATCTCTTTGGAGGGAAGGGGGATCGCATTGTATGACAGCTCATAGCTTCAGATGACTGTGAGATGAAGAATAACCCACTGCAGATAGCCAAGATGGGCCCTATGGTTAGAAAGCACTGTGAAACTCTGCCTCAGCAATCTGGTCTGATTGAAGCAAATCGCTGAAGCCCAGAGCTCTTTGGTGCTTGGGTACCTCAATGCATTTGAGAAGCTGGGCCCCCGTTCTCCATCAAAGGAGATGACTTACATCCAAGGATGGAGATAAGCACGGCTGCTGGCCTAAGCGTGCTTTCACAGGAGTTACGCTCACGGGTTTGTTTTATATTTGCCAGTGACTGACTTGCTGTGTAAGCTCATTTTATTTCCTTTTGCTTACCTTCGGCCTTCCTGGCTTTTTAAATGGCCTCTTTCTATTTCTCTTTCAAAGATAAATTGATGGGTGCCTGTCACCCCTGTGTCATTGTTTGAGACCTATGCTCGGGAGGTCTCAGAAACAATGCAGTAAATGCCACCCCCAGGTGTGACACAAGGGACTCTCCTTGAGTGCTGATGTCTGTAACCCAAAACCAAGGAAGGGGGACCCCAGAAAATGCCTTCCTGTGTGCCCATGAGTGAGTCTACACTTTGTCTTGAGAGGTGGCCCCTCTGTGTACAAGTGGTTTCCCCCTCCCACACCTCTTGGTGGAGAACCTGCTGGGAGAAGGAAGCCCCTGCCATCACCATGCAACACCCAGGCTTGGTGCTGCTGCATAGGGGGGATTTCACTGGTCTATGTATTTACATGAAATAAACCAAGCTTCTGTATGTGCTACATGCTATACATGCCTTACAAGAGGGGCGGTCCCCTGGCTCAAGAGTAGTATGCTGGGAGGTATGGGTCTGCCACAGATGTCCTGAATGACCTTCCAAGGGCAGTGTCTGCAATCTCCCATGTCTCTGTGTCCCCTTTGCTAAAACATGATGATAGGTGAGCAACGAGAGGTTGGGCAAATAAGTACTCCAGTGTGGTACACACCACAGCTGACCTGCCAGGTGTAGCTTGCAGAGCACAAGGGCTGGATTACTGCTGCCCGCCTTCATGGAGACAGTAATTTGATTCTCTTTTGTATCCTGGTGCCAATTTCTATAAAAGTTGCAGAAATGACATGTCTCAAAGAATACAACTCTGGTTGAATTTGGCTGAAACTTTTAATTGGGTTCCAAAATCGTGGGGGTGGTGGGGGAATGTGCAGGTGGGAGTTGGAAGATGAACAGACGTTGTCATTACATGAAGCCTAACATTTTAGGAAATGAAGCCAACATGCTGCTTGTTCAGAAGGAAGATGTGAGAGTCGATACACTGGGGTCCAGGATGTTTTTGAGCCCTATAAAGTAGGGGTCCTACAGGTCTGGCAGGGCACATCTACGTGAGAGTACTGGCCTTCCTAGCAGGATGCTCTGTTTATTTTTAAAGGCTTTCAGAAAGCCATCTTCCATTTACAGCTAACATTTAAACAAGAGGCTTATTTTCAAGGCTAATTTGTCTTTGTGTCTTAACCGGCCACATTTTCACAATTAGCCGTCCCTGGCCCCTGAGCCGCAGGAGCTCGGCGGGGGGCTGCAGCATGTCGCCTGACGAAGGGAGGGAAGGGGGGGCTGCCTGCCTGCCGCTTCCGTGTGGTACAGGCAGCGAGATCAGAGCGCTAACACAACAGCCTGTGTAATTACATGTTTCTAGGAAGTGTGTTAGCTCCACGGGGAGCTGAGTCCATTTGGAGAGGAGGAGGAGGAAGAGACTTTCTTTTGGGGGGGGGGGGGGTGTAAGGTGAAAAGGGTCAGTGTGTAACCCAGCTCTCGCTCGAATATGATAAAGGTAATTGTTGCTCTCAAGTGAATGCCAGGTGCTTCCTGGTGCTGGCTCCTCTCACTCGTTGCTCATGTCTGTATTATGCAGGCGTCTGTTTTCAAAACCAGGCGAAGCAGGGCTTTGCAAGAAGAGAGAAGAGATTTGACCCTGTTGGAAGCGGTACGTTGCGATATTTGACATCGTTTCTGCGCTAGCATTGCCAGGGCAGGCAGGAAGATGCAGAGTCAGGGGCACGGCAGCTTTATGCTACCTAGGCTTTTATTTAGGTGGAGGAAGGAGAGTGGCAATTAAAAGCAATTAATTATAGTCCGCGTGCTGGGACGGGGAGGATGGCTTGGACCTAACCCGTCATGTAGGTGTTTGATACATGTCCTGTGTTGCTGCTGCTCGCTGTGGCAGCGTGCGCCTGAGCTTTAAATATCCTGCAGTTCCCGATATCTTGTTTCTCCAGCAGGCTCTCCATTTCATTTTCCTCCTCTCTCTAGTGTAAAATTTGGCCTAGCTTAAGCTTCTTTCCCTGGCTGAGAAGGTTATTTCCTTCCCTCCTCTCCTCCCCACCCCCTCATCCATCCTCTCCTCCTCTTGCAAATGCTCTCCGACCTTGATTTGGGGTTTCTCTCCCTGCAGTTCGCTGTGGGCTCTGTGGATGCTTTGCCGTGACGGAGGGCCGAGGGCTGACCGAGTCGTGGGGAGGATTTGTATGTAGGAAGAGAGGAGATGGCTGTGCAGCGTGCTCCCGAATCTGCTCTGAGCTTGCTGATGGTAAGTGCTTGCTGAAATCTGTTTGGGAACGGGGGGGGTGGGCGAGGGGAGCTGCACCGCACGGATTCAGGGCACCAAATCCAAGGGAGGATTTTGCGTGAGCTGCTGCTTGGCTTTTACAGGTCCTGGGGAACTTTGCAAAGGGCTCATCTGGTGCTAGCATAGGGACATTCCTCCCGCGATGGGTTTTAATGTATGTGGACCAATGTTCAAAGCAGGCTTTTGAAGTCACCTTTCCGGCAGAGCTGATGCTTGCATTCGGGGTATATCCTGAGCTGTAGTTTTTAATTTTATTCATTATACCAGTGTCTTGAATTCTCACGTCCTTCTGCTTTCTCCTGCTTTTGCCCTTGCTAATTGTGAGACAACTTAAAAGGTGAGAGGGAGAGCTTGATTCCTCTGTCAGTTGAGAGGCATGTTGTTAGCTGTGACCAGGTACTCAGATGTTGTATCATTTGGGGAAGGGTCCTCTAACGCAGTGAATCACCATTCACCTAGCTGCAGAGTGTGTCAGACCTGCTGCTGGCTGCAGACCACAGGGTAATGACTAGTATTTATCCGAGCTGTTTGCTACAACATGTTGAGCCACTGACCTACTTCTCAAAGTTCTGCATATTTATAATATTTTAAAGAAGATTATTTAGCAAAACACGTGGCTGAATCCAGAACATGCCACTGTGCTGCTGCAATTAAAATAAACCCTTTTGGTGGGGTATTAGAGAGTTGTTTAGCTTTACTGATTTTATTTGTTTTTCCTCTCTCCTACTCTTGTTGCCATTTTCTATGTAGCAGAATCAAGGATAGTTTTAGTGTGAGATCTCTGCTGGATGCTTTTCTGCCCAAATGTCACTGTAATGTTTCCACTGGAGAGCTGTTATAAGCAAAGAGCATGTGTGTGCGCACGTGTGTGTGTGTGTGTGAATGCACAGAAATATATGCATTATATATATTGATATAATTATTGTTGCTGATCTCTCTTCTGATTGTATTAGGAAATGGTCCCTAGCACTTACAGACATGATGAGTTTAGTAAAGGGAATGCTGCAGGATAATAGCTCTGTAGTGCCTAAGGTTGTTAACAAAGGTCAAGTTGAGAAAAGCAAATTTTATGTCCATTACTCAAAATGCTAAACATGCTATTAAGCTTCCACATGGCTTGTTTTATATTTGCCAGTGACTGACTTGCTGTGTTAGCTCATTTTATTTCCTCTTGCTTACCTCCGGCCTTCCTGGCTTTTTAAATGGCCTCTTTCTATGTCTCTTTCAAAGATAAATTGATGGGTGCCTGTCACCCCTGTGTCATTGTTTGGGCTGTATATGCTTTTAGTTTCACTACCCTCTTAATTCTCAAGTTAAACCTCTCCTTCCCCTACCTCTGTACTCCTTGAACAGACCTTGTCAAACTCTGGTATGATGCCAAGCTGCCCACAGATTTTCTCTCTTAAAACATGGCTTTCTGCAGCTACATTGCCTTGCCCCAGTTGTCATTTTGAGGTGGGTTGGGCATTTCCACAGCTCTGGCCTGTAACCTGGACCCCTCAGGTCTCCTCACCTTGGGCACAGCCCTGGGCAGGGCTGTTGTGGTCTCCCAGCCCCACGCAGATGGTCTGGCTTGGGTTGGGGGTCCACGGGGGGTTCCTGCTGGTGGGTCCACCCCAAAGGGGTTCCTGCCTTTGACCCTGTGGATGGTTGGGATGGGGGTGGTGGTGGTGGGGATGTTTTTCTGGGTGCAAGAGGACTCATGTAACTCTTTGGGCTCCGCTCCGTGATGGTCTGGTACTAGAGGCTGGTTATGGGTGTTGAAAAGGTGATTTGGTATGTAAAATGCTCCACTTTGTGAACTGCTTCTTTTGCCTTAGATTTTTCTTGGGTCGTGAATCAGTTTAGTTAACTATAGAAGCCTCGTCCTTTCCGCTCTGCTCTGCCTTGGCTTTGATTGCATGCTTGAGCAGGCTCCCCTTGAATCAATAATAAATTGTTGCATAATTCATCCCACAATCAGAAGCTATAATGGCATCTCTACTAAAACTGCCACCCTCCAGAGATTAAAGGATTAGACATCTTCGGGAAGCCCACAGAAGTAGCTTTTAATATTGCGATGGGCTTTCTCCATTGAGAGAGTTTTCTTTTAGCAATGAGGAGTATTTCAGTACTGCAGTTCCTCTGCAATAGGATGCAGAATGTGCATCCAACCATTCACTTTTTATGAGACCTAATCGGCAACAGCACTTGGCAGTGCTGCATCACACTCAGTCTGAAAATATCTCCTTCTCAATGGGGCACCTCAAAGCACTTTGTGTTGCAGGTAAAGAAACCAAAGTACAGAGGCATTAATTGACTTCCCTGAAATTTGATGCACTGAATTGAGTGACCCAAATTAGGAGTTTTCTCATCCTAAACTCCTTTCTGGTCAATTAAGGAAGATGGGCATCTCCAGGGTATGGGGTTTCCTTCCTGTAGAAGGACCATCTATAGGACATGGGTATCTAGCATCAGTACGCCCCAGCAGAGAGAGCTGCACATGGGACCGCGTGGCATTTCTGTGTGCCAGCATGATGACAGCTCACGGTGACTTACCTGCGCCTCGTAAATGCTACCCAGGACATGGAGCTGACATGGCCTAAAGCAGCTCCCAGACGGCAGGTCAGCGGGGAGTTGCACATTGCTTGTGCAGTCATTAGAACACTGGAGAATCTCATTAAGCCTGCAGCCTTAGGTGGACAGGTCCTACTTCAGTTTAGTGAAATAAATATTGACCATACAATGAATTAATCTAAATTGAATCTGTTTTTATTTTGACCTTGTTTTCTAGCCAGCTTAATAGTCAGGTGGGGTTTTTCTCTGTTTTTAGTGATTTTTTTTTTTCCTTTTTTTTTCTCCCAGGCCAGGGAAAAGGCTTGATGAAGGAGAATTTCAGTCTTGAACATGTATTTTCCTAACTTAAAGATAGGTCTTGTAGGACTGGTCTTGTATGACTCCTGCTTCTACCTTGCTCCAGAGATCACAGCAGATGAGGGACAGCATGGTTCAGCATGGAGGAAATTGTGCTGAACTATGCCCAAAGCGGCTCTGCCTGTAGCATTATCAAATCATTAAAACAGAGCTTCCTCAGCTTCTGTGAACCAAGAGGATGAAGCATCTAAGCATGAAATAGCAAATACCATGTCTTGTTAGGAATGATAACACCTGCTGTGTTAAGATCATTAATGCTGATGGGAGTAAATGCAATACCAGTAGGATTTTATGTCTATATTATTAGTATATTGTAAAATTTTAAAGCTGCAGACATATTGATTGTACAGATTTTAACAGCACAATAAGTTATGATACCTGGTGTCTCTTGAGACAGCATTACTGCATCTCATGAAAATACATCTTAGAGACTTGACCTTCAAACTACTGTAGATCATAATACTAGCACTAATTAATCTGTGTTAAATGACAATGGAGGTTTAGATGAGCAAGGTATACAGCTCAGTGTATACCAATTAATCCAAAATGATCTTAAAATGGTAGGGAAGAGGAGCATGGTTTTCTGTTTCCAGAAAAGCTACCTCCAGCTACCTCCTCTCACCCGCTCCATCAAATTGACGATTTACTGTATTTATAATCCAGCTTTGCTCTCTCTGGTCTGTATATATAAATGCTTTCCTTGAAGAAATAACGATGTACCATTTAGAAAACAAGTACACTTGTAAATTAATGGTAACTGCTTGTGTTTGGAGGAGCATCTTTCATTTCAGGGGACTATATGATGCTTTCACACTCTAAAATTCATTATTTTGTGTCTGAGTTGCATTCAAAGCTGAGGCTGGAAGAGGTGAGATATCCTAGGTGACCCTCACTACATGGGAGTCGGTTACCTCTATAGTTCAAGGGCAAAAAAGCTGCCAACAGGGAATTTGGAGCATTAACATGGGCCGTGGTGTTCACAATGCCCAGGACGACGAGTGAGAAATTGGCTGGCTAGCCCACCATCAGGGCTGCTGGCCTCGGTGTTTCCTTGTTCTACTGGGTTGAAGGCATTGCAATGGATGTCTAAGGCAGACACCTGCAACAGGAGGACATGTGAAAACTGCTCCAATTCTAAATCTTAGCATAAATAATTAGCATCTGAGTGTCATTGTCCACTGAAAATCCCAGTTTGCTGCTGTGCTTCCAGTCCTCCTTTTAAAGAGGGTTCTCCTGAATCATCCTTTCATCCCTCAAGCAAAGCTACACTAGAGTCCTCAAAACAACGTGAATCTCCTTGATCTGATCATTTTTCTGAAACGTAGCACTGAACTCTGTGCAATCACCCTTAAAACACAGTCAGAGATTTAACTTTATCCTTGTATAGATATAACTAGTATCCTTACTAAATGCTATGAGGGCCATGCCCTGCTTGGTTGGTTTCTGAGGTGTTGAACTTGACAATGTTCTGGATATTTCATAAACTATTTCACAGGTTTGACTGCTAAGTTTTTATGGCTGAAGTCTGCCCTTGTTTCACAAAGGCAAATTTGGTAACTAACTAAAAACATATAGGGCTTCGAAGCCCAGTTAGACCTAGGACTGACCCCCCCACCATAAAGCAATGTTCTGTCCCACTCAAACCTCTAGACAGATTGCAGCAGCGCAGCTCAGCTTGGAGGATCATATTAAAGCCTTTGGGAGCAGCAAGGTTACAGTGGAAGGATGAGGTCATTTTCTGCTTCTCTCTTCTAGGCTTAAATTATCTCTGTGTTGACAGTATGCAAAAGCCCTTGACATTCAAACCTCCTTGCTGCGACCTCATCTACAGAGCACGTTGACCTGGAAGGCAAGCTATGCTTGGCACGCTCCTTCCGCAAAAACAAAACCCACCCGTTTCTTGCCATTGCATGGCGTAGGGGTTAATGCAGCTCCGATCTGATGTTGAAGCAGTGTGACGTGTCAGCAGGGCGTGACCCAGACACGGGGCTGGGTGTAAGCAGCATTGCTTGGGAATGAATAACGCCTTGCCCCAGGAATCGGCGGCACTGCTGACACCTGGCCCTCTTCAGCTTCATGCCCAAATTGAGGTCTGTGGGGATACTTGAACGGCGAGGGGAGGTGATTATGCAGCCCTCTCCATGCTCCTTTTGCAGATATTTCCACCGTGCAGGTGTGTGGGCTTCATCTGCAGCCTTCCCAGAAGGTCTGGGCAGGAGACGATAATGTGCCACGGCACCCAGAGGTCGCTGGGGAGGAGCCGTGCTGGCAGGAATCTCCCTTCCTCCCTTCCTTGCTCCAGCCAGGCAGTAATTTGTTAATGGTTTCACAAATAGCTGAGCTGTGCTGGTTGCTCTTTTGGAGGATGGGATGAGAGTGGCAAATTCCTGCTTGGTGCTTTGTGGCTGCTTGCTACCATGGACTGAGAATTTAGCCGTTTCTTGTTGATAAGTTCCCCTGTAGCACTGAATTGTATCTGAACTTTACTATATGCCTCCGTAAACTTGCAGTAAGACTTCAAACACGGTGATTTAATTCAGCTGAATGAGATTAAACACTCCCCGGGATTGCTCTTGGCTTCCCTGTGGTGGATGTCACCTTTTACCCATCTGAGCTGCAGGACTACAAAATCGTTATCCCTTCAATTCTGCTCTAGTGCATGCCATCAATTTTCTTTTCCTCGTCCCTCTGCATGAACATGCTGTAGAAGAAGCAGACCATAATGTTTGCACATCTGAATTCTCCCGTTTATTACTACACTTTAAAACAGAAGTAAGAGGGATTACTGGTTTATTATCTTTTATTTATTATGAATATGGCTTGTGCCTTTTATTCCAGCTGCTCATTCTGAATGACTGATAAAATTATCTCATCAGAGATGTGGCCATTGATTTTTTTATTTTTAATGATGCTATAGAGCGTCGCTATTTGTAGAAGAGAATTAGTGGGCACTTGAGTAAATGATCATTATGATTAATTGGAGCCTTTCTACAATTAGGAGGAAAGTAACATATTAACAGATTGAAAAGATCACTAAATATGACAACTCCTTTTGACAATATATAAAAGAATAATGTCACTGACTTTTTAAAAATAAAATGCATTGGAAAACTTGACTGATGTCCCTAAACCAAAATAAAATGTTAAAAATGCTGTAATTGCCACAATTAAAATGCAAGGCTATGAATAGCTGCTAATCCATAGGAAGGACTTGTAACATTGGGCAATTGCAATTTTTCAATTCTTTGCCTTCTGGTTACGAATGTCATACTTCCATAATTACTGTACTCGTAATTTCTCAGCACGGCAATGATCCAGCCCTCTGACAGCCTAATGTGGTTAGCACATCAGGGCTCAGAGACGTGCAAAAGTCCCGCGTGGATCCTTCTTTGGTACATCCCATGAAAATGCAGATTTTGTGATTTGGCGCCTATAGCTGTCGTGCTCAGGTGGCCGGTCCTGCGGGCACTCAGGGAGTCTGCCAGCACCAGTGACTGCTGCTTCATTTTATGTGTCTTGCTGAAAGCAGAAGCCACCAGCTGGTTCTGGGGGTCAGTAAGAGGGACTGGACCCAATTTTGGGCTCTCCCCATCGGGCAAGCTGTCCCCAGCTCTCTCCACGGCCACCATAAATGCTGCTGGGGAATGGGTGTTTCCACCCCTGCCATCACTGGCAAACCTTGGGTAAACATCTCCCCTGCACCCCTCCAGGCAGATGCATCCGTTTTGCCCCCACATATCTTAATTCTCTCTCTTTTAAATGTCAACAGGCACAGGAACTTGCAGAAGTGAGTTGAATTCAGTCATTTCACAAACAGGTTTTAACGGCACTGAGTATCAAACTAACCTGAACCCATCATCACCTTCAAGTGATATGAATTTTCTTGTTTAAATGAATTCTTGGGTTGGCCTGAAGCCGAGCCTCTCCAAGCACATGAAGCGAGGCTCCTGCTTGCCTCTTTGAAGAGTCGTGCCTTATTAAGTAGTCCTACTGAGAGCCCTGTTAGCACACACTTGTCCAGCAGCAATGCCTGAGACCAAGCGGCATTTCCAAAGCCTTGCTGGAAGGCAGTGCAGTACCAGATCTTTCTCGAGAAGCCTCCTAGACACGAAGAGACCCACAGAAGTGTCTGTATTTCATGGAAACAAAAGCCATAGTGAATGCCAGAAAGCTATTTAGAGGAATGTATCTACACACAAAATCTTATCTGCTTTTTACATCCTTCATGGGATTAATACTGGTAATCCCCAAATTAAAGCCAGCACCTCCTAGTGCTTCTTCTAGTGCCTGGCCTTAGCTTTTCAGGTCTCCAAAAAGCTAGTGATCATGCTGAAATACCAACTGACCAGGAAAAATGAGACTTGCGCCGAAGGCGCTTTGTTTTCAGGGCATTTTGCAGAAGCCTTGCTGAAGTAATAAAATGTAATGAATGGAAGTAAACCGGGAGAGCATAAAGCTGGATGCAAAAATAAGCTACCCTGATATTCTTTGTAAATCAGTTACAGAGATATTGGGGCACCATGCATTTTGGTAAAAACAGAATATCCCTTCCCCTTGCTGTCCTTACCCCCGCACACACTGCCCACCTCTTGCCAGTAAAGGGTTGCTCTCTGCAGTGCGTCCTTCACTGTCCTCCCTTCTCTCAATCCATTTACAGCCACCAGAGAGCTGAAAATTATTTTTAGGGAGGTTTTGCTAGTGCAGAAGCAGAATTCACACAGAACCTTGCTCCACAATATTTTTCTATCTGTGGGTAGGCTGTGATGTTCCTCATATTGCAAGACACTCGGCTTTGGCTCCCCATAATTTGTGTGAAGTTAATGGAGGAGTGTTGTAGAACATATGTTTGGCTTAATATAGGTTCAAGCTTTTTTTAGTCTAATATACTAAAGTAAAATCCACGACAGCTTCATAGTAAATAAGATTGAAATGTTCTTCATTTTTGAATAATATGAGGCTAATTGAGCCGTAGTGGTTAAAGCACATTGTATTTCCTGGTAATTAATTGCTGGCTGTGATAGTTGACTGCATAAAACTACGCCTTGGGCCATTAACCCCAGGTCATTAGTACTCAAAGAAATGTCTAGTGAAGGTCATTATTACTGCTGTTATATAAACTATTGTAATAGGAAAAAGTTGGCATGAGCTTTTCAAAAACCCATTTTCCCTGTTCTGGTCTCATTTCAGAGCTCTGGGAGCAAAGACTGTTCTCAATTATTCTGCATTTACATTGATTTTCAGGGGATTAGAGTTTGCCCACTTTCTTAAAAACAGAGACCAATTAATTGAAGTGTTTGAGAGGATGATCATCTGGCTTTATGTGACAAAAATGCTGGCCTTCCCAAAGGATTGGCACAGGTTATGTTCTTACTGGCAATCCCAGGGGGCTGGACAATGACTGAGCAAAAACCCAACCGATCCCTCGTGTTGGCTTCTTTAGCAGCAAGGCATGGACACTGGGTCGGTGGCTGTGGGGCAAATGGGGCAGTTGTTGCTACATGTTCAACCCGTGGTTTTTGTGTCCTGAGATCTCAGGCTTGGATTGAATTTCCAAGATTTTGGTGATGGACCAAACTCAGCCTTCTCACAAAAACCAGCCTTTGTCCTAGTTATCCTACTGCCTCCAGAGGTGCTTCTAACTGCCAGCTCAAGCAGGAGCTATAGGGAGATTTGCTTTTGTGCTCTCCCTCAAACTGCCCTGTAGGTCAGAGTCCCCAGAGCAGCAGGGTGATATTTCTACTGCAAACTAAAATTAAAAAATGACAGTTCTAAGAAGGATTAATAGTATTTCCTCCCCTACCAGACTGGTGTGCTTAAGAATTCCTTATTTTCTAGTTAAAGACAAAGAAAGTGCTAATGAAACTGAAAGAATAATGAAAAACATTTTTTTTAGTACCTTCCTTTAACAATAGATTAATAATAATAGCACTTATTTACTATATTAAATACAGCTTTATATTGAATGCTGTTTTCTCTAATCATGTGTTTAAAATAGGGTGAGTATTTCACACGGACAAAAGTCCTTGAATCAGTATTCTGAGACTGCTGGCTTTAATGAGATTGCGAGGAAGTGCTTCAACTCTAAATAGACAAAATTACAGAGAGCAGAAGATACAGTAAAGGCACAAGAAAAATGATGGGGAAGTTTTGTAACTTGCCAAAGTGCCTAGTAGGTTTTTTCCCCACTTTGAAATTTTGTTTTGGTGTCAGGAGCTAAATAATTCCATATAAAGAGACCTGTATTGCCCTCTTGATCGATATAGAAACTCATTTTGTCACCATCCTTACTGCGGTATATAAGCAAAGGCTTATTTGTTCAGAGTCCTGTACTGATAGAATGCTCCTTTTGAATTCTCTTTCTCCTCTATATCTAATATCAGATGCAGTCTCTGCTGTCCGCGGCCTTGCAAAAAGAAAAAAACTAAACATGTTGCTTACATTGGTTCCAACACAAATGTTTTTGTATTGTGGGAATATTTTGAGCCAGTCTTTCATCAAAGTTTTACTACTAGACTACTTTGGTCAGGCAGTGCTTAGGTCATTTTAGGGAGTTTCTCATTTTTGGATGCACCATTTAAATCTGAAGAGCTAAATAAAGAATCATCCATGTGAAATTTCCCTGAGAGCTTTGGTTCACCAGTAGGAATTAAAGCTTAGCTGCAAAGTCCAAAGGTGCCTGGTGTCCTTGGTGATTTGGACATGAATCCTGTTTTGAATGTTCCTGTTTGGTTTGTCTCTGTTTCATGTTTTACCTGAGATAGCACTTCCAAATACAGGTTTCAGTCATTAACTTTCTACATTTCTCCCAAGAAAATACATCTGTGCTCATATTGGAAATAACATGTGTCTGTTGTGGCTAGCCCCAAATATATTTGGGGAGGAGAGGAGGAAATGAGTGCTGTCCGCTTGCACAATGAAATGTAAACTGATGTCAGATAGTTACTGGACATTTTAAGACTGTATGACCACGGGGACAAATGAAAACCCAGCAGTTTTGTACATAATGGGAGTAAGGAACAAATCCTATTTGAAATCTGCATTATTGTCCATGTATAATAAAGCACGGGTGGCTTAATTGCCAAAGCCTATGCAAACAGAATAATACATAGTCATCTCTGAATAAGAGTGCAGTCAGTTTTAATTTTTAATCCTTAATCAAGTAAGCATTCACAGCACTTCTGGTATTTGTGCATTAATACAACTGTCTCTGGGCAGCCAGAGTCATTCCTTCATATGTAGGCTGGTGTCAATTGATTTCTCCATGGTCAGTAGCTGTAGCTGAGTCTGTTTAAGTTCCATAAAACTTCCCCCGTTGCAGAAAACCATTCCTGTCTGAGGGAGAAGGATTTGATCTTTCTTCTTTTAGGATCAAGCTGGGAGAAGAGTGTAAATCCTTATTATTCTACTTATCTCCGTGACATTTCCAATTTCTACAGATGCAATCAAAAGAATTTGGCTCATTGATCCTCAAACTCTTTGACAATTTCACACTCTGAGCTGAGTGGTGTGACCCGCGCAGTCGCCCTATCGCTTTTCATCAATAAAAGTTTTTACCTAGATCAAGATAGCACAGTTGCTGCATATGAGCTATGACTCTTGGAGATTATTATTGGTTTACTGGTGGAATATTTATTTTCAAACCAAAATGAATTCTTAGATGAGTCATTGTGCACATACCCTGCCTTGATATTTTTAGGTGTTAAAGCCACTATTTCAATGAGGCTGGGGTGGGGAAAATTGTCCATAATGCTTCAGATGTACAATTAAAGTGCCATCTGCCTCTGCGATGCAGCAGATGTATAATTGATATTCACTGCTGATTTGCCACTTGATTTTCTGCAGACATTGAATGCTGTAATTGTTTGTACAGTATGATCCTAAATACCCATGTGAGAATTTTCCTCCTCACGTGTTCCCTACCAGAAGTATCACTACCATCCCTAATACTCACAAGGTGGATTCATTAAAAGATAATTTACAGTTAGCTAAGCCAAAATCTTACAGGAATCTAGTGAGTAAGTAAGAAACAAGTTTTCAAAAGGAGTGGCTTATTCCTGTAGAACCATGGTTTAATATAGGAAAGCTTGTTGCGAAAACTTAAAATACTGATCCCAAATCTGGTTACCTTTGTGCACTGATTTAAATGTAGGATGTAGCTAGGATTAAAGGAAAAGAGTTGGATTTATTTTTCCCTCCTTTTTTGCAGAGATGGGAACCTTCTTCAGGGAAAAATTTTATGTAGAGTAAACCCAAAAGATCAACTGTAACATCAAAGGAACTATTTTGTCTAAGGCAAAGACTATTTAAATAAAAAACAGAGACAGAATCCACAGCAGTGAATTCTGAACATATGGGAAAACGGAGACGTGCTACTTTTTTTTTTTTTTTTTTGCACTGTCATTACTTTTAGGAAATGCAATCACTAAAATCTTGATCAATCAGCAGGTTTTTTACCTATGACTGGCTTCTAAGATTCTCCTTCTGAGAATACTCTAGACCTGAATCTGCTCATGCTGAAGTAAAAGCAAATGTGACCAGTAACTTCAATGGCAGAAGGTTAGTGGCCGTATCTTATATTGCTGCCCTTCTTTTTGACAGCAGCGGCTTTTTAGCGCATTAGTTAAACTCACTATAAAGTAGTAATAATTGTCCAGGGCTTTGCATTCAGCTTCAAGGGAAAGAAAAATTGGTGATATAGAATCTGAATCTGGCTTCGTTGCAAGTGACATTTTGAGTAATCATTTCTCAAGCCAGTGCCTGGCTTGCAGGAAAAGTCAGCTCTCCAGGCGCTCAGAGAAACCAAGGTCCATTCAGTTGCAACTTGTTCCCTTTTCGCAAGTCATTGCCTGTACGTGGCACCCAGTGTAATCTAAAAGGATCCCCTGTGTCTTCCCAAGGCTGAACACTTGTTCTGATATTTCAGGGTATCTAATGGTAATAGTCTAATTGTACCTAAAGGACATTATGGCTGATGGTTGTGGCACGTAACTCAGGTGGCAGCATAAACAAAGAACCAAGCGGGGGGCTAAGGATGCTGGAGAAGGAAAGAACAGGGGATGCAGGGGATGATTTGGGGAGGGGAGATGGAGTCAGGTTCTAAGGAAATGGGGCTGCATTGCACTGTAGATCAGTTTGGTTCTGTTCAAGTTTTCTTTCAGCTCTCCATTGCTGTCTAAAGAAACCCACCAAGTTAAAGAGAAACAAAGAGACAACCCAGGAGAAACTGTAAATCCAACTATGTTAATGCTATTAAACATTTGAAGTGGGGAGAGTAACTGCTTTTCTCCATGAGACATTGAGTCACAGCCATGCTGCGTGCTCTGTGATAAATGCAAACAGAAATCCAGCTCCAGCACAATGTATGGTTAATTTTACCTGTGTAACCTCTTGTTGAGGTCTAGTTGGGCTCTTTAACGTGGAGAGATGACAACATCTGAAGGAGAGAAACTTCACACTGGTGCTTATGTGTTCTTGTGGTTTTTATTTTATTTTATTTTATTTTATTCTATTTTTTGTACTTCCAGTATCTTTCTCTTATTCGTATAAGAAGCTTTTGGACGTGCTTGTCGCATAACAATTCATCTTCAGGTTTAGTTTATACTTACTGAGAAGGTGACCCACAGAGGGGAAGGCTGCAGTCTCACAGCATGTGTAATGCAGTGTTCAGGCTGAGCCTGGGTCGTGTTGGGAAGCACACAAGAAATTAGGAGACTGCCTGATAGAGAGAGATATGCAGAGGGGACTTAACTGTGATTAAAGGGAGCTGGAAACTTGCACAGATATGGAGACAGCATAAAGCTGGGATCCCAGATCTTGTGAGGAGCAGGCTGAACATCTCCCTCTGACATTCGTTGGCTAACTCAGCACCGTCGTTGCCTCGCTGCTACCCCCTTGGCTGAAATGTGGCTTGTTCTCTTAATTGCACTGTACTACAGATAAATAAATCAGCCACAGAGAAAATGATCTTGAGTATTAGTTACTGACTGTCTGAACTTCAGTTCCTGTTAACACAAAGTGTCAACAAAATGAGATTTCTACCACTGTTTAACTCACATGATTAAAAATGAAACTCCAATGACAAATTTAAACTTTTAATTAAATAAAAAGGGTCAAAATTAATCTTCATTGGATACTTATCAGCTTTGCAATTCCTAAAAGTGACTTGAATATGTAGAACTGCTTTCCTTCCAGTAGCATGGAGGACTAAGAGACCGTAAGAAGTGAAGGCAAGAGGCTGCAGTACCTGTTTGGGAGTGGGACTGCAGGGGGAGTCCGGTCACAGCTCCTGCAGTGCATTTGAGTTTATATAAAAAAGGTGCTAGGAAAAGTGGAGAACCCATCCTGGGGGCAGGGACATGGACCACAGGACTCCTATCACCCAGCCGAGTGCTTCCCGAAGCAGGAGACTTAGGGACAAGTTCAATGGATAGATTTGCCTTCCATCTCCTTCCTTTCTTTGTGGTCCTGGGAGGAGAGGGGAATGTGTTCTGGGACATTTAGATAGGGACGCCTCCTGAGAGCTCATGTCTCCACAGGCTTAGGAGAGACAGCAATGGAGTTTTCCTACTTCAGGGGCAAAATCTCACCATGGAAATCAAAGCGATGTGTTTGGGGGTGCTCAGCTGGTTAATTGCACCTACTAGCCATTCAAATGGCAGGTGCCTAGTAGCAGCTCTGGTGACACCTCATTCCTCTGAAGACATCACCTGCAGGTGACAATATACATTTGTCAGAAGCCTTTAAAGTTATTTTGGCCCTCTGCAGCACTGCTCAGTTTATTTTGTGTGTTAACAAACTGCAGCTTGTGATTCCCACTGAATCCCCAAAAACATGTGAGCAATCCTAAGGGACTAGTCCCTCGTTCCTCCAGGCAGTGGGCTGGAAGGACCTCCTTGTGGGAAGAAACAAGTTTTATCTCCTCCACATCTCTTCCATTACAGCTTTATTAGATTCAATTCTGGTTCTGCCAATCTAAATAAGGCGGCAGCTTCCCCTCAGAGAAGCGTTCAAAGCTTCACATAAAGTGTCTTAATTTTTATCATGTAGTGCTGTACGTGGTGGCTATGAGCTGCAGCATTTACAGAGGCACCACAGTGCGAGAAATCATAGCAAGGGCTTCCAGAGCACAACATCTGGTGGGGGAGTCTGCATTGATTAGAAAAAGTGTTATGTTATTGCCAGAATCAAATTATCTGAATGTGTCCTGCTGGTAAGCAGCAAGTACGAGCTGTACTGATTCCTGAATTGGTGAGTACAAGAGAGGTAGTATTAGATCTTTAAATCCCTCTTTGGGTTAAGTTGGGTTTTGCCAATTTTCTCATGTAAAACCTAATGCAAAGTGTCTCAAGAAACAGGCCACTGATGAAACAAATTTTATTTTTGCTTCTACACATAAATATTTTGTTCCCCAGTTTTGGGGAATCTTTCCCATCGGAAGTTTCCCTTAGGAGTGTGAAGGGCTTTGCTGGGAAGCAGAAATTGATGGCTTTCCTGTCCTAGGAGGTCTTTGTCTTTCTTAAAAATAATCTCTTCTAGCTGTGGGGAAAGAAACCTTCACAGGACAGAAGTCGAGGTAACTGTAGCTGAAACTTAAGCTTGCAGGGAATGGGGAAAGGCATCCTATGGGGTGATCTTTGCCATCCAAGGGATCAGGCCAGTGTAGGAGGCACCTGCATCCCAGCTGAGATGCAGTAGCCGGCTGTGTGGATGCTCCCCTTCTGCTCTTTGTACTCTTCCTGGACAGTCAGGGTGAATTGATTTTCCTCTGCTTTCCAGCAGATAAAATTTAACTCCTAGGTGTCAGCTGAGGAACGGTAACCTCAGCTGCTTCAACTCCAGCGGTTAAGGTGGTCTTATCATTCCCTATTGCACTATTCATGCAACCATCTAAGGAAACAGAAATGTCATGTTTTGAAGGTGTGCCTAAGTTTTTAGCACAGGATGGGGCATCACTGGCAGTGGTAGATGGATTTGCTTTTTTTCCCCCTTATAAACAGGAGTCAGCCTCCTGCTAGGAATTCACTGCTATGTCCCTTCCCGCATCCCAATAATCAGCTGGGATCATCTAAAACTTATTCCCTCGCTCACAGTCTACCATGCTGCTACTGTGTTTGCATTAGTATGGCACCTAGATTCTCATTGGAGGCAGGAGCTTTATTGTAACAGAAACTTTGCAAACATGGTGAAAAAATTTAATATTTCCTTTTCATCCTTGAGTCCAAATCTTTTAGATCATTGTAAATTGGACATTTGTCTCCCTTGGCTGGTAAGGATGACTGCATCCTTTGCAGATTTTCCTCTGGGGAAATTTATAGTAAGATTTAAACACGAAGTGAATGGTCCCCTTTAAAGTTATATACGCTAAAGGAATGTGACTTATGAATCCTGTTAGCAGTAATGGCTGCATGAGAATATCAAACACTTAGTCAAATCAAGATTTTGCTGTGATGCATCTTGCACTAAAAGGGTTGCTATAAATTTTATACAGTGCCAAACGTTTTTATGTACCTCAAGTATGTGGGCTGTGGTTGATGCTTATAGAAGTTGAGTCTGTTTTGCTTTTGTTGCTGACTACCGGAGGAACACGTGCATATGTTTGTGTAGCTGAACAGAATTAAAACTCATCTGGATTGCAGTGTCAACAACAGAGAATGCTGCTGCCTGCAGTAAAAACAGGAGATAATATTAAACTGCAAATAAACCATCCACCTTGTGTTGGGAAGACCAGTGTTATTTTCATAATTTCTAGTAACAAACACAGGTGGCATCTTCTGGATAGAGCAGATTCAGTGGAGAGTAGCAATTTACTTAAAAATTGCCTGCATGAAATATTCATATAAAAATTTGCTTCATGCAGTGAATATTTGAACAATAAAGAGTCTGTTCACTGTCACTTTCTGGCCTCAGGCTAAGCTAGGGGGCTGGCTTGAGGATGGTGGTGTTTGTAGCCTGCCAGCTGACTGGTACCTATGGGATCATACTGGAACAGACGGGAAGACCAGCAAGCCTAGAGGACAAAGTAGCAGCTGAGAAGTCCCTTGCATCCAGACACCAAGGAGTTTCTAGCATTTCGGTGTAGCTTACACACTGGACTGCACAAGTCCGAGCTCCACCAGGAAGCCTGGCTCCTCTCGGCTGTCCTGCTCCATGATGGCAAGGGACGGTTATGGGGACCAAAGAGCCACCTATGCCTGAGCAATCGCAAGGAAAGGTGACTCTGTGTGCCTGAAGTGATCCGAATAGCGGGGCTCAAACGTGGGCTTGGGTCCAAATATCACAGCAAATATATTCAGAGCCTCTTGCATGAGGATGAGCTGTGTTGTGGTTTAACCCCAGCTGGCAACTAAGCCCCACAGCCACTCGCTCACTCCCCCGTGGTGGGATGGGGGAGAGAATCAGAAGAGTAAAAGTGAGAAAACTCCTGGGTTGAGGTAAAGACAGTTTAATAGGTAAAGCAGAAGCTGTGTGCGCAAGCAAAGCAAAGCAAGGAATTCGTTCACTCCTTCCCATGGGCAGGCAGGTGTTCAGCCATCTCCAGGAAAGCAGGGCTCCATCACGCCTAATGGTGACTTGGGAAGACAAACGCCATCACTCCGAACGTCCCCCCCTTCCTTCTTCTTCCCCAGCTTTCTATGCTGAGCATGACGCCATATGGTGTGGAATGTCCCTTTGGTCAGCTGGGGTCAGCTGTCCCAGCCGTGTCCCCTCCCAACTCCTTGTGCACCCCCAGCCTACTCGCTGGTGGGGTGGGGTGAGAAGCAGAAAAGGCCTTGACTCTGTGTAAGCACTGCTCAGCAATAATGAAAACATCCCCGTGTTATCAACACTGTTTCAGCACAAGTCCAAACCAGAGCCCCATCCTAGCTCCTGTGAAGAAAATTAACTCTATCCCAGCCAAAACCAGCACAGGTTGTCACAGCTTCCCAAGTCCCTGTTGAGCAGGGGACGTGATACTCCCATGGCTGGGGGCAGGCACGTTTTCAGAACACTTATTTGATCACGTTGTCTTGTTTCTAAGCAACATGGACAATTCTAAATGAAACAAACAAACAAACAAACAAACAACAACAAAAAAAAGGTTTTGGGATTCCTTGGGGGAAGCCCCCCCCCAAACCCACCTATTTTTCTCCCTGAAATGAAAATAGAGGAAAAACAATACAATTTCAACTTTGCCTGCTTCACCAGCAAAATTCTGCCTGTGCAAATTCCTGGAGCTCTTGGTTCTTTTGTGAGTTTATTCTCTCTGAAGAAATGTCTTTGTCTTAATGTCGTACTAATCGCTTGACCACAACAGGGATTTTAGGGCTTCTGCAAGGTGTGGGAGCACCAGAGTGATCTCAGGGGCTTAGCCTGTCCCTCGGCACCTTCCTGAGCTGGGGCACAAGCGTGCGCTGAAGTTGTCCGCGGGCAGGTTTTTTTGGACGTTGTCTCAAACTGCCTCTCTAACGATGAGGCCATTTCACAGTGAATCAGTGAGGTGGCTACTCTCGTGGCTAGATCTGAAAGAGGTTTTAAAACCTCCTCTTCAACATGACGTTAAAAAATTATGAGGGAAAGCAGGGGGCTGTGATTTCACCTTTTTATTCGTTTTTCTAAGCAAGGCTAAAGAGTTTCGTTTCTTTTGGGTTGCCCGCTTGAATCCCGCTGAATCAGGACAGAAAATTACTGAACGCATGAGAGGAGTGCAGTAATCATTTGGGGTCAGTGAACTATAGATTGCAATATTCGGCAGAGTTATTGCGCTTGCCTGCGAGCCGCAGCCGTGTCCCCGCTCTACCCGCTGGCAGCTGCAGGAGAGGAGGGGAAGGCTGCACTTGGCCTTTTCCATTGTGCTCCCTGAGTCATCAGCCCTTCCTACCTGCTGAAGCCTTTCACGCTGCATTATTGATTATTTTTAATCAAAGGGGTCAGAGTTATTTTCCCCAGTTGTCGGTTTAGTTCGTGTCACTCTGCTGATTATTGCGACTCATTGAGATGATGAAAATAACCGTCCAGATCATGAAGTTTAGAGGTAGAAAATAGGGAAAACCTGACTAGTCAAGGCAACTAGTTTTGTTTGACTTGATGTTTGATGGTTTTGCCTCTCTGGCTCTGTCTGTATTGTACAAAGTATTTCACTTTTATTTCCCCAAGGCAATCTACCAATAATTCAATGGCAGCTGCCTGTTCTTACTCCTTGGTTTCTAAGCCTCCGGATACTAGACTTGAATTTTAAGGACCTGGTTTCAAGCACTGGCATACATTTTCTGTATGCCCTTGGGCAGGTTCCTTCACCTCTTGGTGTCTTCTGGTTTTGTAAACGGGCTCAATGTCCTTTTTGCAGGACCACTTTGCACATCTCCAGCGAGCTAGGTATTCTGGCAGTCCACTGATCCAATAATGACAGAGAGGAGAAGTAAAACGGGTAGCTACCTATGCACAAAAATGAACATATAGAAAAAAGGGAGATCTAGCTGGGGTGGATTCAAACTCTGCCTCCTCACCAAGGGAGACTTGTGTGAGCAGAGGTTCATGCCGCAACAGACAAGCCCCAGGCTGCCGTTCACCATGCTAGATGTGACTCCTAGCTCCCTAAAATCATTCATTGGTTGGAATCGAGAATCTCACCGTTGCTACCATGACGCAAGCTGTAACAGCGATGGGAACTTTCAAAGTAAACTTTATGCCCAAACTCTGCCAGCCTGCTTATTAATGACATGAGAATTATAGAAGTTCAAACATTTGCATTCAATGCTCATAGCTGTTTCTTTGATTGCTAATGATGTTGATTCACAAAGAAAAAGCTTTCTAAAATAAAGAGACTATTTCATGTACCACACCACAAGCAAATGAAAGAATGTTGCATATAGCTTTTTTTTTTGCCATGTTAAGCCCTGTCCAAACACCTCAGGACTCATAAATTAGGTGGAAATAAAATGTGATTTGCCAGCTAATGAGCTAGTCTTTAATTTTTAAACAGAATTATAACTTAGAGTAAATAATAAACGTGCATTTAGTCATGAACTTCTGTCCTGAATTTTACTCTGCAGTTGTCACAGATCTTTATTGTTTATTCATGTTACAAGACCAGCACAATCATTGTATACCTCCTAAAACGCTCATACCCAGAGCAAGTTGTCCACCTATAAACTTATGGTTTGAACTACCTTTGCTACCCATCCTTGCAACCAGAGATCATTTGAGGGTGAAAGACAAGATGCCAAGCCCCTAACATGGAAAAAGATCCTCATAACCTGTTACAAGAAAAACAAAAGTGAAATTTTTTCTGTTGAATTGCATTTTCAGACAGGCTTTCATCAAATCTTCCAGCAGCTGTTTTCTTTTTGTTTTTTCTGCTGAGTGTGAAGGTGCTGAGTACTGTTTAAAAGAAACATATAAATAAGAATTCCTTTTTGTTGTGTGCTTAAATAGGAGCATAATTCTTTGGAAAAATCTGATCTTCAGTGCCCCAACTGGTCTGCAACAGTGAATGAAATTGCCTGGCTGGTTCAGAGTTTTGGCTATGAGCATCGCTTGACACTGTGTAGGGAAATTGCACACAGGGTTGAATTCAGCTGGTCTCATCATCTGCTTTCCAGTGAAAGCCAAAGAAGGAAGATGGATATGTCTAGGGCACCAACCTGTTTTGGAGAAAGTAGATGTCTGAAACTGAACAGATTGTGACTTTGAAGTATCCGTTTTCCTTTCGTTTACCATAAAGGGAATGTAAGGGACCGGGTTAAAGCTAAAGGAGATGAATCTATCCTTGGTGATTTCTGAGTGCAGTCCCTGGCCTCTTCCTGACATACTTTTGTAGAGAGGTATGATCCTACAGAAGCAGCAAACTGCTTCACTTGCAGCACTATCTCAGTTCTAACGTTTATTCCTGGAGTACAAGGCTCAACATCAGTATAGCAATGCAGTTTGACCTTATGAATAATTTAGGTAATGGAGTTTTTAACTGGTAATTCCAGTATTTAATGGTCATAAAGATGTTATCTGTCCAAAATACGTCCTCAGGCTTCAGCATGTCTCTGGTTTACAAGGAACCTGGCTAGCCTGGTGTATGGGTACATGCATACGAAGATGATGGCCCAATGTATAATTAGGAAGAGAAGAAACTTCATTCAGATAAAAAATGTGAATTTTAAAAACTAGAGAAAAATACCTGATCTTGAAGCCCAATAAGAAGACTGATCAGCAGATCTCAATGATTCAGCTAGGTCCTGTTTGCCAGCCTATCTGAAGTTTATATTATCAGACAAACAGAGGAAAGGTTTATCCCCAGAGATTCTTCTTTAGAGTCTCTACAAACAATATTCTACAGCTGAAATAAAATGATGACACTTGGGACTATAAGTACTGATGCTATTACTTGAGAAATGCAACTGCATCAGTTTTTCGCTATGTACCATATAGAATTTTGCTTGGAAATTTAGAGCCATTTGGCTCTTTATAATGTTGCCTTTGTCTCTTATGACACTTTCAATCTCTTTATAACTCTATGTTCTGCTGTGAAGAGGCTAAAAAACTGCAACAATAAATATTAATAAAGGGAAACTGGACCAGGAAAGTTGTCATGGCAGACAGCCAAGTTATAAGATTGTCTGCTTTGACTCTTAGACAATGCTACTGAGAAATGTACTGTATAAACTATTTTCTGGCTAAAATTAAATAGTAATCTAGGTGTCTGCTGATAGAAAATACCTTCAGGATTGACTTCATTCTTGGGGCCTTTTTTTCTTTCTTTCAAATCTACCTTGACAAATACAAAACAGAGAAATAATACCAGAAACGTAAACAAGGAATGCAGAATAGCATTTCTTCAGTGGTTTTAAGCAAGATTCTCATATATAAACTCCCAACGGAGGAGAGATTCACAGGCACCCTCGTTAAGGTACATATTCTAGTGACAGTCAGCAAGATGCTCCATTGTGCCATAGGAAAGTTGCTGCTGTTGTGGCAAATTGCGGTTTTTCTGTAGCAGAGTGAAAGGTTTACCCCATTTTGGAGCAATTGGCTTGACATGCTGAGATACTGAGGACTTCACCCTTCTGTTCTTCCTGAGATGTCCTTGGCAGAAGGGCCTGATTCAGATTTGTAAGTTGACTTCCCTGTGGCCTCAATGTGAGGTTAGCTGCCAGCCTACTAAGGATGCAGTTGAGGTGCAGCAACTATAGTGTATGGATTGATCTGAACACTTTGGTTCTGTATGCAAAAACTTCTTGGGCCACCTGGACACTCCTCTGGTTTGCATTAGATTTAATGTTGTTTAAAGAGAGTGTAAACAACTGGGGAAAAATAAACAACTGCATATTAGGCCAACCTCAAGAAATCTGCATCTGCAGAATACTAAAATCTAAAGAAAATTGAAAAATCAGTTGTCAGCCATCATTTTAAGTCTCTAAGGCTGGGATCCATGTCCCCTAAGATGCAGCGCATAGATTCAGATGCTCTATTAGGATATCTATATGTGCAGTACAGGTTTATGTTATTACCGTTAGTGGAGATCTAGACAGTGGAGCTGAGAGGTGGCCCAAACAGGAGGGACCTGCTTTAGGTAGAACTGAATCCCCACTGATGTTTTGAGTAATGTGCAGTAGGTGAGATGCAGGGACCTAGTCATAGGCGTCCAGCTCCACTTGAGATGCCTTAAGATACCCAGGGTATCTATCCACTTGTGTCTGGTGGAGGTGACCCAGGACCAGAAGGACACCTCCAGACCTCTGGAGTAGCAGCTGGTGGCAGGGCAAAATCCCAAAGGGCCGCTCAAATGGACCTACACATCTGTGTGTGGGCACCTGGACTGTGTTCAGAGGGTTACTGTGGGAGCCTGGACATCGTGTGGTAAAAGGGGAGTCAAGACATCTCAGGCTTCAAAGACTTGCTCTTGACCATAAAACCATAGGCTTTGAGGACACCTTTTGAGGTGTGACTTTGCTGGGTCTGATATGCATTTGCCCAGATACTGATGGATCTGCAGGTACATTTCTGTGTCAGCCTTGCCTTTCAGGCTGGGCTGAAGCTTAAGTCTGCATCCTGGGGCCCAGGGCAAGATACTAGAGCCATTCTGTTAGATCAATATTGATGGGCATCTCTGAATCCCTGTAGTAATCCAGGGCAAGATTGTATCCTGGTTCTGTGCAACCACATAGGGCAGGTCTGCCACAGGTTAGACTTAGGGAATAAAGACTGCTTTGCTGATATCTTCTCATTCTACTATATGTATATGAGTGAGTGGGATGGGCAAATTACGGACTGTGGGGACAAAGGATGCAGTTTACACTTAAGGGGAAAAGCAGTGGATAAAGTGATGTTTCTAAGGCTCAGTCCCCCACTGGAGCAGGGCAGCTGAATGCTAACCCTTCCCAGGGGAGGAGATCAACACAAGCCAGACTTTGTGGACAAGCACAAGTGACCCTCACTGCCCTCTTTCCTGGCATTACTAACACTTTCATACATGTGTGTTTATTAGCTTTGAAAACAGAGGCTATTAGTAACAAGAAATCTAGCAGGAAAACGGTAGCAACAGACACATGCTTTAAAAATTGTGCTGAGATGTTCTAACTTCATTGTACTTTTTAAATCATTTTTCCTACCATCTCTAACAATGCTACAAGTAGGACATAGCCGCAACATTGCACCTCCAAGGCACAGAATTTGTATTGCGTTGGTGTTAGCCACTAATAGGATTCCAGTACAAAGCACTTTAATCCATTGCTAAGTGACAGTGTAGTAATATGGTTTGAGGAAAGGACATGGCTAACATGCTACTTCTGCTCTTCAAAGACTTAGTTTTATAATCCTCTGCAAAAGTCTTTGTTCAGGTTTCTGGAAGTATTTTGTAACTGCCCACACATGCCTTTAAATATTGTCTCAAGCCCTACCAATGTATTTGCTGCAAAATTCAGTCTATAATTAGTTATGCTTTCAGTCTCTGAATCACCATATAATGGTATGTTGTGTTGGAGCTGTAACTATTATCTTTAATATTTCAGTAGGCTAATTGCTTATGCAGTTTTAAGAACCAGTAGAGTTGTCACCAGCAGATCAGTAATTTTATCATCACCGCTAGATAAAGCTTCTGAGCTTGAATATGATAGCTGGTCAAGTATAGTGCATCAGTCTCGATACTTCCAATCTCATTTTAACCTCACAAGTTTCAGTGCTTGTTGAATCAAAGCATGTTGAATCACAGCTGGGAAATGGAGTCCTGGGGAAGCCACTTTGCTGAGGTGTTGCCTTCATTTTTTGATCTGTATGAACTGTTAAGCTGCGGGGAAGGTGTGATGGCAAATGGGCAAAGAATCTGATATTGTTGTATGAAAAATGCACGTGCTAGGGCAGGCTGGAATTACACCTGTTTTATTACACTGCCTCCAACACAATGGAAATGGGGATATGCTGCATTGAGTAAAACACAGCTTCATCTTGTCCCTTGTTCAGAGACCCTGGCAGAGCCACTGAGCGCATGACAATGAACATCGCTTCTGATGCTCACAGCTGTGTCTTTGCATGGCCAGATCATGGACTGCCAACTCTTGCTTCTTTTCTGCAGTATAAATAATGAACTATAAAGGCTGATGCTTTCACAAATGATTTAGAAACCTTATTCTCTTGACACTCAAAGAAAATCAGGCTGTTAAATCGCTGTATAGCTCATGAAAATGTTGTCCCTTTGATATTAGTGGGTTGTATTAAGTAAATATCCTGGAGGTGTTAGCCTTACACTCAACGGGACTTTGGCTTCTAAATTCCTTTGCGAGTCCATTGAGACAGGCTTTGTAGGAAGAGTTAATATCTTCTACTAAAGCAAATGATATCTGAGGAAAAGAGAAGAGGCTTTAGGGCATATAAGCCATTCTTCAGGTCATCTGTATTGTGAGTCTAGACCTTAGTTTCAAAGTGATGTACGAGCCTTTCAAAATGTCACTCAGTGAAAAGATTTATGATGTCTGACTTCTTTGTCCCCCTCCCCTTTTTAGTGCTGGTGTAAATCAGAAGTGGTTCAGTGGAGCTAGGCTGTGTCAAACTGTCCAATGGACATGGGCTGTACAGTATATTACTGGTACTTGCTTGGAGAGAGACAGTAACTCTTACCTTTTCAGCACATCTTGAGAGATGTTGGACAACTCTTAGCTCCCTGTCATTTTCTTTTCTCTAGTGGTCTCAAAATAGAGTAAAGTCGATAACTCTGGTAGAAAAAAAATGTGCCCTTTGACTGGAAGATGGAAGCTAAAATATTTATTTAAAAATACTGTACGCTGCTAAATAAGGCCATTGCCATTTTTACCAGATACTGGCTTTTTGGAAGCTTAATTGTCTTTGTTCTGCTCATACAAATCAAAATTATATTTGTCGGCAGGATGGACGTAAAATAAAATCTAGTTGCTGTACTGAGAGCTGTGAAAGATTTAGATGAACCTTTTTTTTTTCTTTATTCTTTTTCCTTTTTTTTTTTTCTTAAAGCAATTATAGATATGTTCTGTGACCTGCCCTTATCTTTCTCTGGCTTGTCTGCATACTGCAAGGCTTGTCACAGGCTGCGTGGGTGTCTCTGCTAGCCGTGCATGCAAAGGCTGCAAGGCTAAATGCAAGCTCTGAAGCTGTGTCCTATCTTGTTGCCAGGGAACAGTGACGAAGAAGTGCCTGAGCTAAACTCGAATTTAGGAACCGTCTTTGCACTGAGCTGCTTATGTGACCTTGGGCAAGCAATTTGTGTGGGGTGAGATTCCTCTCGTCCAGTGTCAGGCTCTCAGTAGTTAAGACTCCGACTTCAGTTTGATGGAGGACTCTGCCTATGGGAGGGGAGAGCAAGAGAGGGAGACTGGTCCCCTATTTTAGACATTTGTCTAAAAATGGGACAAACCTCCACTGGGGACATCTGCTTCTCTCCAACTATAGTGTGAGCCCAGATGGCTACCTTAGACTGATATCTAACATCTGGACTTCTGTAGGACTGTGAAAGTGCTTGAACTCTGTGTTAGTCTCCGTCTGACCCAGATACAATCTCTGAAGTCTCCACAGTTGTCACAAGGGTTTCGGTCTGTGTTTGCTGTTACGTGACATGTAGCTGCAACATCAGCAAGATGGGTTTTGCACATCCTTAGATTTCTGGGGGTAGTTGGAGGTTAGCTTTGAAGGGATGAAGAATTCCTCGCTCTTCCTCACTGTATTTTTGAAGCTTGAGTTATGCTGTTCAAAGCACTTCATGGTCACGGTCAGTCCTTATCTCCAAGGCTTACTGACCTGACCCACTCTCTGAGGATCCTTTTCTTTGAAGGTGGCAAGAAAGGACCTTTATCCAGCAGCAGTGGTGGGGTGTTAGCGGATGGCTAATGGCACCCATCACCCAACAGTGTCAGGAGCTGAATAAATCAAGATGAGTAACAACAAGCACACGACCAGTCTGTGGCATAAAGTTTATTCTGGAATAAACATGGTGAAAATCTGCCTTAAGGAGCCTGGAAGGTGGGACCTGCATCTAGAATAACTTCTTTCCAAAATTATTTGATCCTGGTGGGATAATTCAGCAGCTGTGAGTGCATGTTCTGCATGTAAATGTGTGCATCTTGGTCTAAAGGATTTCACGTGTCCTCTTTCTTCAGTTGTGAAGACAACTGGATACATTTTGGGTGAGAAAGTGAATGATCAGTTCACGACTTTTGATTTCAGACCAAGCAAGTTTTCCTTAGTAGGAAGAGAATTAAGAGACTTCTTTCCTTATAGACATTGCATTTCCATTTCTCTTCTATTCAATTTAAACCTGTCTCATTCCACCAAAGGGGAAATGCTTATGAACTAAAGCTAAAAGATTTCTTCTGTCGATGGTTTGACAGTTTACTGAAGCATCTACCTTAGCTTTGATCCCCTTCTCCTCTCTCCCTATTAATTTTTAACACTTGTTAAAAGATTTGTTCTATTTGTGAGTTGTGAGAATGTGTCTTAATTTATAGACAGCTTGAGTATATCTTGCTGTAATTTCAAAGTGTAATTTTTTTGCCTTCAAGAATTTAATTCACGTCCTCAGCTACCATACAGCAGCATAACTACTTTGAATCTTATGAAACCCTCTTGATATGCACCTGACAAGGCTTCTGACTTTGTTAGTTATAAAATTTAGGGCTGATTTCTCACCAAAAACTTCACACCTGAAAGAGTCCTCTGTCAACTACAGCAAAACCTCTTGGGTTTCATTAGAGGAGAAAAAAACCCTTTTGTTTATCAGGAACTGGGCTTGCAGGAAATACTGAAGTTACCAATATCCAAATACACAAATGAGTAATTTTTACGAAGAAAATATATGCAAATCCAATTTTCCTTTTGGAAAACAGCAAAGTTTTCTGCCAACCTCTCAAATACTATACTTTTGAAAGTGCTTTATTCTCTTCCACTTACCTGAGGGTGTGCAAGCTTGCCTAGGATAGCAGTAGTAAACATGAAAATGAAATGAATCCACAATCCAGGCTTGATTGGGATCTATGGGAAAGGTTACTAGTATTAGTAATAGCATTTCTTGGGAGAGTCCTGGTTTTGTTTTTTATCTCTTTCTGTACATAAAATGACCAGATTTTTGTCTCCTGTCCCTATCCTTCAGTAAAGATGAGAAATTTGGGGTTTTTTTCATGTTTTTTGGCTGAAAAACTCTGCAAACCACAGGACAGCATGCAGGCACTTTTGACCATGTTAACTGCAATAAAGCCAGGACAGGGATAAAAGGGTAAATGGGATGCAGTTTCAGGCTGTTGTCTGAAGGGTAGTGTGCTGCAGTTTTAGTGCCAAATCAATCTATTTTCACTAGAGAAAATATTTTTTGATCTGTGCGATGGACAAAATGTCTCTAAGGTTCATCAGCTCAATGAAGGGCCATGCTGCCGCTGCAATATCTTCTTGTGAAGCAGCGAGGATGAAATACGCAGGCCATGGTACAAGAGACTGCGCGTCAGGTCCCACGGGAGGAGGATCAGGGCCCCTCTGAGAGGATCTGGACTGGCTCCGTGCTGCTGATACTCTCCTGCAACCCTCTCTTAAAGGGAAATTTGGCATTTACGGGTAACCTTTGACATGAGGTGCGCTCCCTGGGCAGTGGGTGTAGGTTAAAACAGCAGGAGCAGACTCTATGGTCCTGCCACATGCTACCTAATAAATGGCAGATCAGAGAAATGTGTTAAAGATGATTTTCAGCTGTAAAATTCACTTCAAGTCTTCACCCATTCCCCTGCTTTCTTCTGCCCTCCCTCCCATTTTCTTTTTTCTCCCCCACCCCGCCCCACCATGATCTGTGAATGATCTGTGATATTTGATATCAAAGAGTTTTGGTTGAAACGAAGCTTTCATTCACACTCTCAGCCTTTGCTTTTTTCCTCCCTAAACTCAGGACATCGAATGCCCAAGCTCTGCTCTGGGGCCAAGGCGCTTGCTGGTGTTTTGTTACTAGGGCATCGCAAATGCATGATTCACCCATCTGGGGCTCTGCTTGCTTTGGTCCGTCTCCAGAGACAGACCTGTCTGGCAGGTCATTAACCCTCTCCAAGGTTAATGACTCTAAGACTCTGATGGGTGCTGCGTGGGTGAAAAGAAAGAGCTTTAAATACCCCAACATAGTGCCTCAACTCTTTCCCTTGTTTGGGATGCTGGAACCTTCTTTTTTTGGGCAGAAATCCTCGATCAGCATCTGTTCATAAAAGGTGGCATTAAGAACTAGTTGTGTTGCTCTCTGTGTTAATCTGGGTTGCAAATTCATTCCTCTGGAGCATGCTACAAGTGTTCATGCAAATACCCATGCGATACACTTGTCATTGCTTCCCCAGGACTCTGCAACCACCTCTTCTTTCTACTCAGCAGATAGAGGCACTGGAGAGTCTGGATCTAGAGAAAGAAACCTTCCACACATTTCATTGACTTCCTCTCCTTCCTTCCTCGGGCATATTTTGGCAGTTTGTGTTGGATCCTCTCTGGTGGCACAGGAGTTTTTCTGTGCGCACCTCTTACTTTGTCTTCTTGAACCCCCCAGTACATTCAGGTTAGTTCTGCCCTTCCAATCTACCATTTAGCTACAAAACCATACGGTTTCTTCCCTCTTCTGCTCAAAGCTTTGTGTGTCTCTGCTTTTCCTTTCTTCTTTTATGAGTCCTTTCTAAATCTTCTGTCATCTCTATTCTTTTGCGCCGCATGATGAATTTCTACTCCCCAAATTTCTTCATAGGGTGGAGGAGAAAGGAGGGAACACAACAACTACTTCTTCCACATCCAGATCCTTCTAAAAATGCTTGGTTTTGGTCTGTTCTCAGCACAGCCATGAAGTTAAGTGCTCTTCTAATTTGAGTTTAGAAGTACGCAAGATCTTGTCAATAAACATGTATAAAGGCTGAAACAGAGGTATTTCATAAACCCACCGTTTTTCTAGAAACAAAATTTTCATGTTTCCTGGAATTTATCCATTTTTAATGGATCTATTTTCCAAATTTTCACATTCAAGAACATAAAACTTCTTGTTCTTCTCATCCCAAGCACATTAATGCTCCAAGGAAATCACAATGATTATACATTGTTGCAGTGAGCACATGTATACTTATTGACATTTGCTAATTAAATTTGTTCAAACAAGCGAGGTATACCCTGAAGAAGGTGCAGAGTAAATGTGGGCTTGAGAGGGAGGAAGTGTTGGGAGAAAATAATAGTCAGAAGTATGATAATTATTTGTTTCTTGTGACCTGTTTAAAAGGCAACCAAAAAAAACCTTTGCAGAAGGCTTTGAAACGCAAAATGTCCCTGTATCAATGGCCTAAGCTCTGCCCTAAACAAGCAGGAGAATCCCAGCTTTGTGTATCCTGAAAAGTTAAAACCACAGGATGTCTAAATTTCAGCCTGGGTGCAGATGTAAGATATATATTGACACAAGCAAGCTGAATCAGTTTATATCATCTTTCACAATGAGCACCAGTAGGAAAAATCCTGTTTCCTGTGATGTTGTTATTGATCAGGGATCTCATATCAAAGCAGTTTATAGTAAAGCTATAAAAACGAAGCTTGTTTTTCTTCCTTGTTCAGGAAAGGGACAGTTTTGATTGAATTTGTTGCCTTTTAGTATATATATATATATATATATATGTTTTAAAAGCACTGAAGTATCCCTTTTTTCCATAAGGGATGAAAAACTCTTTCTCAGGTATGACACTCAACTGGGTGCTATGCAATAGCACTTGCAAATGCACAGTCCTTCTCTGTCTTACTTTCAAGTATTGCATCTTTTCCTTCTTTTCTCTTCTTTTGCTCTTCTCACTTAGATATGAGCCTCTGAGTCGCCATCAGGCTCAGCTAGAAATGCATGTTCCTTTTCCCCCACGTTTAAGGACCGTAGGATGTAGTCCTGTGGCATCACCTCAGCAAGTCTGAGTTCAGTTCAATACCTTCACCTCTGTTTTTTGAGGGGCAGCAGGTGTTCTGTCAGCTGTCCCAAAGCAAAGTGCCATTCATTAGCAAAGAAATTTCATAGAAAAGATATTTTAAAATGATAACGCCGCTATCTAAATTGCTGCCTTAAGAAGGTGTCACTCATGCTGCACCAGAGCCGTTGTGTGTTTAGCGGTTCTTGGAGAAGACTCAGCCTTTCTATTCTGTCCAGTCTTAGTTGTCTCCAGTGTAAGTCTCTACCTGAGCTAGCTGCTCTGGCCTCCTTTTACAGGCAGCACAGAGAAATAGGTAGCTTTGCAGCATGGTTCAGCCATTTTATGTGCCTTTTTAGGATGAAATGAATTCGAGGTTGTATTTCTAACTAAAAGGGAAGCTAAGTAACAGCCATTTACATGTGGGGGTGTGCGAGTGGTCTGATGGATATCATGCAGGTTGTCTTTATCTTCCTACCATCTAGGACATGTCCAATATAGTTCAATATGTAATTTCTCTTGAACTAGGCACTGCTAGTCGGTGCTTTCTCAAGTCTCTTGTTACCTCCTGTCAATATGGAGAGTCAATATTATTTATGTCCCAGAGCAATATTTCCTGTGAAAAAAAATCTGTATCTGACTTAGTCTATGAAGACTGCTTTCTCTAAACTAGAACAAAAGACATGTCAGTTTTAACATCGATACATTGTTGGAACATTCCCTACATCTCTAGTGTTTGCCACTTTTTACTAGCCTATTCTGAGTACTTCAAGTTCATGAAATTGCTGCCATACCCTGTATAAACCGTGGCCTTTGCCCACTCTAAAGATGCAAAACACATCAGACAGCACCAAGAGTGAAAAGTATTTTTCTTGACAGACAACTGTGCTTCCTAATTTGGGGCTACTGAGGTTTCAAAGTGATGTTCAAAATGAGACAATACAAAACTGGGAGGAGTGATCGATACCCTAGATGGATTGTGCTGCCATTTGAAGGGAGCTCAACATCTTGGAGAGATGGGCTGACAGGAACCTCATAACACCCAGCCAAGTGAAATGTAAAGTCCTGCACATGGGGCGGAATAACCCCATGTGCCAGTACAGGTTAGGGCCGACCAGCTGGAAAGCAGCTTTGCAGAAAAGGACCCACCCAGGGGGTCCTGGTAGACACCAAGATGACCGTCCACCAGCAGTGTGCCCTTGTGGCAAAGCAAGCCAGCATTCTCCTGGGCTGCACTAGGCAGGTCGAGGGAGATGATCCTTCCCCTCTGCTCAGCAGTGGTGAGGCCACACCTGGAGTAGTGTGTCCTGTTCTGGGCTCCCCAGTACAAGAGAGACATGGACATGCTGGAGAGACCATGAGTACGATAAAGGGACAGGAGCACCTGTCCTACAAGTTGAGGCTCCGAGAGGTGGGACCGTTCAGCCTGGAGAAGAGAAGGCTCAGAGGGGCCTTATCAGTTTGTATAAGTAATTGAAGGGAGGGACTAAAGAAGAGGGAGACAGGCTCTTCTCAATGGTTCCCAGTGACAGGACAAGGCAATGAGCACAAACTGAAACACAGGAAATTCTCTTTAGATGTAAGAAAAGACTTTTTTGCTGTGGGGGTTACTGAGCACTGGCACAGGTTGCCCAGAGAGGTTGTGGACTCTCCATTCTTGGAGCTATTCAAAACCCAACAGGATATGGCCCTGAACAACTTGCTATAGGTGACCCTGCTTTGAGCAGGGGGTTGGATGAGATCGTCTTCAGAGGTGCCTTCCCACCTCAAGCATCCTGCGACATGATGAGCAAAGCTCAAGGTGACATGCTGAGGCCAACCAAGCTTGTGCTTCAGATGCAGAGTGCGAGTCCTGCCTTTGGTAGCCTGCTGAGAGCATGTGCTTATACTGTGGTTCCCTTTCAAGAGCATCCTTCTGGGGCTTGCACTGGCAGTTCTGCCACTCTGAGGTGTAGCACATGAAGTCAGGTGATCTGATTCCCTCTGGGCTTCCAGCTATGGGTGAAACTCTCAATGCATGTCAAATGTGACATATCTGTGTTCAGGATCAAGTTTTGCAGACTGCACATGCCTTTGCTGCATCATAAGACCAAATGGAATACTCTTTCTGTTGGCCTAAAAGTAACAATTTTTGAGAATCTCTTTGGAAATATGTTTAAAGCAACTATTGCCTAGAAAAAACAGAATTTCACCATGTGGCACAGGCTGATTTATACATTCCACAAAGCTGTGCTACCTGTAACTTACCTCATTGTTTTAACTCCTCTGCAACATGCCTTCAGACGGTCCTGCTGAATGTGCACTGCCTAGCAAATCAGTCTACACAAAGCTTTACATTTCCATAGGGACAGAGAGGGTAGACATTCCAATGCATAAAAGAATACAGACTTAAACTTTTCCCTCCATGTATTAGATACTCTCCGTTTATTCACTAGAGCCCAGAGTGCAGCAGGTAGTACAGGGAGAACTCCAGCAATTCTCGTTGCCATATTATTTTATGAAGATTAATGAACAGAGAAGTGAACAGGAGAGCTCAGCAATCTGTTAAATCAGGGTGTTCAGGCCTGTTTGTAACAAGAAAATAGGTCTGGGGACAACGTGATACAGATGAGAGGTGTTAAGATACATTCACTGATTTCACAGGTCTGCAAACGAAAATCTTGCTGTGTGATCTGTCATTCATTTTGATTATGGATTACAACCAACAGTGGAAGACATCTTTGGAGGGTACTGTGAGGAACTGTTTGCTTTAACTAACAGAGTGATATGCAGACTCTGTGGACTGAAATAAGCTGTTTCTTTTTAAACATGGAGTGAGCAGAGGAGAGAAATCTTTTGGAAGCTTCAAGGTTTTGGGTTATTTTTTATTTTACTTTTTGCCAGCATCTTTTATTTTAAAAGATTGAAACTATGTGAAACATGAGCCCTTTTCTTAAAAAGGCTTGTTTACGTGAAATATCTAAATTGTTTCTTCATGCTGCAAACCAAACTGCTTGCTATAACGATTGCAAGACCAATACCTGACATTTTTGGAGAGTTCAAAAGGTTGCAATTAAAATAATGTATTTAGTGTCTCTGACACTAAGTATTTCTTGCTTAGCTGTTTGCAAGATCTGTGCTTAATAGTTAACAGAACCAAGTTATAGCTATATATGCTGGAATAATGCCATGCCTGCTTAAATGTGAAGTCCATGGGGTTTTGCAGATCAGTGACTACCATTGCAGGAGGCAGTGCTGGAGCTGGGCAGACAGCCCTTCTCCCTCCCCTCCGTCTCGCTAGCTTCCAGCCCTGATGGAGACCCGTGGAGACACTGTCCGTATCTGAACCCCAGTTCAGCTCTCTCAGGTACCAGGGCAGGGCGTTCCCACTAGCTCAATGCTGTCCATGTCTAACGAACTCCTCAGTCGATGCAATGGAGTCACACTGTGGTGGGGACAGCAAGAAGTCCCGTTAGACTCAATGGCCAGGCATGGCCAGTAAAGGGCCATTCCCTGATTGTGCCATATAAATGGAAGGGGTCTGTTTCTTCACTCCAGGTGTAGACTAGGAAGGGGCAGGGACCGTCTCTTCTTTAAAGACTATTCCATAGCAGAAGGAATGCAACCCTCACCATGTGCATGTGCACAAGGCAATTCGTTCCTTTCATTAGATCATGATCTTATTTGGGGTAGAATCACGTTCTGAATTCCAAATGATTTAATTCATTAGTTCAGAGCGGGAAGGCATGTTAACTGATGCCTGGGAATGTGAAGGTTTCTTGTCTGTTAACATCATCCTATAAACAATTTCGAAGGGCACATAGCAGTATCTGTATCTTCTCTCACTGGTGAATAGATTCCCCTTTCTTGTGACTTTATCAGACTGGTTTTATTCTCCATGTTTCAGATGAGCACATAGTACTAGGGCTACTGTGGGCCTATGTTAGCTCACATACTGCTTTTCAGCAATGTGGTACAGATATAACTGACTATTTTCTGCTTCCCTTTTTGTACACAGTGAGCAGAGTTATTTCGACAGCTATCTGATTTTTTTTATCATTCAGCTTTCGTAATGTTCATAGTAGAAATTGCAGACAAATTCAGACATACATGGCTTATGACTGTTATAGATACTTGCTTTCAAAAACCACCTCTTGAAATAAAATCATTTATATGGTCAAAGAAACATTCATTTCATGAGGTGGATGATGGAAATCTTCCTTTATGGCACTTTAGTTCAATGGTGCAAATATATAGACTAATATATTTGTGTATGTGTAGATGCTTATTTCAAAACGAAGAATTGTTACTGCCAACTGTACCAAAGCGATAAGTTAAGGTTGTAAAATATGGAATTATTCCCATGTAATTAATTTTTCATTGTCCGTATGTGCATACACGTGCTTTATTGCCTCTTCAGTAGGCAGAACGAAAAATACACACAGTTTTACCTATGGGCAATTCAACACAGTGATGAGACTCTTCAGGTATGAAAATGCATCTCTCATCTTTCTCACTCCCTGTCATACAAATGGGAACTGACTCCTGCTGAGGTGTCGGCCCAAAGTCGGTTCTTCACTAGGGGAGAATGAAAACCAGGGTATTTGTCTGCAATTAGTTCTGTATTGTTACATGTGTTGAATGATGTAGCTTTGGCAGACAAAAAATCAAAGCACCCCTTTACACCTGCTTGAACTCTGGACTCCTCTAGATTCAAGCATCTCTTTATATATGTTGATATATATGTTGATATATATAAATAAGATGATATATAAATATATTTTTTATTCCTTTGAGTTTCACATCTGATGATATATTTCTGGTTTTTTACCTGTAGCAAGTAATGAAAGGAGGGAACTAGGAATACCTGAGTTACTTGCTGAAGAGAAGTGTTGTTCCGACCCATTTTATAAGAGATGTATCGAAATAAGGTCACAGCAGGCTTGAGTGACCCGTGGGAGTCCCTGTAGATTGGACGGCCTTTGCTGACTGCTTTGAACTCATACTTTATTGATTTGAATGCCATCTTCAGATTTAACATAGGCTTCAGGAGACAATTTAACTTCTTCAATAATATTTTTGTGCTGAGAGCAATGCTTAGTTTCACACAGGAGTCATCTTGCAGAGAGAGATGGCAAATGTTAACCTTTAAAAGCATAATGATTTATTCCCCTAATTCATTGCAGACTTCTACTGATTAGCATCAAGGGCTGATGGAGCTGTTATATCCATAAGTTATTGCTGTTACTGGATACACTGATGTTTCTAGACACATACTCTTGGGAATTGGGCACAAAGATAAGTTTGGCAGAGGTATTTTATGGAAATGCCCACGCGTGGTCATTCCTACTTTTCTCTGATGTGTCTGGTACTGCGCACACTGAACACAGCAGGTTTGTGGTATGATCGATGATTGATCTTATCGAGCAAAGCGCTTCCAGTTTCCTTTGTTATTCACTTCTTTTGCTGAAGAAAAGAAAAGAATGCTGTACCTACTCTAAAATAGATCAACGTGGTTTTCAGGAATAGCTTCCCAGAGAAATTATGTAAATTTCTTGGTGTCTGTAGTTGTTGCTTATAGGAAACCTTTGAAATAGACCTAACATCGCTTTAGCACCTGCCTCCCCCTGAAATTCTCCATGCTTTCCTGCAAACCTCAGATGCGTGTTCCCCAGGTGAAGGGGGCTGATTCCAAACCCTGATCATGTTTGCATTTGCACTTGTAAGGGGTGGCAGTTCATCTGTCAATCACCCCCTGCCACCTTGTCTCTCTTCAGAAGTCAAGCCTTTGATACCTCTTTCCAAGGAAGCCCGAGGGAACTCTGAAAACCCTTCTTTGAATATGCCCAAAGGATACTTGAGATTTTTTTTATTGCGCTTCATAGCCCAAATGAAAAAACTCTCTAACAGATGATCATACACCTTAGTCAGATTACTGACTCTGATCTGCCATTCTCCATTTTCATATGACCTTTTCAAGAGAAATCAGGATGTCAGGAACTCTAATGACAATAGCTAGGGGTCTTCCAGCAATTGGGCACAACGTAATAAGCTATTAGGTAAAGTACTTATTGCAATAACTTTTATCTGGTCAGTGACAATGATTTAAATGGTTTCTTCTCTCCTCATCATATTCCTCCCATTTGGATGTCCTAAGTCAAGAGAACAAGTTCATTAGAGAAAAAAGAGGCAGAAACCCAGACTCCGTCAACTATGAATAAAGTCTGAGTAGTAAATTGGACTGGCAGGAGGAAGAGAATTCCATTTGATTTGCAAATTGACTCTCTTCCACTCCCATTTGCAGAAATAAGGCCCATATGCCCAGTAAGCAATTGCTGCTCAAGGTAAAGCTCTGCACCACAGAGGGTTTCTTGGCAGCAAATGAAAGGAGCATTGCCACTCTGTTACTTATGCCAGCTCTAATAAATCTGCGGATTAGTTTCCTGGCTGCCACAATTGAGCCAACTCAAAACCATATGGTTCTCCTTTCTTAAACATTGCCATTCGAAAGGAGCATGACCGCCTCCCCTCCAGACTCATTTTTGTTCTGAGAGCGCTCCGCAACAATAAGGAATCATAAATATAGGAGAAGTCTGTGACTTTATTTATCCCCGTTGCCTAGTCCATCTGATGGTATGAGATCAGAATTGCATTTTATTGGCCTTCTTGCAATTTCCTTCTGTTTACAGCCTGCCCTCTGGTTCTCTTTATGAATTGGAGTGTGGCACAGCATGTTCATCTGGCTTATTTATTTGAAAGGAAGAGTCCCTGGGATGTATTCTGAATCGTACTTGTTATAATCCTAGAGAGTCTTATGAAACAGTTTAGTGGTTCTTGGGCTGAAAATGAGAATTTTGGTTCAGGGATATATTATTTATTCTATTTTTCCCAAGTCTCAAAGATATGCTCCTACCCATTAAGCACTAATCTTCTGTAAATGTGCTGGGGCCTGACCCAGCTGCTGTTCTCTTACGGATAGCTCTCACTTCTGCAAATAGTCTTCATCAGCTGACAGGACAACCCCCTTGTGTGAGTGCGAGATAGATGACAAAGCCAGACGAAAAGACTGATTTACAATGCGGGATGCTTAATCTGTTCATCTGCAAGGCAAGGTATATCCTCCCTCTTGAAATCAGTCTTTTAAGTGTCTTCTAAATTACTACATGAAAATGAAGGGTCCCATTCTCACGTGTAAGTGGATGCAACTTGGATGGTCGGTGTGGCTGTTGCATTGGCAGAGCCTTTTGTCAGGAGTTGTGAACCTCCCATTGGGACACCTAAACAGAATATATATTCACTCCTGAACTACCACAGTTTAAAACCTTTTGTGTTAACACTAGTAGAATTGACATTTCAAGAAATAGAAAAAAATCTGTATTTAGTCCTAGTTCTATAGTGGTTTAACTTTTTTGGGTAGTGCTTTAACTACTTTAGTTGAGGCTTTTTTTTTTTCCCTCTTTTTTTTTTGGGTAGGAAAAGCTTAACCTAAATCTTGATACCAAGATAATCTCCAGACTGGATATAGCTATACAGGAAAGTTACTTTCTCTCCTTTCCAGATTCCTGCATTTGAAATAAAGCCTCTTTATAGCAACATAAGTGTCTCCACATTGAGGGCTTGTACACTTTGACCTAAATCAATACCATTAAAGTACTTCAATGCTTTTATGGAGACAAAGGCGTTCTTTAGAGGGGCAGTGACAGATTTCATTAAACTTGCTGTGTTTTCACCAGGTAATCACTGTAAGAACTGTTTTCTGTTTTGCCTGAGTTGCGTCTCTCCTCTCACTTCTCGTTTTGTTGTTGTTGATTCCTCTTTTCAGGCCAATAGAGATACATCACTCTAAAGAAAGTTTTTTCTCCTTAATACAGTAGGGACATACAGTAGAGTTCTAATTTTTCCCCTCTCTCACCTGTGGTTTTGTATATGAGATAAGTAAAGAGTTACCCTCTTTCCAAGCAGTGTAATAGAGCCTGAGGAGTCTTAGAAGGTGAAGAGGAAAAAGAGGCCCTGTCTTTGAGTCTCTTGGCAGGCAATTTACTCATCCAGAGCCTAGGCTCGGTACCCAAATCCTCCTTCTGATGTACAGTAGGTTTGTATTTGTCCAAAGCATTTGGTCTAAATTATTTTTTTTCCAACAAGAAATAGCTTTTTCCTTCTGTTGTTTGGTACCATCTAATGAACCTGAGACCAAGACTCACCAGAAGATTACCTTCTACTGTACACTTGTTTGCATCTCTGCGGTTTGTCACTGGTCTCACAGTTTTGGACTGCTACAAAATCACTGATGCATTATCTGAGGGTCCTGCTGGCAAAGGGATGATGTTGTGCTGAGGATGCTGGGATGGCGCTTACAGGAACTCCCGTTTCTGCCACTGGATGTTTGTATGGTCTTTGTCAAATTTACATCAGCTATTTCCTTTTTCTCAGCAGTTGTTGGTATTAATTGACCTTTTCGTGCTTATATTGTAAGCCTATTGGAGAAACAGTTGCTTACTGCTCTGTGAGTACCTTGTACACACAAGTCTCAGCTGTGGCTTCTGTATGCTACAAAATACACATAATAGATTCAGATTTGACTTTACTATTTCCCCTAAAATGCCTTGGTCACTTATAGCTAAAGCTCCCAGCAAATCATTAAACTACAAGGACTGAAACTGAAGGCCAAGATGACCTGAACTTCTGTGTCTTGGACACCCCAAAAGGGAAAAAAAACCACAAATAAGGGGAGCTTTGATAAGCTGAAAGAACACCAGAAAAAGCTGAGCATGTGAAAGGTGGGAGACAACACAGGAAAAAGTGGGAGAGATTGGTCAAATTGCTCTGGAAAAAGACTGGAAGTCTGGCCTTACTGGGTGGCCTTGCCAGCTCCTTGGTCTCACTGAGGTCTCACCCTCCCACCAGGAGCAGACCTGGGGCAGAAGTAGGAATCATTTGAGCCTCAAACTCAGTTTTGCAGACTGTTCAATTTTAGTTGTCCTTGCATCATCTCCAGGTGCAGGGGGAATAGTGAGAGAGGCAACGTGTGTAGCTCGTGGCTGCTGTTGAATGCAAATTGCTCCTATAAAATGGAGCATCCCTCTGCAAACCTGCCTCCTCCAGAGTCCTCTCCTGCACCGCTAATGCGTCATGTTACTTGGTTAATTCAAACAGCAAGGTACCAACCCTCCCCCATGTCAGAGCTCCTATCGCTTCCTCAGGGACAGCCTATTGCTTTGGGGAAGAGAAATTCTTTAAGGCAAATACATGGGACCAAATCCATCCCTGTTGCAATTCCGTTGAAGTCACCGGGGTTTTACACCTGAGAGAGATGTGAAGCTTATTGCATAAAGGCAGATTTTTTTTCCTCCTTCCTTTCATTTACCTCTCTATGAATTTGAAATGAGCTCCTCTGCTCATGACTTATTTATGTTGAGCCATATATTTAAACTCTGGGGTTTCTTTTTTTTAAAACATGATGTCCTTTCACACTATGGTTCCTAGTGGAGATGCTCAAATGATTAGCCAGCAAAAGGAAAACGTTGTGGGACAGCATCAGCTGACACCCTCCTTTCTCCATCTGAAGCACAACAAAGGGACTGCACAGTTTGGATTTCTTTTTATTCCTTCGCTCTCCAAGGAGGAAACTTTCATCATTAATGGGGAGGCTGTTGTACTTTAAAGGGGAACAGCATCCTGCAAAGCTGTCCTCAAAACTCTAAACACAGATTCATCCCAGCATCACTGAAACGCTCTCAGCTGATCTCAGAGTGTATTTTTCTTACTGTAGTGGATTTTGCAGGTAAGGCAAACGGTTGCGGAGACAAAGATACACGTTCAAAAGCAACCTCTAGGCCCCCTGTTATCTATGAACTTGCAAAGTGGGAGTCTTTCATCCCCTTTTCCTTCCATCTGAGCTCATATAGACATTGGCTTACAGAGGCATATTTCTCTTCAGCAGAAGGAGCCAAATAAATATCTAAGAGGAGTGAAGATTGGGGGATAATGTGTGAATATAAAGAAAGACTTCTTGGTACAAGTGCATGGCTTTGCATGGATGTGATCTCCTTGATCTGCATGCAAAGTCCAATTTCAGTGCACTTCTCCAGACAAGGAGAATCCCATAATCTATCCCACCAACACTCCCCTCTCAGGAGTCAGCTCATTTTGAAGTAATTTTTTTTGCTCCATTTTTACAATTTGGACAGAGCTATTTCAGGAGATGAAAAGAAACCTCAGCATTTAACTTTGCTTGCCTGGGAGTGCCCCAAAGGTACCATTTGACTTAATGCCTTCTTCTGAAGAGGTATGTCCCAAAAAGTGTCAGAGCAAAACTGCTCACGCCAGGTGTCTGACTACCTTCTATGAACTGGCCCAGATTTGTCAGTGTTACAGTAAGCCTTGGTCTGGTTGTTAACATATGTTGCTTGTGTGTTCTAGGGATGACGAAAGTCTTCCAGGTGTCTCTGAAAGGGTAGTGTGTGCCCTAGGAATTTCATACCATAGGACCACAACTTGTCTGCTGCTTGGCAGCTGTCAGGAAATAGAAACAACAACAAAAAAGGTTTTTTCTAAACAAATCAACAAGTGTTGCTATAGACAGCATGGTGGGAATGAGTTCTCAAGAGGCATAAATGAGGATGAAGGCTTACCAAATAGATTCAGGGGTTTAGCATGGAGGTGATGCTTTTTAGCAGAAAGGTGGGATAGACAAGAGCAGAAACTTGGACAACCAGGTGGAATGAGAGTTGGGAAATAAGACAAGTATGAAGACAGATTTCTATAGAAGTTCAGTATTTTGACCAAAGCTGGAAGCTTGGTAACTTCTCTGTTAAGTTTTTATTACCAGTGCTTAGCGAGGTTCATTTGGATGCTGAGCAGGGAAATCATCTGACCCAATGTAGTCTCTGCTATATATATATATGTTTACAGGTGGGCTATTTGTCTCAACACCTTGTATTATCAGAGGAGGGAAACAGATGTTTCGAGGACCTGACTCATCTCATCCCAATTTAGCTAAAATAGGAAGAGACGGTTCATGACCTAAACATGCCTGTTTCCATTAAAAGAAGAGCAAGCCTGCGCAGCCGGCTCAGCTCAGGTGTCTCAGCTGAGAACACCCCTTTCCAGACTTGTGTTACAAAATTTTCTTTTCTTTATTCAATGAAATTTGCAGAGAAAAAGGTTATGAGTATCCTGGCTTTTGCCATAGGCCACAGGGGCTAGTTTAAATGTGTGCAACGCGTACTTTAAATAATGACGTTTGTATTTCCACATGACTCTGGGAAATAGCTTTATCTCATCCTTTAAATGTCTCTCTATATAAGAAGCTGCATCTTTGCTGACAAAGAGGAGGTTTAGTGGGTGTTTAGTGTAACTGATTATCTGCTGATTCAATCAATTATGTGAACCTGGAGCCAAAGAGAACATTATGTGGCTTTATTCTGGTATTGCAGCTGCTTTGTTGCTTGACCCTGTGACATATTTGCTATCTGCTGTAAATATTTGCATCTGTCAGAGAAACCTGGCCTGTCTCCTACTGCCAAATTGCTCTGCTACAGAGACTGAAATCTTCCTTATTAGTTTGTGTAAGGCAAGCACAACCTTTTCAGAATTCAGGTGGAATAGACTGACTGGATGGAAAAAGAAATCTTTGAAAAAATAAATGCCGGGTCAGCCTGCAATACAGCTGAAAAGGTTTCCAGGGTGGACCTTATTCAAAGCCTGCTCTTGGCTTTAGTGGCCTTTCTGTTCTATCTTCACACAGTTACCTTTTGTACTGAAGTTGTTTTCCCAGTTGCATGGATGTAAAAGCAAAGAAATGAGGCTGACAGTGATCCTGTGTGGAGTAAATTGCAAAGGCAGATATCAATGAGGAAAACGACGAGCAGTTCTGCATCAGCAATGCCTTGGAAAGTGAAATTCCTTTGCTGCGGCAGATAATTCTATCCATGCAGAACAAACAGCACAGCCACGCAGGGGATCCAACCAACTGCTTCAGTTACAGTGACCTTTCGCAAGCGGTGGCTGACACTGAGACTTCAGCACAGCAATACTTAGTGCGTTTCACTTCAGCTGCCTGGAGAGCGGGGGAGAAATAGTCATTCACCAGCTACTGTATATGCTTGCTTCAGGCTCACTACCACCCACCAAACAAGAGCGCTACCACATGCACTTCCTTCCGGACACTTGCTAATGTCTGAAAGCTGGGTGTGGAAGGACCGTGTCTCGGCTTTCCCTTCCAGCTTAACCTGGGTGGTTGAGGTTAAGGATGAGCCTGACCTCATCCTCCCTGCTGCCTGAAGAGCAAGGGAGATCACAGGAGTCACCTTTCCATGTCCTTTCCAGCACTGCTGGCGTTCTGTGATGCTCAGGTGGTTGCTCCACAGCCCTTGCTCCTGAGAGCAGAGAGGAGGTGGCATTGACGCAGTCCATGGCAGGAGGTGAAGACCAGCCCTCGCACCACCCAGCCGCAGGAGGACCTCCTCAGGCCCGCAGTCATATTGGAGGCACGGTCCTTAGGAAGCGATGTCCCTGCTTTTCCTAATCAGAAACAGCTGTCTCCAGGGCTGACATTTCCAAAGCTCTGATTTCACTGGCAAAATTCATAGCAGTTCATCAAACTTGTTTGAAGAAGTGGCTGTGCCCGACAGAGATGTGATGCATGGACTCAGTGTACCTTTGGGTCTGACCAGGCAGCGCTGGGTGAAACAGGACTTGGGCTGTGGGCTGACATGGGACAGCTGGTGTTTTTGGCAGCTCACTGCTGGAAAACAGCTTATCTATTTGTCTCGTGGTTCCTCCGTTCTGTCTGTCTGTCTGTCTGCCCTCGTAGCATCTCAGGCTGTAATCCGTTAAATGAGGAAACACTTTAAAAAAAAAAAAATTCTAGCGTTGTAGCAGCATGGCAGCTGCTCCATGCCAGCTGCTCCTAAATACTGCAATAACACAGATAAATAATTGAAGTGTGGGGTCACTGTGATATAAATGGGGACCAAAATCAGCATCTATCTTAGTCCTGTGTCTTAACTGGCTTCACTTCTCAGTTATCCTGAGGAGACTGAGAGAGAGAAAAAGGCAAAACCACAATACAACTGTTATAATAAAGCTGTTTTACTGTAAGGACATAATGCATTAGTTGTCATAGACTGGGAAGAAGGGGTCACTCTGTGTTTAGAGTTGAATTTTTAATGCTCAGAAGCTGACAAGCATAGGTAAATGCTGAAGAAAGTCACATGGCAGCACAGCCTGGAAACAGAGTCCTTTTGGGGGATGTGAGAAAGCATCGAAAAAAAATTAGTACATTGGTTTTAAATTCATAAGTACTAGGGGGTACAAAATAGGAAAATATACACAAAAGAGACATCTTGGGCTGCAACACTTTGAAAGCTCCCTTCAAATAGTCCTTTGTTTTCCTATTTTTTTAAAAGGCCTTTTCTATGGGGCCAAATTCTTGCTCCAAATTTTTTTTTGTGGGGATGAATTGTTCTAAGAGAGTTTGAGCTCCTTGGGCGAAGAGAGGTGACATTCTTGAAGACTTTGGGGTGAGAGCCTGCGATATTTGCCTGGAGGCCCATGTCATCAGGAGGACCCTGTAGAGGCTAATAATGCAAATTATTAATTCTGTCAGTTGAAAGAAGGGGCCCAAGGTCCATCCAAGAAAGAGACCCAGCAGTCTTACAAACGTGATGTTGTTTCTGGTTTTTCAGCAGCCACTGCTGGACTGTGGATACTGCTCCGATCACACAGAACATAACAGAGCGGTGATACATGCCATGGGCTAAAAACAGAGCAGCTTGTCTGGAAATGTGGCTGAGATACACATGTGCTTTCAGCACTTGGAAAAAAGGTTTGGTCATTTTTTTCTGAGAAGCTCTCGATCAAGAAGGGATGATGCCTTCTCTCCTTTCTGTCATGAGATCTGTCTGGATGATCAAGCTTGCTCCTTTCTGGCCTTAAAATCCTCAAATGTATATGGAACCCCGATGGGACATATGTTTCTCCATTCTTCCACAGATGCGAGGAGGCTCTGGGTGCAGCCTCTCGTTTGCATTGCTAAGCCATTGCTCGTGACACTAGCATGCAATTATTTTAAAAGTGTTCATTGAAATTCTCTGCCATAACCAGACTTGGAATCCAGATGGTCGTGACGGAAAATAAAAGGGAAGATTTTTACATATGACTCCCTTTTAACCAATGAACCCACGCTGATATGTCAATTAATTTGAATTGTCTTAAATATCTGAGTGCATACATAGATAAACTCAGGTTTACCTGTGAAGTCATGTCTATCTGTAGGTTTTTCTACAAAGCTGCCAGTTCTAGTTCAGCTATGTAGCCATTTACCTTCTCTGAGGTCCTTTTGCCTCCAGGTTGGTCTAACAGCCCTGTAATCTGTCTGAAAGGGGTTTTGCTGGGATGTCTGAAAAGGTCACTGACCCAGTTGCCCTCCCTGCTCCTCTCCAAGCAGCTATGGTCTCTGTAGCTGGTTTGGTTGGATGGGAGAAGCAAGGAAAGCTGAAACTGCCACCGAGGAGCAAATGCCCACCATGGGAAGCTGTCCTGGCTAAATGAGTGGAAATCATGGGAAAGAGCCCTGGTGAGCAATTAAAGTCCATCTGCACATGTTCGGCACTCAATTTCTTAAGTGCAGAAGAAACGACAGAGGATCACTTAAGGAAACATAATGTCCCTATATGATAAGATCTCTCTTATTGTCCAGTTTTCAAGGGAAAACATTGCGTTGAGGACGTAATCCACTTGGGAGGGGTCTGCTGTCTTTTAACAGAAGCTGATTTGGAAGCACCTGACTGAAACGTTTCACCACGACATCAGCTGCAGCACATGCCCCTGTAAAACCCTTCAGGACTGCCAAGAGAAGGATGAAAGAGAAAAGGGATGGGAGTGGGAGGGAACAAGGCTGTGGGATCCTTCTCATAGGAGATGGGTGCTATATGCAGGATGGGGCATAGACCACAGCTCCAGGCTGGGGATGCACGATGCTGGTTTCAACTCCCCAGACTCAAAAAAGCCAAGGGTTCACTCTCATGTTCCCCTGCTATCAACGTGGTGCAGATGGCGAACCTCATGGTGCCTAGGGTGGCTATTTTCTATTGCTTTTAACCCGACCGCATGAAGGCATGCTAAGTACAGACACGTTCATCTGGCTTCCATTTCAGATTTTGCTTGTTTCCTGTGCATCTTAAACTCTGATTTCATCCCTTCATTTACATTTCAAGGGTCTTCACAGAATAAATTCCGATATTTAAATATTTTTACAACTTCCATATCAGGGCAGTGCAGCCTTTGCAGAAAAAACCTATATTGTAGTGAGGAAATAAACAGTGAGTTACAAGCTGTCCAGAGAGGAGGGAGTATGTGACATTTATTTGGCTGTAATACACTATCTGCCTAATTACTTCATATCCTAGGACATCCTTAATGTTTTACAGGAGAAGCACAAAGAAATGAAGGTACAAAGCATGCTCCTACAGCTTATGTTTTCTTGCTAATAAACACCTAATCTTCTCTTTGAGTTGATTTATGCAGCTGTGAATAGTTTGTATGAAGTGTCTATTCAAGTTTCCCTTTAAGACGTGATAAATGCAGCTTTGTTTGCAAAGTTAAGAGAATGGCGTACACAGTTTGGTAAATGGGGATATAAAAACAACAAAAAGCATGGGGAAAATTCCGTCTTCAGTGAAAAGGCCTGTAGGTCATAGGAAATTACTCCAGCGTAACCCATACACATCAGCTCTTAGTTCCTGTCTTCACTGCAAACATTGGACATTGAAGTGTCCAATCCTTTAGAAAAATCTAGTATTATTTAAAGGCCATAGCTGATGGAGAAGCCACTACATCCTTGGGTAAATTGTTCCAATAATTAATTATTCTTGTTAAAAATATGCATCTCAATTTATATTGCACGCCTCACCTTTCAGCCACTAGATATTGTTACAGCATTTTCTGCTAAATCAAAAAAGCTCTTGAACAAAATGATTTATGTTAAGTGAATTCTTCAAGATGATCAAAGAGATAAATCATGTTCTGTTGATGATTAAAAGTCTACAAAGGAAAGAAAATAGCAAATAACATGTTTGAAGTTCTGTTTGGTTGAAGTTTTCTGAGCTACTTTACACAGGGCTGTATTCTCCATGCAGTTCCTATTGGATGTATGTTAATGACACGATATATGCTCCAAGCCTCAGCAACAGACTTCTCTAAAGAGCCTGTATTTTAGATTAAGCAAATTCAGGATTAATTTCATCCCTGCCCCTTACAACTCTGTTCATTCAACAGGCATTACTCATCACCTGAAGTCAGAACAGTGGCTTTTAGTCGTTTTGGCAAAGGACCCCTGTTGCTTTGGTATATAACAAAAAGATGAAGTCACCAGTATTTGCTAATGGTTACAACAGTCTTGGAGAGATGCTGCAATTCCCTCCTCCTTGTAATGGAAATTACCTGCGGCACCTCCATCCCACAGAGCAGTGATGACAAATGCTGACTGTGCAAAAGCAACCGTTGTTCCCATCATGAACCATCAAATTCACAGTGCAAAGCTAGAAGATAAACCAACATGGATGTAAAAATGTCATATTGCAGCCCATTCTTTGGTTTATTTATTTTTTTTTCTTTTGTGAGGTTAGCAGTCAGAATGAAATTGCTTTTTATAGCTGCAGTTAATCACTTTTATTACTGTAATAGCTGGAGACCAACATGATCCTACAACCCAACAGGGTTTTGCAGTGACTGACGCTATGTATGTGGAGAAGACACGATCATTAAAGGTCATCTGTATTTCATGACAGAATTTACAACCTAAGCCAAGGAGCCAGATGTGGCTGTGAGTTGGGGGCTCCTCTGACAGCAGGAGCCACCTGCGTCCCCATCCAGGCTCTTGCTGGGCAATAAGGCAACCCGCTGCAGTGACCGACAGCAAAGGCGCTTCGGCACAACCCTGGTGCCCGGTCCGTGCTGTTGGCATGGAGACTACAGCTGTATGTGACAGAGAAAAGGTTTTGTTTCTTTCCTTGGGTATGAAGACTTCCAGTTTGGTGACTGGAACCCAAATCAGTAGCTGCAACCATCTTCGGTCTGCAGTTTTAGCTTTGCAAATGGATTTACTTAAAATATCGTTGCTGTGGCTTTGGCCACTAAAGGACATCTATATCTGCTTGCTGCCCATTGTTGGCCCATTGAGCTTGAGTTTTTATCTGCTTTAGTGCACCTGTTTGTTCTTTTCTGATTTCATATAAAACCAGGTGCTGCTGGTTGGAGGTTATGGCCACTCTGCTGCGGAAGGTGTAACTATAGATCAAGTTCACACCTTGGCTGGCTTGATGCTAGCTAGTTTTGTAGTGATAATAATTAAATTGTGGGATCTCATGGGAGCCATAAATCCCTCCCAGTAGAGAGCTGGTAGATATTTATGCAACTGGCCTTGCTGATATCATCTTTCATCTGTACCTAGTTTAAAGTTTTCTCAGGTAATTCTGTGAGAGTAAATTTATCCTGTTTGGGATTCAAATCAGACTCTGGAACTTCTGCACTCCCAGGAAAATCTGTACTGCTTAGCTGATGCTCTCAGAATTGAAATCCATATCCAGCAATGAATAAACTTTGCCTAGGTTTCAATCCTTTTTGGGGTGCTAGCATGCCCTCAACACATCACTATTGGTCATGCTTGGTGCCCAAACCCAGAAAGACTCCAGAAGGTATCTGCATGCAGACCACTCGCTCTTACTTGTATCAAGCCCGAGCGGGTGCTGAGCTGATAGTGAACCTGCTATATAGTGTCTGTAAGCCATATATCCTGGAGCAGGCTGCCCTGATGAAGCCTGACGGACCTCAGTTCTTCTCCTATTTTACCTTACAAAGTGCTTATTCAACTGCTGCTCCAACTGGAGAAAAAAATTACCTTTTTATTATTTTTAGTGTGCTATTACAGTGTTCAATGTCAGCTTCTTCTTCACTGTATTTCTTGTAACTGCTGCGGGGAATCGATCAGCCTGTCACGTTCTGCTCTTACGGGATAAAGGCTCCTCCGCTCAGCACTTCAGGAGCAGGCACCACAGAGGATAAGGGGGACTGGGTTTCTGGGTTAGCCTTCTCTTGTGCTTCGTACAAATCTTAGCAAATATTTCTCCACTTGCGCTGTTGAAGAGACTTCCCATGCCTTGTGTTTCCAAGAAATCCAACCAGACCCATCACTCAGTGCTATAGGGACTTGACTGTTGAGGACCTGACATGGGATCCGTTTTGAACAGTCCGTGTTATTGTGGCTTTGCCTCACCAAGCAAACAAGCTTTGGGATTAGTGGATACGGTGATATATCCACATCTCCAAAAATCTGCTTATGAGTCTGCTGCTATTAGCTGTCCTAGATACCAAACACTGGCATATGGTAGTAAGCCCTCCACGCCGTACCCCATGTGCGCTCATTCTTGCCCTGCTGTTGACTCATCATCGCACATCAGTAATCACAGTATTAAATACAGCTTGCTGCAACAAATCCTAGGAGATTTCTGTGAGAGATTTTGCTGTTGCCTCAAGAAACTGTCTTGTTCTTTGGCTTTTAATACAGTAATTAGGAAAAAATGGAATGAGTAATATTAAGCAGCACGGTCATGCACTTCGGCCATGCACTTGGAAGTTAGGAAATGCTTCGAGCTTCCTTGGGCACCGCAGCAACTAACCTATGCAGTTGTGTCCTGCTGTCACCCTGTCCTGCTCGTGTAGGCTGCTGCTCCCAGTCCTCCGCCTCTCTCTCCTGCCCTGATTTTCAGTCATGCCCCACCGGTTCCCTATTCCCCCTAACTCTCCCTCAAAAATTGTCTTATCAGATCTCAGGTTTCTTCTCTTGCTTGGGTCCTTTTTTGATATTCTTTGTCCAGCTAGACACATTTCTGTCCTCCATACCTTTTCCTTGGTGGCTCCAGGCTTTCCCCAAATCCTCAGCTAAGCCCAGCTCTCCCTGCTTTCTCCCAGTCCCCACGCATCTCTTGTTCCAACCACCTCCAAGCTGTCCTCTCTCTCTAGGCTTTGTTTCCTTCTCTGTTCCTTGCCCTTGCCTTTGCTATCATTAAATGCGGGTTACTAGGAGCACATGGGAGCAGTCAGTACAACAGGAACCTTTCCCAGCAGGAGGAAACATGGTCTCTTGCTCAAAGAAGACAATATGTGTTCAGTTTGGTGAACTTTAAGAGATATTACAAGTTCAAGCATGCTATTTGGGGCCAAAGAATTAGATAATCATACCTTGTCTTTACCAAACAAATGCAAACTTTAATTTTTTTGCAAAGATTCAAAGTTTAACTGAGTGGGCAGATTTCCATGGAATAGCAAAGCTCTACAGAGTGATTATGGTGCATAGCTCATGCTTAACAACTTTCAAGTGGTTGCTGCATGGCCTGAGGTTGCTACAACTTTGCAGATTACTGGGAATATTGAAAAATGCCTTCACTACACCCCCCTCACTGCTGTCCCATCTTACTCTCATAAACGACACTAATTTTTGCGTGATTTTAGGGGAAGGAGGGAATAATCAGCCTGAAGCAGACATCCAGAATGAAAATTTCAGCCTGAATTATTAAACCTGAGAAAATCATTAGCAAGTTGGAAAGCGTTTTCCAGCTCAAGAGGGGCACACACCCTCAATAATGTATATCTCCATGGCGGTCCAAGGCAAAAGTTACTCCTGACCTGCAAGTGTCCGTTTATACCAAATTTTTGCTGTTGCTTCTTCATTCACCAAATATAGCAGCAGACTTTTACATGTTGTGTTTTACAGATTAGCACAGATATAAGCATTTTGATACAAGCTGTGATATATTTTCTACTTCTGGGCTTTTCACACCAACAGTCATGTGGCCCCATAGGTGAAGGAAATCCATTTGTGCCAGCTATACTTGTTTTTCCTGAATACAATCAAGCTTCCTCTCTCTGCATTGCACCTTTTTTTCATCTTTCCAGCACTATGTTTAGCTCTGCATGAATTACGCCATTTGTTTTCACGTTCATTTTATCCTCTTCTGGGACACGTGCATTTCTTCCAGCATTGCCCTGATGATTTAGGACGAGTTGCTTTTTCCTCCTTCCATACAGATTTGGCATTGTAAGGGGTGATTACTTTAGAGCCTTTTTAAACTAAAAAACCACAACCCAATATTGCATTTGAAATGAGCATAAAAAGAAGCTCTAGGACTCACACAGAAACACCATGCCTGAAAGAAGTTCTGATTAGGAGACAGGAGACTCTGATTTGGAGACTTTAATGCGTCTTTGAACAGAGGTGTGGAGTAATTAGAGCCAGCACCTTTTAAAAAGAGGAAAAAAAACCAGCTTAAAATAATTAGTCTCTAGTCCTGCTAGTATGTTTTTCACCTTGATAATCCAAGTGAAAGCGGAGAATACTCACTTCTGAATCCAGCATTGAATAATCAGATCAGTCTTCTTAATGCAAACACCAGAGCAGAAGGCAAAAATGAGTGCAAGATTGATATGTTTGGAAGCTGTGTGATGCACTCCTGATAGTCTGGAAGGCTTGGCTGTAATATGAAGGAAGCAAGATCAAAAGCATGGCTGTTGAGCATTTTTCAGTGTTAGCAGACCATGTCTCTGTTAGATTGCAGTGCGCTCTCAGAACTGTCTGGCTATTTCCCTGTGAACCTGCATTGATTTTCTTGCAGGTTGCATTAGTTTCAGTCACAAAAGAAATTGTATCTGTTCTACAGCTAATGCAAACCTACAGCGACCATTTTCCTGAAGGCTGCTTTTTCATGTTAAATGCAAGAAGTCAAATACATCTGGGAGCATGCATGGCCTTATAGAAAGAACTTCCACATCAAAGGTACCAAAGAGGTGGTACCAGTTAGTACTGAGAGTACTGGTAAGTCTAAGATGTACTGTATTAACTACTGTCTTCTCAAACTTATTCATTTCTAGAAACTTCAGAAAAAACATCCTTAAAGTCTAATTCAATCTGTAGGTGAGTTTAATTACCAAGTGTAATAAATAAATAAATAAATAAATAAAAACCCAGCCCCCCTGTGGATCCTCTTGGCATCCAGAGACAAGGTTCTGCAACTGGTACACTGGGATGAAGCAGCCTCATCCAGTGCAGACAGGGCATCTCTTTGCAAAGCTGGTTAAATGACTCTTTCAGCCCTGGGCTCCTTTGCCATACCTGGCTTCCACCACGTCATTGTGTTTCATGAACTATAGTTTTTCTTCCTATTACTTTTTAGTTTTTCTTTTTGTCCCTCCTTTTCTCCTTCTTTCCATTCCGTTCTTTCCCCAGGACTTGAATTGCTGAACAAATCTGCGATCACCCTCTCAGAAGTGAAGACCGTGCCTTCTCCTGCTCCCTTCAGTTGCTCATGATGTTCAGGGAAAAGGGGTTAATACACTGCTTCTGCTGTTCCCATCACCTCCACACTTTGATGTTTTCTAGTACCCTGCTGAAGCAAGATGTTGTTTTTTCTCAAACAATTCCTCACCCTCCTTTGCACAGGGGTCTATGGTACTGCGAGGGGCTGAGTTCAGCCCGAGGGTCTGTCTGTCAGAGCAGCATGCAGAAATCCTTTCCAGGGGAAGTCTGTACAGGGCTGGGGGCTGTACAAACACACCCAAGGCATGGTCCCCTCCCAAGAGAGCTGGGATTCTTAAAGGCAAAACAAACACTGGGAGAAAAGAAGGACTTTCTCATTTTTCAGGTGGGAAAGTCTGTGGCTAACCCTAAATTTCTTCGTAGTCCTGCTCTTCCTCTCAGCGGTAAAGGCGGAGAGTATTGTCTAAATGTTGCCACCTGAATGTCAAAAGGCCCCCTTGTCTCCCTTTATATCCAGCTCATCCCAAGAGTGAGTTGCTGAGTCTCATTCCTTCCATCAGCACTGAGAGGGGGTCGAGTCGCTGGCTCAGGGTTAGGTTATAACATCTATGTCATAGGGCTGTAAAATTAGTTGAGAACATTCCTTGCCTAAAAGTCTCTGAAAGCGGTGAAGAGGGGATTTTAGGCTCATTGCTGTATCCTGAAGGTCTGATCAGGACTGAGAGGTACAGAAGGATGCTAATCCCAAGCAGAGCAGAATAATTCCTTGTCCAGCAAGCTCGAAATACCTGACTAGCTCTCATGATTCAACTCTAGGATAAACAAGGAAATTCAAATCTAGGTGTGACATAAGATCCATAAATCAACTGGCGATGCCAAAGTACTATGGCAAATAATATTTAATCTCCTGTACTGATCTGACAGCTGTGCAACTGCTTACAATGAAGAGAGTGTCACCCCCAACTTTGACATGTCTTGCTGGTTTTGGTTTGAATCTAAATATTGCTCCGATGTGGGGCTTGGGTTAAACTTGCAAAATTTGCAAGTTTAAAAGAGAGAAGGAAGAAATTGTTCCTAGAAGACAAATACAACACAAGGAAAATGGCAAACCACCTAATGAAGTAATTTAAATGCAAATGAGGAAAAAGGTATGTGAAAATTTCAGGGATTTGTTTTAAAGAAGAAGAGTTTGCCATTCATCAAAACATTGTGATGTGATTTCAAGGTAAGCCCTTTTGATGCCAAATTTCAGACCAGAGGGGTTTTTGTGTATGTGGTTTTGTTTTGGTTTTTTTTTTAAAGGCTGAGATGTCAACTGCCTCAGAACAGGGGTTTTAGAGTGAGTTGGCTGACAGCCTTAAGGACAGCAGTGGGAATAGCAACTCAGTAATTGATTTGAGATGAAATATTCATATATTCCCCAGGGAAGAGACAGCCCAATACCCTTCTCAGCCCATATCACAGATGTCATCATTAAAGCTGGCATTGCTCAATACACACTTTGGTTTGATTGGCATAGGACCCCCATGACTTTTTTGGTTGGATTTTACCAGATTTTATTTTTTTCTCCTGTAATCCAGAAGACCTTTCAGTATTGTGGCATGATCTGGAAAGTCCTGGTTCAGAAGGATTGACTGTGTTCCCACTGAAAAAAAAATGGCATCCTGTAAAAACAGATGAATTGTGCAACTCCTCTTGTGGGGGATGCTCAGCAATTAGGAGATGGCATTAGGCTACAGTCGTGTCATGGTTTAACCTGGCAGGCAGCTAAACACCACACAGCCATTTGCTCACTCCCTTCCAGTGGGATGAGGGAGAGAATCGGAAAAAAGTTGTAACTCATGGGCTGAGATAAAGACAATTTAATAGGACAGAAAATGAAGGGGAAATAATAATAATGATAAAAGAATATACAAAACAAGTGATGCACAATGCAATTGCTCACCACTCGCTGACCGTTGCCCAGCCAGTTCCAGAGCAGTGGCTGACACCCCCCCCCCCGCCAACTCCCCCTTTTTTTTTTTTGTTCAGCATGACATCATATGGTATGGAATATCCCTTTGGGCAGTTTGGGTCAGCTGTCCTGGTTGTGCCCCCTCCCAGCTTCTTGTGCACCTCCAGCCTCCACACTGCCAGGGCCATATGAGAAACTGAAAAGTCCTTGACTTAGTATAAGCACTGCTCAGCAACAACTAAAACATCAGTGTGTGATCACATTATTCTCATCCTAAATCCAAAACACAGCACTATACCAGCTACTAGGAAGAAAATTAACTCTATCCCAGCTGAAACCAGGAAAATATCCACCCCTTATTCTATACCACCTACTTCATGCCCAGGTCTCACACTTTCCAATACATCCCAGTTAATCACCACCACCTTTCCTCTCTTTTGATATATACACACAGATATCATTCCCTATGTCTGTGGGACATCCCTCTAAAATATCCATTGAGTTCATTTAGTCCACGACTTTGGGCTCCACCTGTCATAACAGTCTTTCAGGGCAGCACAGATGGTGTGTGGTGTTGGATTTTTGCATGCTGAAGCCAGTTCTGGTTCCATCACTGCTGTGTTTGCCTGGTTCTATCATCACTGCACTTTGCGCAATTCATCAAAATTCATTCTTCATTAATTTGGGTGATTCTTACTGTAATACCATTGATATGGCATATAGCAACCATAAAAGTGATGACATCCAGTATTATATAGCAGTTAACATCATATAATTCAAATCATTAGCTATTCTCACCCAAAAGCAAATCCCCTTGAGGTACACATTGGACTTCCCCATCCTTCCGCATTACCCCCCAAGTGCACCCAGGTCCTTGAGCAAAAGCAATCCCATGGATGGGTTTGCCTTTGCCCGAGGCAGGAGTAACCCAGACTGTCTTCCCCAGCATATTTTTTATGTGCACTACAGGGACTTTATCCCCTTCTACAGTATGTTTTGATTGGGCAGGACCAGCTCAATTGGCAGAGCCCCTAGTGTTGATTAACCAAGTGGCTTTTGCTAAATGTGTATCCCAATGTTGGAATGTCCCAGCACCCATTGCTCGCAGTGTAGTCTTCAACAGTCCATTGTATTGTTCAATTTTCCCAGAGGCTGGTGCATGACGGGGGATGTGATATACCCACTCAATGCCATGCTCTTTGGCCCAGGTGTCTATGAGGTTGTTTTGGAAATGAGTCCCGTTGTCTGACTCAGTTCTTTCTGGGGTGCCATGTCACCGTAGGACTTGCTTTTTAAGGCCCAGGATAGTGTTCCGGGCGGTGGCATGGGGCACGGGATATGTTTCCAGCCATCCGGTGGTTGCTTCCACCATTGTAAGCACATAGCGCTTGCCTTGGCGCATTTGTGGGAGTGTGATATAATCGATCTGCCAGGCCTCTCCATATTTATATTTCAGCCGTCATCCTCCATACCACAGAGGCTTTAACCGCTTGGCTTGTTTGATTGCAGTGCATGTTTCATAATCATGGATAACCTGTGCAATAGTGTCCATGGTCAAGTCCACCCCTTGATCACGAGCCCATCTATACATTGCATCTCTTCCTTGGTGGCCTGAGGTGTCATGGGACCTCCGAATTATAAATAATTCACCCTTATCTTGCCAGTCCAGATCCACCTGAGCCACTTCAATCTTAGCAGCCTGATCCACCTGCTGGTTGTTTTGATGTTCTTCAGTGTCCTGACTCTTGGGTACATGAGCATCTACGTGATGAACTTTTACAACCAGGTTCTCTACTTAGGCAGCAATACCTTGCCGTAATGCAGCAGCCCAGATGGGTTTGCCTCCGCGCTGCCAGTTGCTCTGCTTCCATCGCTGCAACCACCTCCGCAGGGCATTTGCCACCATCCATGAGTCAGTATAGAGAGAAAGCACTGGCTACTTTTCTCAGTCAGCAATATCTGAAGCCAGCTGGATGGCCTTCACCTCTGCAAACTGACTCGATTCACCTTCTCCTTCAGCAGTTTCTGCGACTTGTGATATAGGACTCCATACAGCAGACTTCCACCTCCAACGCTTTCCTACAATACGACAGGACCCATCGGTGAACAGGGCATATTGCTTCTCATTTTCTGGTAGTTTATTGTACAGTGGGGCCTCTTCAGCATGTGTCACCTCCTCCTCTAGCAATATTCCGAAATCTTTGTCTTCTGGCCAGTCCATGATCACTCCCAAGATTCCTGGGCAACTGGGGTTTCCTATTCAAGCCCATTGTGTGATCAGTGCAACCCACTTACTCCACGTAGCATCAGTTGCATGATGTGTAGAGGGGACCCTCCCTTTGAACATGCAGCCCAGCACCGGCAGTCGGAGTGCCAGGAGGAGCTGTGCTTCAGTACCAACCACTTATGAAGCAGCTCGAACCCCTTCACATGCTGCCAATATCTCTTTTTCACTTGGAGTATAGTGGGCCTCGGATCCTCTGTATCCCCGACTCCAAAACCCCAGGGGTCGACCTCGAGTCTCCCCTGGTGCTTTCTGCCAGAGGCTCCAGGTAGGGCCGTTCTGCCTGGCTGTGGTGTAGAGCACATTTTTTACATCTTGCCCTGCCTGGACTGGCCCAAGGGCTACTGCATGAACTATCTCCTGTTTAATTTGTTCAAAGGCTTGTCGTTGCTCAGGGCCCCATTTGAAATCATTCTTCTTCTGGGTCACTTGATAGAGAGGGCTTACAGTCGGACTGTAATTTGGAATATGCATTCTCCAAAAACCCACAATGCCTAAGAAAGCTTGTGTTTCCTTTTTACTGGTTGGTGGAGACATGGCTGTTATTTTGTTGATCACATCCATTGGGATCTGACAATGTCCATCTTGTCATTTTATTCTTAAAAACTGGATCTCCTGTGCAGGTCCCTTGAACTTACTGTGTTTCATGGGAAAACCAGCTTTCAGAAGGATTTGGATTATTTTCTTCCCTTTCTCAAAAACTTCTGCTGTGTTGCCCCATATGATGATGCCATCAGTGTACTGCAGATGTTCTGGAGCCTCACCCTGTTCCAGTGCCATCTGGATCAGTCCATGGCAAATGGTAGGGCCGTGTTTCCACTCCTGGTGCAGTCGATTCCAAGTGTACTGAATGCCCCTCCAAGTGAAAGCAGACTGTGGCCTGCACTCTAGTGCCAAAGGGATTGAGAAAAACGCATTAGCAATATCAATTGTGGCACACCACTTGGCTGCCTTTGACTCCAGTTCATATTAAAGTTCCAGCATGTCCGGCATGGCAGCACTCAACAGCAGCGTGTCTTCATTCAGGCCACGATAGTCTACTGTTAGTCTCCACTCCCCATTAGACTTTCGCACTGGCCTTAGGGACTGTTAAAGGGTCAGCAAGTCTTGCTGATCACTCCTTGGCTCTCCAGTTGATAAATCAGCTTATGGATGGGAATCGGGGAATCTCGGTTGGTGCGATATTGCCACCAGTGCACCGTTGTGGTAGCGATTGGTACCTGTTGTTCTTCAAACCTCAGCAGCCCCACAACAGAAGGGTCCTGTGAGAGACCAGGCAATGTGGACAGCTGTTTAATTTCCTCCATCTCCAAGGCAGCTATACCAAAAGCCCACCAGTACCCTTTTGGGTCCTTGAAATACCCTCTCCTGAGGTCGTCTGTGCCAAGGATGCTCGGAGCCTCTGGGCCAGTCACAATGAGGTACTTTTGCCACTCATTCCCAGTTAGGCTCACTTTGGCCTCCAATACAGTCAGCTGTTGGGATCCCCCTGTCACTCCAGAAATACAGATGGGTTCTGCCCCTTTATAGCTTGATGGCATCAGGGTGCACTGTGCACTGGTGTCTGCTAGAGCCTTATACTCCTGTGGGTCTGATGTGCCAGGCCATCGAATCCACACAGTCCAGTAAACCCGATTGTCCCTTTCCTCCACCTGGCTGGAGGCAGGGCCCCTCTAGTCCTGGTCATAGTATTCGTTACCCACTTCTTGTAAATATGAATCATAAGTCCCTTCATGAAGATCGGAAGTAGGATCAGATCTTCTACTCTGCCTGGGGAACTGCCCACTGTCCTAGGTACTTGCCAATACTATCCCACACACCCTGACACTCATAACTATCCATCCTCGGGGCAGATCTCTAAACAAGACCTGAAACACATGCAGGAGACATGGCAATAGGAACGTGCTGGTTTGAACATCCCAAAGATATTCAAAATTCTCAAGAGCTATTGTAACTAGCCTGGAGGAGAAGGGGAAGGGGAAGAAGTGGGGGAAAGTGTCCCCCTTTGTCTCCCCCCATAAATTGGCTCTCCAAGGAGAAAAGGTAAAGAGTGTAATTATTAATAGTTTCCAAGAGATGGTTCCCGAAGTACGGAGATGATGGCAATGCTGAGTACAAATACCAGATTAGTCTCACAACTAGAAATTTTATCATATCATAAGCCAGTGTTACCCAGTTCACTCCCCCTCAGTGGGCTCTATCCCGGCTGAAACCAGGCCAAGTTGGAATAAAAAATTAAAGGAGCATTAAGATCATGGCTGTACTTTAGAGGCGTACACACTGTGCCACAGCTCTGGAAGTGCATCGGTGACACATCTCAACAGGGGACTAGTAAAGGTATTTCTTTGTACCATGTTACAGAGGTTCCCTAGCCCAGTTTAAAGACAATGTCATGAATTTTAAGCAGGCTGGGGAGAGGACAAGGTGGTTGTGATCTTGCAAAACAAGCTAATACCCCTCTAGTGCGATAGGAGACGGGATACACGTCACGTCCAGAATCGCCACTTGGCTCGTGCTAAATTGACAATTTTTAATAATTGCCGAGCCTTACGCACTGTGCAGTGAGTCTCTCTCGGTAGCATGGATATGTGGAAGGGGGAAGGGAGGCTCCGTTTTCTCTGAGGTATAGCTGGAGCCTCCATCGTAAGCCGGTGGAAGCTCGGTTGCCGCTGAATTCGACGAAAGATGCTGGATGCTGGTGTTGCCCCTAACAACCGTTGCTAAGAGACTTCTGCTGGCATACAGAAGGATTGAAATCGCTGCAGATTATGGCCCTATTTATCATAGTTGTATGAATAGTCTTGTTAAGGGAATGCATGACATATAAATTTAGCGTGTGCATGATAGAAATGTAACGCACACGTCGCGAGAGGAGACTGTGTTATAGCAGGGTATTTGCTGGCTTATAAATAGTCATCTCAGCTCGTACTTCCCTCTTACTGCTTTCGTGGTTTCTCATTAAAACTTTCAGGGGAGTCTATGAATTATAAAGCAGTGACTAACTGCTTAACAAATTGACTTTTTATAGAAGAGTCTAGCAGGAGCAGGAGCAGAAAAATACTGACAGTGTCGGTGTAACATTATTATTAGGTAGCAGCGAGTGACGTATCGTGTTGGCCCAATTCTGCTGCCAATTGCTGCAGCTGGGGAGAGGAGTGAGTCCCTCAGCATCAGCATCTGATCTGGAGGATCCAGCCTCCGCCAGCCTGAATCTTAACTGGCCACAAAATGAATGGCTTCTTTTCATCATTAGATCACTTTATTAGTAAATTACTGTAGCTCTCCTGATAGAATTCACTTCCTGGGGTGAAAAGGGTTTATGCCAATACTTGTTTTGTGTTTAATGGATTCATTATGCTTTTCATCATAAAATTCATCAATGTTAATTGAACGGATTAGCTAAATGTAATTAGAAGAGGGATATGTAAGGGGGAGGGAGTGTATCTCTATGTCTCTACTTTCTCCTACAGCTCTTTGCTTTAACTACTGCCTGAATGTTAATTACCCTCTTCCTATTACCCTTTACAATTTGGCTAATCAATATAATCTCTGCATTCATGTCAGGGCTCGTATGGTGTGTCAGATTGCAGGTTATTTCAGGACCAAAAGAAACATTATTGACCTTTCAGGGACAGTGGTTTTTTTGGTGGTGGTGAGGTGGTTTTTTTTCCCCAAATGTTCTATTTCGTAGCAGAGTTTCTTGATTAGAAAATTATGCCAACCTGTCAGAAGTCACCGTGCAACCCAATTATTCCCTTTTTAGTTGTGCAATGGTTGTTAGCACACCTGATAATCACTTCCAGCCCTTGGTAGGGGATGTTCAGGGACAGAGTGCCAAGTACAGTTGCTGAATGGCCTGGTTTTGGCCGGCTATAAGTAAATTAAGCAGTGATTAGGTTTCTGTAGCCACTTTTCCTTCAGATAAGATAATTGAAGCTGCAGTAGCTGCCTCGGGGAGAAATGTCATACCTGGCTCACCATTTTCTTCATGTCAAGGATGCATTTATGTCACATCTTTATAGGTCAATAAACAGCTACAAGGGAATTTCAGCTGTGGGATGTTAAAGTAATGGAGCTTCCATCCTCACAGAACATTAATGCTTCTAAATAGGCTAAACCCAGTTGTTTCGAATCTCAATTACATTTACTCAAAGATAGGAAGGTAAATCTCAGATCAATTCTTGCAAGGCAGAGAACACAGAAGAAAAGACCTTTGGGCTAGGTTCAGTAATGAAATTAAGTGCTTAAAATGTAAGTGCTGTGACTGCCAAAGCAGTGACACTTTTGCAATAGGAGTGTTAAGATGCCTCCAAACTTAAAGTTTTTAAAGCTTAACTGTGCAGGGGTTTCATGATCATATGTGGACTAAGCTTTGAAGGAAGCCCTTCAGTGCGTGTTGCAGCAGGGCACGGCAGCCAGCAGAGGCTGGGCCAGCATCCGTGTCCTTGGAAGACCCAGCATCCTTGCATCAAGTGAGGCTGCCTGGGGCATGAGGCTGTTTTAGGGGAATGCCGAATCCCTTTTTTCTGTTGAGTTGGCTGGGGAGCTGGCATGTGTCACAGGAGCGGGGTTACAGGCAGCGGCAGAGCTGTCGGTGCTGCGTGAGGCTGTGGAGCGTGTCTACACAGCAAGTTTCTCTCCACACTGGTGGGCGATAGTGGGATCTAAAGAGGAGAATGGGACCCGCCTGGATTCCTCTGATGCACACAAAATACTGCTTGAATAAAGAGGTTGTAGCTGTTGCAGTAGAGAGGTGACATCCTGGCCCTGGTGGCTTTAGCTTGGCAATGTGTCCTGTCCTTCTCCCATCCCTTCAAGTGAACACAAAGGGATGGCTGTGGAATACGAGGTGGAGTTTGTCTATAAGGAAGTGTTAACGTGCACCTGTATTTGATTTCAAATATGCATTTATAACCACTTCCATTTTCCACTTTTACAATAGTTATTCATGTTCTTTTCTATAGAAAGCGTGAGAGTGATGTTTTGTGTAAGAACAGCTCCACTGTGGGCAATCAGGAGTGTTTTTATTGTCAGAGCCAAGCAATAATCTCATGGAAAAAGAAATCTGGTGCCATAATCTTCCTTTTAGCATCCTGCCAGTTCTGGTGAGAAACTCTGTTTGCAGCCATCCATGCTGCTCGGGCTCTGAAAACACCCCAAGGTGTGTTTGGGGAGACTCTCCCCACCTGGGAGCTGGAGCAGACATCCGTCCTTTGCAAAACAGGGGCTTAGCTCAAACACCTTTTCAAGTGAGAGCAGGAGATGGTCAAGGCACAGAGAAGAGCTTAGTAAGATAATACATTTACTTGGGTTTGCTGGGGAGCCCACAGCTGTGCTGTGCAGTACCAACTCCTAAGCGTACAGCATGTTTGGAAAGTGTGCCAAACTCACTCCAAGTCTTCCTGTGTTGAGATGTGGCCGCTCCATCCCCGGCTGATCAGGAGGGATGAAACTGCTCCAGCGAGGAGGAAGACGACACTGATTTGGGGGATAAGTCCAGTGGAAGGGCTAAACATTTTTCCAAGTCGCCTTTCTCTGCTGCCTATAAACTTGGGCTCCATCCTGCAAGGGGGCTGCCTCTTCCTCACCAAGTAATAAATCCTAAAACCTCACAGAAGCAAATGTTATTGTCCTACAACCTCACTTGTTACCCCAGGGACACCGTAGGGGTCTGCCTGCCTATGAACCCCCACGTCCCCTCCCCGCGTATCTCGGGCAGGCTTGGCAGCGTCCCCTCCGCCCCCGCTCAGCCTCTGCTTTGGGAGAGCGGCGGGGGTGAAGGGAGGATGCTGTTAACCGTCCGGAGGACGAGCCTGCAGAGGGAGCTGCGGCACACGCGTTCCCAGCGGGCTGCCCGGCTCCCGGAGCCGGGAGCGCACCCAGGCCCGCCCTTGCCTGTTCCCGCAGAAGCAGTGCGTGTCCTCACCCGCGGCCTCCCTTCCCGGGGCAGCAAAGCTCTGGTTTGCCAAGTCCTCTGCAGAGCCTGGCCTTGCTGCTGCATGGGCAGCGCAGGGTGGGGACAGCCTGCCTGGGGGGGACAGAGGGGACTCGGGTGGGACACCCAGGGAGACAACAGGGACTGTCCCTTCTCAAAAGCAAGAGCAAGATTTGGCCTTGGCTTGCGGGTGCCACGTCGGCTGCACTGCTTTTTGGGGACTCTGTTGCTCGCCAATGAAATGGGTGACATTATACAAAGTTAGGAGGGAATCTGGGATTAAAACACGCAGGCTCCTGGCGGGTGCCTCGCTGCATGTGTCCATAGATAGTCTGTGGGAGCAGCTCTTGCAGTGCCTCCCAGCACTGATGGGCGCTTGTATCGCAGAGGGTAAATGTGGGGAGCACTGTGGGTCACCCCAGAAGGTGGATTATGGCTAGGACATGCGAATGGGGACGTATGGCAGCAAGGGAGCTTTCTGACCAAGCTAGGGCAGGTGGCTTTACCCCCGAGCACTTGTTTCATCAAGCGTAAAATCAGGAGAAGGTTATTTACTTTCTTTGAAAAGGGTGGTGAGGTTCTCTGTTGAAAGGAGCTGTGCAAGAGGTCGTTATTTATCTTTTGAATCTGTTTATGGGAACTTTTAATTTAACATTTCATTGCCGATGTTCAGTAATAGACTTTTTTCAGCCTGTCTTGCAAGATCTATTATCGGTGTTCACTGGACCAGATCGAAGAGAGAAATTGATGTCTTTTATCGCTTGATCTATACACAGTTTGCTACTTGGGAAGATAAAATATTCCATGCTTATTGAGAATCTGCATTATTGAGAATTGTATCAATGCTTGTTTTATGCTTATTGACATTACATTTAGACTGGCTATTTGACTGCTGTGTTGCATTTGACCAAGCTTAACTTTGTTTCTAGGTCACAGCAATCTCGCCCTGATAAAAGGTAAAGGGGGGAATTCCTATTTTAAACACAAAATAATTATAATTTAATTTTTTTGAGATATGCACATTGATGCATACAAGCCTTGATATCTGGCCAGACCACTGGGGAGTCATTTTGACTTTGAAGTGCAGAATTGTGTTCATATTTAATAACGAGTTCTTTTTAAAGTGAGGCTTAATGGAGGTTTGTTGATAATTATTCTGCCTCATTGATAAAGAACCCAAACACACAAGAGTTTCAAATGATTTCACAGCTGATTTATATGCACAAAGCATAATTAGGATCATGTAATTTCCTTGCCAGTTTGGTTTTCATTTGAATATAGAAAAATGTCACTTAGAAAAACTTTTATACTTTGTTGTTTGACTGACACTGAAAAATCAAATAAGAATTGCAACCAGAAAAACCATGTATAAAGTGCTGCACACTATTACTGACTACTATTGAAATTGTGCTTTGAAGGCAGAATTATAAATTTCCTCATGGGTGCTTTTAATGTACTCCCTACTATATATTATGAGAGACCTTCACAAATGTCAGTTTTGTAAACACCTCTGTGAGAAGGGGCAATGCTATTACCACCATTTTACAGATGAGGAGCTGCAGTACAAGAGAGTTTAAGGTCAAAAGTGCCCACTCAATTTAGCTATGTTATTGCAAACACCTAGAACTTGATTTTTCAAAGCATTATACAATGCAATATATACTTGAAGCGCTACTAAGACGGACTTCAATGCTCGGTATTATGCCAAATCAAATTCCAGGATTTCCTCTTGATTTCAGCCTGGAGAAAGAGGAAAGCACAGGCTGTGTTGGAGCTGCAGATTAAGTGAGATGCCCAGTGCCATGTGGGAAGCCAGTGGCAGAGGAAGGGGCACAGTCCATGTCTCCCCCAGGTTGTTCAACAAGACCTGACCGGGAACACTTAACAGTGGTGAGAAGGTGTGTCACGGTCAGGAAAGTGGTGGTTACCTAGAATGGATTTTTTGTAGAAAAGGAATATGTTAACAGATTTCAACATTGGGGGGGGGGGGGGGGGGGAGATGTAAACGACTGAAATAGCCATTTGTGAAATTTTCAGAACAGTTTATTTTCCATTGTGAACTGATTATTTTGCTTGGAAGTTTTTCTTCATTTCTAGTGAAGTTAAAATCCAAGCTGATACTGAAATAGTGATTGCTCCAACCAGGGAAAAGACGGAATGTTTGAATTACCAGACAGCAGTGCTTTTTGGGAACTGTCTCACCATCCTGGCACGGGGTGGAAAAAAAAATCCAAATTATGAACTCCTGTAAGACAGGAGAACAGCCCTTGTTCAGTTCTCTATATAACTGCCTGCAATTGTGTTAAGCCTAAGCCCTTTTTTTTTCTTCCCGTCCCTCTCTGCCACACTCTGCACGCTTCTCAGACTCAGTAGGTCTACGGGCATCACCCTCAGCCTGATTCATCCTCAGCGATAGGCCATCCTGCCTCCTAAATGAAGCAGCAATCCTCCAGGGAGAAAAAAACCCAACGTGATCGTGTAATGAAAGGCTGTTTCATAATATATAAGTACCAGGTGTGGGATTGAGCCTGCCTAATTTAAACTCCCAATTTGTATCTATAATTTAAGTGCCTAGCAACCCAGTCCTGGGAGGGAGGGCTGAAAATCCCCGCGCAATTGGCAGAGAGAGGTAGGTGCCTTTGGACATCTCCAGAGGGAGATACAGGCTGCTGCAGTCGGGTGCCTGTGGTGGGCTGGCTGTGGAGCTGGCTCAGCCTCCTTTCCCTGCATTTAATGTTTGATTTTCCTCGGGGTAGTTTGCTCTTTGGGGTCGCTGGCTGGGGCTCTGGTTTGGACATGGGTACATTGCCCCTGGAGGTGTAGATGTCCAGAGCTGGGCTGAGGCTACCGATGATGCACTGCTCAAAGGCACTCCAAAATCCCACGTGCGTTACGCTCTCCCCACGCAAGCACATCTCTCGTTTCCCAATTCTTGGGTGCAGGGAGTCAACCAACCTGCTGCAGCCGCTCAGCCTGGGAGAGGGCGTCCAAGCAGTTTACATAAAACATCATTAAAAGCCACAAGAAAGGAGGGTTTTATGTTAAAAAAACAGACAGGATCTAAATTAAACAATATAAGCAAGGAGCTGTGCATTTGTTTATAAAGTATGTTCTCACTCAGGGAAAAGGAAAGGTCTCGATACATCTCTATCTGTGATTCTTGTCCTAATGTGCACAGGTTAGACTGTGTACAGAGAGACCTGAGTAATGACCCCTTCTCTGTTATTCCTAACTCAGTGACATTTGCCTCTTTCTTAGAAGCAGATGGAATTAATTTTTCAGTCTCTCTCCACCATGGGCCCCTTCTGGCTATAGAGGGTCTGTTGAATTGTTGTGGGTTTTGTTACACAGCCTGTTTGACACCTCAGGTCAGATCTGAACCACGGACAGAGTGAAATTGAATTTTTCCTCCTGAATTTCCCCTTTCTTATTTTTCTGCAGATCTCGTTTGCGTTCAAGTCGTGCTTCTACCAAGTGTCATACAGAGTCTAACACTGCATGTACGTTAACTGTACTTCCACTCGCAAACAGATGAACCATCATATGAGAAAGGGCTCATTTAAATTCTGTGCTATAATGGAGTGCCAGATCCATACACTCAAAATCATGAGTCATTTTCCTTCCCTAATGGTATCGGCTTAAAAATTATATTAGCAGAAAGGTTGTGCTTTGTTGTGTTTGGGTTTTATTTTATTTTTTCATCTGCATTTTGGAATTTCACATTTGAAGGCTTATTCCTCAAGAACAAAGGTTGGGAACTTTACTCCCGTGTCTCCCAGAGCTCAGGTTTTAAAAAAAGACGAGGCACAAGGCTGAAGGGCCCAGATGATGTGTTGAAAATCCAGGCAAGTCCATACTGCTGTACATTTCACCAAAGAAAATGCCTGATATATGTTGCATATAGTCCATGCTCTGTTTATGCTACTCTGTTCCATAACAGACTGCATGGAGCTACCACAGCTGTGTCAAGGACAGGAGGGCTCTCAGCTCCGTAATGTACTTTCAACTATCACATATTTTAGCCCAACCCCTTATTCACCAACCCATCCTTCCCCTACTTCTTCACTTACCGAAACCAGCATTTGCTATCATGTTCATCAGTCAAGAGCAGTCAAGAGCTGTTGACATCCAGACCTGATTGTCTAATGTGACCTCTGAAACCTTTGGAAAGTCCTTGACAACTTCAAATGTTGTATAAAGCAAAAAAGGGGGCAGTTGTGCACCACTTCTGTGATAAGTGGGGTAAAAAAGAGCAGGGAAGATGCAGTAACAAATGGTTTAGCATTTGCCAGCATATGAATTAAGGGTCCTTGCCATGGTAAGCTCATGAGCACCTCTCATGTGCCACTCACACTGAGCTAGTACAGATGGTTTTTTATTGCATCCGTGTTTTGACTTGGAAAAGCTGGGATCCTCTTCTCTGTACAAGAGGAAAATTGTCTTGTAATCAGACCATTTCATAATGTCACCCTATCATACAAATAATGAGTTTTATGGTAGAGTCATGGTGTTTGAAGCCTTTGGCCATGTTTCCTTAGCAAGTAGTGTGACCCAACAGCAGAAGGTCTATAAAGTGAAACAGTTGGTGCTGAGGACCCCTCTTATACACTAGAATCATTTCAAGGCATTTACTCCAGATGAGCTCTAGCCACATCCCGTGAACCATCTGGTCCATCAATGTTTGGAGCACATTAAGTGTGTTTCTGCAATGCTTCTGCAGCATCTTACAGTTGAGGTTCACCTGGAAGGAATCCAGGTCATGTGCTCCAAGACCACTCTGTGAAGTGAACCACACAGCAGTAAGTGGAGACAACCAGAAGATTCACTCCAAAAGAGCATTCCCCATGTAAAATAAAACATGACTTTACACACACTCCTTGCTGGCAAGGTGCAGTGCTTGGTCTGGGTGGAGAGGGCTGGCTCCACACTTGTGCTTTCTGGCAGATCTGCAAGGGTTATGCTTCTTCCATTTGGCAATACCTGTGTTGCTGGTCCTCAGGCTAATTAGAGAGGCTGCTCTTTGCTCCTCAGGATCTGTCACAAGTTGGGTTGTTTGTGGCTTCACAGATGAGAGTTGCTAGAGCAAAGTGTTACTAATCAACAGGGATTGTCCTGCAAGTCTCACGGAGAATGAAGTTACTCAGGTACTTAGAAAAAGCCCAGAATGGGCTAGAAATGGACAGGGAGTCAAACCAAAGGTAGGAGAAACAACCTTGGCTGGTTGTCCTAATTGAGAAAAGCCCATGAGCTCCCACCCTCTGCTCATGGCATTGGCCATGTAGTCAGCCAATAAAACAGGATAAATCCATCTGGACTCATAAAGATCAAGGTCACCGAGGATGACTTGATTTGTTGGTAACACATTGAGGCTGCTGTGAAACTTCAGCTGACCTGGCTATGGAGGAGCATCTTTTCTACATCCACTCCAGATGTTGGTATAGGTCTTAACACCACCATACAGTTTTCAATAGACATTACGGTCCTTCGAGAGGTATGATTTTGAGAGATTTCTTAGGCTTTTTGCTTTCCTGAGTCAAATTTACTGGCTGGAGGAAATAGGTTTGTTGTAATCTAGCTTGCACATATATTGTTTCCACTGATCATACTGTAAACATGAATGGACCTTTGTCAGTGTTTTATAGGAGTACGGATCTTAAAGTTATGGACATTAAAGATTATTAAAGACATAGGGTTTGCAAGGTAAACCCTACAAGATGCAGCACTGGGAGGAACTAATAGCCATATGAAATGGACATTCAGAGTTTGGCAGTGATTTTCCAGATCAGTTATTCAGTGATTTTCCAGAAGAAAAGGAGAAGACTGCTAATTCACAGGTGGATGCACTCTCACAGATGTAATCTGAGAAATTTTAAGATGCCTCTGCCATTGTTGGGCCCTACCCCCCAACCTCAGTTGCCTTAACAGAGCGTGTGAATGCCCCTAGACCATCTCAGTATGAACTCAGTCGGGTTTAATAACCTTTTGCCCCATAGCAATCCTGAGTTAGCCAAGAGTTATTTTTAATCACACATGGTGCTTCTCACTACAAGTGATCCATGCAGCCCCAAAGATCAGCAGGCATCAGTCATCTGCAAACCACTCACATACCGTATGAAAAATGTAGCTCGTGACCTCCTGCTCCCTGAAGAACAGTCGATATTAAAAGCAATCCCACAATATTCAATGGTACAGGCAGAGGTCAGATCAGACTGGCCCTTGCTAATGCACTGTGTCAGTATTTCTTTAGTGACCTCATCAGTCCTCTCAGAATTATCTTTCTTTAAAAGATGTCATGTCTGTCTCCTTATGAAGAAAACCTTCTGGATAAGATTTGATCTTGCGTGTTGCTGCATCTAGAGAGAGGCACTATCACATGGAAGAGGCAGTCTGACCCCTTTAACTCAAGGGGATTTTAACTCTGAAGCTTAATGACACTTTAATTGCTATCTGTCCTTTAAGAGAGAGAAATACAGCCATTCTGGGACTGTGGGTTTCCGAGTGGTGTGTAAGGCAAGTACCAGGAGATGTACATGTTAAAAAATGCTAAAAATGTGTCTGCAAGCATCCGAGCTGACATTCAAGAGCAGATGGTCTTCTATGAGAATGAGGGATTGGCAACTGCGTCACCAAGTCCATGAGTTCAGTCTTTGTTGTAGCGAGAGTAAGTGATTTTCACTCAGCTTATATTATTCATCAGAGAGTGTATATGTGTGTGTTTTTAAATAAAACATGATTATGTTTCCTTAGTTTTGGTTTTGCATACTTTAAAGCTGGATATCTTTCATCGGTTGGTTTAGCTTTCAGACTTTGGCATTTTAACCGAACTAAACAAACATTCTCAAACTTTCTTAAATGTATATGCAAAAATGCTCAAAAAGTTTAATTTGCCATAAATCTCATCTTTCCACAGAGTTCCAAACTACTGTTTTAATTTTGCTATCACGTATTTCAAGCTGCCAAACTCCACATATAAATCGTGAGGGAAGAGGATAGCGGGTAGGAAATAAGTTTGGAGAGGGTTAGGTCTGTTTGTTTGCCGCCTTCTATTCATTTGGGGTTTAGATTTGTGCAGTTATTTTCATTGTTTTCCTTGCAACAATGAGACATTTAAGTCTATAAAAGTGAGCCTTGTATCCTCTGGGGATTTCAGAAAAAAAAAAGAAATGCTGTAAGATTTGCACTACAATGATGGAAGCTGGCAGTTCTCAAATAGCATGAAATGATTTTAGTTTAGTCTCATTCTTCTGTATCTCCTACTCATCTACCGCCCTCTCTCAGAGTCAAGCATTATCTGTGGTTTTTTCTAGTGTTCCTCTGACACTTTTGCTCTCCACTTGACAAATGCAATCAAACTATAGAGCAGAGCAGAGCTGGTAAATTAAGGTACTTAAGACAAGAGCAGATTTCAGAAAATGCCCAGAATTTTGTGTGGTTTTCAGACAAAACCCACTGAAGTTCATACATGACTTTGCAGCCAGCATTGCCAGATCATTAGAGAAAAGCTGCGCTTGTGGGAGAGGAAGCAAATTGTTGTGCTCCTATTTCTGTCATTGTATGATTTGGATTCCCCCCCCAAGAAACAGTCTGGAATTATTAATTACTGCTGATTTCCTATTCACAAGAGAGGTTCTTCATGGAAATGCACACCTTCACGCCCTCTCCTACAATACATGCATTGTGAAGAAATAATTGCACAAAACAGCTGCTTCCTATTTCCTCCAGGCTGGCTGCTCTTGGGAACGATGGCTCTTGAGAAGCCACAAAGTGCAGCCGCCCCTCAGCATGTCATCCCCCTGGATCCGAGCACAGCTGATCCTCACCACCCTGAAGACCAGGACATTTTGCAACCCCTCATGTTCAGATCAGCTTCTGCTCCACCAGTGGTCAACAATTTGCTCTTGCAACTCTTCCGAGGATGGCCTCTGAGGACCATGGACCTGCGATGTGCTCAGCAGGGACCCAATGGGTTGCTGGCTCCTCCTTCAGAACCTGAAGGGGTGGCATTGCTCCTCAGGGCTGACTTGGAGGCAAACCTTACAGCAAGGGTTCCGTAGGAAGATCCCAGGTTTTGTTTCATGCCATTGGAAGTGACCCTGAGTTTTTCTGCCCATATTACCCAAGGACACCACAGTCAAGGTCCCTACTATAAGGAGGTGGGACAACAGCCTTGAGCAAGTTTTAAAGACCTCAGAGATGAAAAATCCCCACGTGGGCAGCTTTAAGGGCAAGGCAGCTTGAGGCACCTGTAATGAGGTGCTGTGCCCATGTTCAGGGTGGAAACTGCTGGGTAAATAGAGCAGTTGGTATCAGGCATTGTGAGCCACGGAGAGGTCCAACGCAGACCCACCATGTCATCTATTTAAGCAGGCTTGTTCATGGAAAGTGGCTTGATGATTTGGGGTAATGTTTTGTACACTGCGAATGTTAAATGACCCCTGATAAACAACAAAAACCTATTAACAGACTGCTCTGAAAGCAATCAGGCTTAATTATCTCAAAATACTGGGCTTTGCCAGACTATAAAAACCTGTTATTTATTTTAAAAGTTTTGAAAACATCTGTAAGCTAAATATATTTGAATGTGTATTTGTATATTTACATGTCCATAGATGTGGTGATTGTTCAATGAGAATGGACTTCTGCTACTCATTTCTGCTATTTCTTCTTTTTTTTTTTTTTGGCTCCGGTTGTATTTTCTGACTGCAGCAGTTAAATGCTTGGTGTCAGTGAAATGCATATTCTTTCCTCGCATTTTTTGGCTTTTGAAGGAAGATTTGTTCTCACCCTCCCAAAACAAAATCCTCACCCACAGCCTACTTGAGAAGTCCTTTGATGTCCGCTTACTCAGTATGAAGATACAAGGCTCTAGATCTCAACCCTCCCCTGTTTGCCAGCCCAAGAACTAATTCTCCCATCTAATAAAACTTTGTAAGAGGGCAGAGTCGAATGTCACATCTAATCATTGATCAGACCATAATGAATCACATATATTATATTAACACACTTGTGCTTTTATTTCACTGTGAGCATCTTTTTTTTTTTTTCCTTAGGAAGAGGCATAAAATGTAGCACACTTTTTCTTGGTGTTACCAAGGGTAAGGAGTGGAATTATTTCAATTTTTTAAAATAACAACCCAAAAGCTGCCTTTTCCAGCTGCAGGATTTGCATATACAAAATTAAAATGCTTATCTGATGGTTCACGCTGAGTGCGGCATTGCATGCAGTCATTAATGATCAAAATCTTTCTAATTCAGGTGTTAAATTTTAATTAAGGTACTGTGCTGATTAATACCAAATAACATAAGGCAAGAACGACTGCCTTTTGCTCACGAAGGACTGGCTGCTGTGCAGATCTAGTGGTGTCAGAGCACCCTCATTAAATGTAGCTCAGCTGTGCTGCATTACCCTCCAAAATCCAGTGGTGCAATTACCGTTTCCAGCCTTATCTGTCAATTTGCCCTGTATTCAAAGCATTGTCCTCTGTCTTGCACAGGAGTAGCTAAACGGGTTGTCAAACCTCATCTTTCTTTCTCTTTGTTGTTGTTTTTGTGAATGCGAAACATTTTACTTGTTCCTAAAGGTGCACAAGGTAAGGAAGAAATAGCTACTGCTGCCTTTTCCATCCTCTGGCCTTCTGATGGCAAATACTTTGCCTGAAATTACACATCTCCCGTGTCACTTACATGTATTTTGTTAGCAATGTCAATCCCAAGAAGCAGGTCAAGACCAGCATTGAAAGCTGCCACCTTGACCGGCTGCTGCTCCGGGTCAGTAGAGGCCATCAGACTCCCGGCTCCCCTTATTTACCCATCCGCTTGAGCTGCTGTCTAACTGGATTAAGTGATCCGATCCATCATGTTTGCAATAATCTCACTGAAGCAATTGATTGGGAAAGAGTAGATGAATGTAGTCCCGTGAGCCCCAGTTTGCTTTGGCTCATGGTACAGCCACTTGCTCCATGGCTGTGGCCAAGCCCTTTTGAGAGAGTGGATATTAAGGTTTGTTTCCTACTCTTTTCTCACATGCTGGAGAGCTTGCAAGGCTGGCAGTGCTCGCTGGAAGACACTACTCTTCATACACCTGCCATTGCTAGTCACCAAGGTGCCACCCATGAGGTTGAGATATACATATTTATTTTATATAAACCACAATATACTAAAGAGAAGGCTAGTCATGCCTTAATCCAGGCCTAGAATATCATTATGCTCCCCCAACATAATGAAATCCTTCACATTTACCCATTTTCCCTAAAGTGCCTTTAATGCACTCCTTGTTAAGCTGCAAATAGACAAAACCATTTATTTACAAAACCCAAAGTAGACAATGTAGGTGCAAAGCTGGTAAGAACAGGTGAAAAGAAATAAAAGATCATGACCCTGCACTTAGATTATCCCTCGTGGCTTCTCTTCTGCTTCATTATCCACTCTCAGTGCTCTATCATCTTGAGATTGCATTCATTGGATAGATCCCCGAACTAGTGCACCCCACTTGATTATATAGCCTGGATCCATCATCAGAGGTGGTTCAGATTTGACTCCCCTTCATCTCATTCAGGGCACAGGACACTCTCATCCTTCCCTTCATCCAGCTGCCTGTTGCCACCACCCACTTTGGTTGTGCTCAAGTCCCTTGAGCATTGGCCTAAGCAGTTCAGCCCTGCCCATAAGGGCAGGAGGTGATTTTTCTGACCTAGTTTAGGACATCTAAAAATTAGACATCTAATTCTGGGCTATTCACCCTACTGTCTCCCTATATTCTATGAAAAGTAGTAGGTGCCTCCAACAGGTGGTTCACCTCATCGTAAAATTGGCATCATAAGATTAGATGGGTGGCCTCTGGACATCTGTGGTTAGGAGGAAGCATAGTGGGAGTTGACTAACCTAAAATTAGGTATCTGATTTTGACACATCTGAGTTCAAATGAGAGAAATCCTTCCCTTAATGACTATTTTTACTTAGAGTAAGCCTAACTCACACCTTCAGGCTGCACTTGGGAAAGCTCTGTCTTGGACGTCTGAAGTCCTTCCAGAGTATATTAGTTTTTTTCCAGAGCTAAATGATGACTGTCCCTTTTTTTGCATGGAGTAAAGGGAAGAGAAAGTTTGGGGACCTGCCCCTTTGCCCTGCCATATCAGAGTTTCTACCAAGAGCCATGATTTGTGACATTGCTTTGTCCTGCTCTACATGGGGTGAGAGGTATGGGAGCAGCTCTTCCCACCACTGGTGTTGGTGGGTCGTAGGGGTGAGGGTCTGGGAAGTTAGTCAGGGTCCCATGAGAAAGGCAGGTACCTCCCACAGATACACTGCAACGTCCCTTGGTGCCATGAGGGGCTTCTTTCTGCCCCACTGCATCTGTAGAGCCAGATGGCTTAACGCCGCTCTGGGTTGGCACTGTACATCAGCTTCATCATCACTGAAAACACAGTTTGCTGGGAGCCCCTGGGCCGTCATGAGAGGCCGTGAACTTCCTACCTGATAAGCAGTGATGACAACCTAGGTGAGGCGGCAGCTGTACCTGACTGCTGAGTCTAAGCACACGTGACCGCAAGAGAATTAATCCCAGACAGTGAGTGCACATTGCATGGAGCTGATTATTCACTGCGTGTAGCAGAACAGGTGGTCTGCTGTCAAGCAGAAGGACAAGTGCTTTACCCCCTCAGAGGCTGGAATCCAAAAAATGACATTTCTTTTTCTTTGGCTGCTCTGGCAGAACGAAGAGTTTTCTGAGCTCCCTTGGGGGTTCAAAATCGAGGAACATGGAGGCCCTTTGCACCCCTGATGCTTCATCCGGTGCAGAGTACAACCAATGCTCAGTGTTGTCCCAGGGTAGCAATGGCAGCGCTGCCAACCGTGCAGGCAGCAGCAGGGGTGGAAGAGGGCTGTGTTGCCTGTCCTGCTTTCTCCCGTCTCTGTACAGCAAGCGCTGCACAGCATCCAAGTAAATATGTTTTTATCAAATGCAAGAGGTAATGTAGGTGAAAATATTATGGTTGTGGGCTGGTAGGTTTGCAGGGGGAAATAAAATAAAAAAAAAACACAAAAAACAGAAACCATGCCAGGGCTTAAAATTGCAATGGCTTTTAATGTATTTCTTGTCCCAGTATTTAACTTTCATGTGTTGAAAGCAGCCAGGAGAAACTGTTAAAGGTGCAGTTAGTGACAATTGTCAAATTGTAAATCAAATGGGAAAAGCAGAGTGGGTCAATAAAAATAAATAAGAGGGATGGTCCCCTGGGTGGGATGGAAAAGCCAGTGCTTTTGTTAGTCTGCAAATAACCTATTTCTCCCCCAATAATCAAGGGTATTTCATTATATAGAAAAACACAGGTGAAGGAGTAGTGAAGTGACTTAGCCTGAGATTGCTCATTGTCCAGTTCACCACGGTAACTGCATAAAACCAAATCGCTACAAAACAAACAGCGAAAGAGGGTCTCCTGGTTGCAGTTCTGGGTGCTGCTCCCCGCTACCCTCCGACTGAAACATGCCACACACAGGAGCACCTTTGGCCAACAAGCCTCTTATTAGTCTTCTAGGACTTCTCCCATATATTGAAATTTCTTAATAGTACTGACCTTCTTCCTGATCAGGTAGTCTGGTAACACCACCGGGGGTACTCTTCTCTAACTACAGCTCCTCCAATCCCAGTGCAAAACTTCACATGCAACCCAGGCTCTACCTCTACAAACCCTTCACCTCCCCCAAGAAGAGATGCTAGTTCATAGCTGCCTATGTACCAGGGTGAACTCCCCAAGTCGTTTTTACTCCTCGGTGCAGACAGATTTGACCTCTGGCCTTCAAAGATCAAAGGCTACGGTCTGACACCATTGTACCGTCTAACTTGCACTTCATTTGATCTGTTTATATGGCCACTATTTTCCACATCATTGACAAGGCACTGGGTGGGTGATTTGTCACGAGGGTGACAGTTATAGACTGTAATGTGTATAAATAGCCCCTGTTTTTTAAGGTAGTCAATGGAGAAACGAGTATCAGAGTCTGAAATGTTGCAAATGTATGTATTTATTCCTGCCTTTTGCAGACACAAAGGGCAGGGGTCTTCACTGGAAACTTCCACACAAAACATTTATTTTATGGGCCACCCATGAGTCAAGTCCTCAGCTGATGTAGGGGAACAGCAGCTTTGCTGGTGACACAAGGGATGTCTTTTTATGCCAGACTTGACTTTGCCCTCACAGAGAACTCTGCTTTGCAGTTGTGCTACCTCTGTAATGTGTGCAGGTATATGAGGCACCCCACAACTGTGGGGCAAATAGCCATCGAGCCCAGAGTACAGTGTCCACCGATGGGTGCTTACAGAGAGGAATAAGGATGTATATCATACTACTTCCCAGCAATGAATAAATTTTCTTCCTAAGCTAAAAGTTGCAGCTGGACCCTTGTGTTTAACAGCCATAAAAGGACTTAACCACTCTAAAATTATCTATTTCCTTTATCTATTTCCTTTTGAATAACTTACACCTTGGGCTTCACGGTATCTTTTGGCAATAGATTTCAGTTTAATGACATACTATATGAAAAGTGCTCTCTTAGGTTCATTTTAAAGTAATGCTTGATGATATCACTGCATGCCTACTAGTTCCTATATTATAGGAAACAAATCAGTACTGTTTTTCTATTCCTCTTTGCTGCACTATTTGTGATTTTACAGACCTTTATCTTTAGTTCCTCTTTATCACTTTTCCAAGCCCAAAAGTTCTCTGTTCAGTTTCCTCCATTTTGTGAAAGCCCTTCTACACCTTTGATCATCTCTTCCTCTCATGTCTCTCTCTCTCCTCTAGTTTTTCAAGATTAAGTCATCAGAACAACACAGAAACTTCAAAATACGGGTGCACAGGGATTGCTACAGTGGTATAATGAAGTCTGCATTTTATTCTCAACCCCTTCCCTTAGATTTCGTAATATTCACTTTGCCTTTCTCTTCACCACTCAATACAAGCCAATGTTTTCAGAAAACTACCCACAGTGTCTCCAGCATCTCTTTCATGACTGATATCAGCACTTCAAAAGCATCATTCCATCCACATAGGTAGGTTTATTTTTTTCCCCATGACTCCCTTTGCACTAATTGACACTGAATTTCATCTTCCATTTTAATGCTATATAATTCAGTGCCCTGAGATCCTCCTGTAGCCCCTCACAGTTGGCTCTGTAGTTGGCTCTCATGAATGCTTTGTGTCACCTGCAAGTTGTGGTACTTGTGTGCCTCTCCCATCTGGGGTTGGTTAGGAGCAGGGGGGATAGCAGAGGTGCCAGCACAGACCCTGCCGTTACTGTGAATTTGGCCTCTGCTCTTCTCCAGCTCTATACAGAGGAGGCTGGCTTTCCGCAGGGGGTCGGTGGAGGCTTGCTCAGTCAGTGGAGACAACAAAAGGGAAAGCGGCACTCGCGGCGTGTGGGCTGCAAAAGGAGCTGCTACATATTGCATGCACGCAACGGGCTTTTTATGGCCTCATTAAAGTCAATGGGAGCTTGCCATCTGCTTCAGCAGGGGCAGCATCAAGGTATAAAAATATTATGCACTGTTTAGATGGTGTTTTTTCCTGAATGCTGTCTGATCCTCACCGTGACCCCTGAACTAGGTATGAGTTATCATTTCTGTTTTTCGGGAGGGAAAGCAGAAACTGAGAGTAACTCAGAGATTTCAAAGATCATTAATGTCTCGCATCTGGCCGTATGTATTTGAGCGGAGGGAATGAGAAGTAGACGAGGGAATTCTTGGCAACCTGTCTTATGTGACATCCCCCGTCAGCAGGTCTCTATTTCTGTCTGACTTTATGATCTCTTTTTCTCAATCTTGCAACTCCAACACTTCACAGCAAGCTGGGAGTCTGCCAGGAAGGTTGTGAGCTAACTAGGTGACAGCAATAGTGAGACACAATTGCAGAAGCTGTAATAAGCAGTATTGATTTTGAATAAACACGTGAGTAATATTGACTTGGAGAAGCTGTCTCTTAACAAGTGGAAGGACTGACTGGCTCCAAAGAATGGAGAAGTGGAAGTCCCTTTCTGGAACTGGGTAAGGCAGGTTTCAGTCACAGATATGAAAGCACAGTCTGTTTCCAGCATCCTTTTTCTCAGTCCTGTTGGCAGATAAAGTCATAAGAACCACAGGACTTTGTAACTGAATGAAGAATAAAGAAAATATTTTAGATGGATTGGTAGAAGAAGGGGGGCAATGAACAGAGCAGTGTAAGCAAGTGGTGAGCAAGCCATGGTCCAGTGCTTGAGAAGAGGTTGACATCTGAGTGATACAGAAATGTTAAAGGGAAAGAGAAGAAAGGTTTTGGTGAAACATAGTTGTGAGAAGCTGGGAAAGACAAACAGTGAAAACTTAGGACTGTGATTTTCCATCCATGGTTGACAAAGAATCCCCTGTAGATCTATGGGTTATGGATGGATCCTCAGGCACGAGTCGTATCTGGACAGAGCAGCCGGGATACCCTCTCCCAAAATTTCTACAGCAGATTCCCTTCCTTCCCATTTACAATGCATCAATCTTCTCTCTTCTATTCACAATGGCACATGCCATCCGTTCCCACAATCAGTTGCACAAGATTCCCATGGTGACACCATTCCTGGAAAAGGGACATGGAGTAAATGTTTGTAGATCTCTTTAAATAATATTAACTGGCAAAAAGCATGGGGGTAAACCTGCTGCCTGTGGTCAGGCAGCTCTCAGCAACCCACCCGAGAACCAGAGCAGGGAAAGCTTGGCTAACACATGGAGACCAGCAAGATCTTACCCACAGGTGTAACTCTGCCTTTGGCTGCAGCAATAAAGCTCACACTGAGGTCAGTAGTGTTTATAAGTAATAAAAAAACCCAAAACCCCAAACACCTTCTCCCCCACTGTTTCAGATCCACACCAGCACTGCTCTGAGGTCCCTTCAGGGTCAATGGAGAGGTGCCATGGACTCAGTGGACTTTGAACTGGAAGAGATGAGTCATGAGAGATTAGTCCCTGAACCTGACCAGATAGCACTGAAGTTAGTCAAATGATACACAACGGAAAATGGTCACATTGACAGCTTATGTCTTGAACAAAGGTAGAAGTGCCTTAAGACTTCCCATTGCTTGATGAGCAGCTTCCAGATCTTTGGGTCAAGGATCCAACTCTCACTCTGAGGCTTGCTTGGGGTATCTCTCTGTCCTGGTAGACAGTCATAGAAATGGTTCTGTCCTGGGTCGTGCTGTACAATAACTTCGGATCACTCAGCCAAGCCCCAGAAATCACCAGTGGCCCATGGATCTCAACATGGGACCCAGTCACCCTGATATCCCATGGATATGTGGATTATAATATGTGCAGTAATGCCACTGATACCTTGCACAGAAATAAAGAGACTGAGCTCCTTTGCATAAAATCACACAGAAAAGAAAAGTAGGGCATCTGGGAGGCAAAACCCCCCATTTCTTACAACTCCCTAGTTGTTCTTTCTGTATGGCAGCAAGAAGGCTGCTATATGCAACAGGGGTCTGCTGAAATGAGGACATTCCTTCCCCACATGCATATTCAAAGATTAAAGAGAAAGCTTTGAAATATTTTCAGAAAAGGGGTCAATTATGTAGATTTTACATGGCATGTTATTAAGCCAAAACTCACATCGTTTTCACAAGGGCTGGAGGATACCAAGGCAAAGATGTAAAGGCCTGAGTCCAGATTTGCCAGGAAGAAAGGAGGGAGAATGAAAACATTGTTAATTATATCCTCTCAAGAAAGGACTTGTGGTGCTGGGAATTCATCCCAAGAGGGTAATTTCAGGGCTACAAGTTGTAATATATATTATTGCTGGTCTAAGCAGGAGCAGGGAGGAACTCTGACTGTGGCACCTTCAGTAGCTTTTTGCAGGGGACTCTATTTGTAACTTAAACAGCCTATTCTGGGGGATACGATATCCTTCCCCCAATCTATCTGAAGTCTTCAGCACCAATACAATCATGAGTTGAAAGAAAACTGGTCACCAATTATTTCCTTGGTCTTTGCAAACTTTTTGACGAAGTTTCTTACAAAGGCTGTTAAGGAAACCAGAGGCATTTGGTGAAAGCTAAAGTATTGTGTCATTGATTAAAAAACTGGCCAGGACAAAAAAACAGAGCAGGAATGACTAGTTAGTTATTACAATGCCAAAAGCCTAACAAAAGGCTATCAGAGGGAACATATTAGCCATCCTTTAGTGCATAAATAAAAGGCTTCATTTAGGGGAATTAAGACTATTATATTTCTTTGATATCCAACTAAAATTCCAGAAGTATTACTTTTCTCAATTAATATCTTACACATGCATAGGTTATTAGAAGGTTACTGAAAATAAAGAAAGTACTGAAGTGAAGAAAAAGACAGGTTTTATAATTCCCTGTCCAGGGTTTGATGTATTTCTTGTGTCTGGGAAAGAAGGCTGGGTCTTGGTGTTGGAAAAATGCTTTTGTGTTTATAGTTTCCACAGTGCAAAAAAGAGAATGGAAAATGGGTGGGAATAATCAACACTGTATACCTGGACCAAAAATTCACTGTAGGTAAAGTGTTATATTTGGATGGTAACTGGATGCTAATGAAAATTTAAAATCCCCATAAAACAGCTTGTTGTTCCACAGCTGATCACAAAATGATCATATAAAATCATTTTTCAATGCAAAAGCAGCTTTCAACTAAAGATTTAAAGATCATGAACAAGTATCATTTTCCAGCAGAAAATAGCCAGTTTTGTCAAAAAGCTAAAACATTTGGGCCCGAATAGTGTTTTCCAGAGAAAATTGTGGCATCTTATGAAGTACACAGCTTACATCAGAGGGAAAAACATTTTCTGGTCAGCTTTGTAGATCCTATTATTCCTGAATTCTTAGCATGAATTACCTAGGAGTACAGAAATGATAGGGTAGTGGTATAGCACTTTTCTTCTAGAGATGTCAAAACATTTTACAAAGGCATTGATGTGTCTTTAGCACAGGAAGACTGATGAGATGGAGAGCTGAAGGAGGTACCTAACGCCAGTGTGAGACCCTGGAAGGGAACCCGCACATTCTAACTCCCCATGCAAGTGCCCTTTCCAGTAAATTGTGGGGTATGTTATTATCAACTGAAAATCTCTGAGCTGATCTTTCAGAGTTGGCAAAAAGACGCAATGAATAGTCACAATTAGAAAGCTAACTCTGACTTCTTCTAAAGAGGAAAAATATAGGACTGCCCATTTATCTCCAAATTGAATCGAAGACTATACAACTCTGTGTGAGCATTGTTATTTTCCTTTATCAGCAAGGCATTGTTTTGTTGCATGAAATCTGTATGTTCAATAGATTTGATTTTCCAAGCAGCTGGGTTATCTTGCACTGTGAAGGCTCTCTCTTAATCTCAATTGCTGTGCTTTTCTCAGCGCCGTTCCCAGCTGCTCAGAAATGAGCATGGCGCTTTCATCTTTCTTTTCGTGCTCTTATTAGGTGTGACAGTTTCAACAATACCCGTATGTAGAAAAATATGCAGGTTTTAATTTGGTTTTTAAAAATGTGATTGTCAAAAAAAATACAGGCAGAAAGATGTTGCTTTTAAATAATAAAAGTCCTGCCATGATCACCCAATAATGATGTATTTCCTTAGAAAGATGGGGGTGGGGGGAGTCAGTTTGCTTAACATATAATTGCAGCCAAACTTTATTTATCCTCAGAAGACAAGGGAACGGAAAAGAGCTGAAATATGCAGAGCTGGGTCATAGGTGCTTTTCAAGTGATGGTGACACACAATTAGGATTAATGTATGTATCTGATCATTTGGTTTCTAGTAAACTTCTTTTGAGAGACTAGACTGTTGATTATCCGCTTTTTTTTTTTTTTTTCTGTCCTGATAAGCCTTTTCTGTGTAAAGAAACCCTCCCCTGGCTCGATGGGGCCATGATTTTAGAGAGCATCTATTGGCATGGCTGAAGTACCAACACAACAGGAGAGAAAGGGGGAGCAAAACTACTTGGGAGGATGGGATATTTCAGTGGAAGACTCTTTGCTCTGAAACTAAACAGTGTTCAATGTTAAAAGCAACTGCTTAGAGAACCAAGCTGGAAATGCCTGAATATTAGCGTCAGCCTCACAGCTATCCTGGAGGCTGAGCATCTGCAATGGGAGAGACAGATCTCTCCGGCTGCTTTCAGCACTCAGTGTGTTGTCATTTCTGCTCCAGTTTGCTCTCTTGCAGTGCAAGGAAGCGTTTCACAACCTGGGCCCTGTGAAGGCAGGACCGACGGTTTCTTTGTGCAGAGAGGGCCAAGCTTGCTAAATCATGAAATATGATAAAGAGGTGGCCGTACACAGCCTTGGTGCGGACATTTTTCTGCTTGCAGCCCTGGGGAGGAGAGCAAAGAGAAAAGGGTTATGCCAAGAAGCAGAAAGCAACGTGTTCAGGAGGGAGAATTAGATTTGCAAAGGTACCCACATTTGCATTTCCTACAAATAGTTACAGCATGCAAACCAAGTTCCCTTTTGCAAAGTTGCCTGGGCTGCGGTGCTGTCGATGGTTTAAGTTAACAGGCTGCACTTAAACCAGGGCGAGTGAGAAGTCGTCACACACCCAGCTCAGCCAGTCCTGCCATAGCAGTGCTAACCTGGGGGGCAGAAAGTCTTGGCCCACTGCTCTAAATCCAGCAGATCCCAGAGCTCCAGTAAACCTAGCATTGCTCCATCAGGAAAACAAGAGGATGGTCTCTTCTCTGGACTACAGATGCTCTCCCGTTTTTGTAACAAAACGGATTTGACAAGGAAATAGTGATATTTATACAGAAGGAATGTACATTTGCTCTGGAAATGTCATCGTCAGGTCTAAGCTAATGTCATTTGGATAAGAGGTGGCTATTCACATCAGCTGGAAATGTTACCAACAAACTAAGAAAGACAAGTAGGTATGAAGCCAGCCTGCAAACTGTTCACTTTGGAGTATTTCCCTATTGCAACCATGTTTATGAGATATGCACGGGGAGAATACAGAATTGCTGTGGACTCTGTCAACATCTAACCAACGATGTTACATATTTGATGCCTGGTATTTTAGAAAATGTAGTGATGCTGAAATTTTAGATACCTGAGGCTACAATAAGGACTGTAAAACATTTTTTTTTTCTATATGAAACTCAGGAAAGCAACCGATCTGCACAATAGCCTATTCTGCATTATTAAAGGCTTATTGGTAAAGGTTTGATCTACAGCCCAACTCTCCTGGGTTGGGCACCCCAGGGAAAAAGAGGCCTTTATCTGATGAAGTTTACTGAAGTTTTCTAACAAAATAGATTAGCAGCATAATCATTATTTTCCTAGTGCAAGTATGCCTAAGGACTTTGCCTATATAAGAAAAACTGATTTAAAAAAAACCAACCGAACAACAAAATACAGTAAGCTACTTCTCACCAACAATCTGAAAAATGACAACATTTCAAGCAGAAACAGGAGTCCTGTGTTAGACTTTCTCTAGCAGCAGATGAAAGCCTTCCCCTCCTTATGGCTGTTTGCTCCTTCTGCTGTAACTCACTGCTCTTCACAGGGCAGATAATATAAACCTCATTTATTCACTTTTTTTTTTCCTTGCATGTTTTTCCTTCTAGCTGAGGTTGTTTTTCTAATCCAGTATCTCCCAGATAAATAGGCACACCGGCTCCAGGGAATGGGGAATGGATTTGGAAGGACAGGAGCCCCTTCACTTACTACTGCTAGATAAATCATCACGCAAAACCATAGTCTGCATGACTGACACTAGTGCTTACAGGCTACAGTGCTACAGGATGTGTTTTCTTTGGGTGAAATAGTTTTACCTCCCAGGTGGTTATCACTAGTGGGTAATAAATCCAGTGATGTTTCTAAGTGACCTTTTAAAATGAGGACCACTTAATTATCTATGGGACACTGATTTAGAGTAAATCTATATAGTCTGTACAGTTTTTCCAAAATCCCAGATGTTAAAGATGTTATTAAACTGCATTAAAACAAAAAAATAAAATAAATCCTTTAATAGATTTCCAGATTACCTATGTGAGGCCCTGCAGGGATAAAAAGCACCTTGAGGAGAAACTATAGCAGTTCAGCAGTGGTCAGCTCTGGCAGGCAAACAGACCCTGAAGATGAGGATGAAGGCTGTGATCCAGTACCCTTGAGGGGGTGTCTCCAAGTCCAGCCACAGCGTGGTCCTGGAGACCCTCTGAGGAGCACACTAGCAAGGTCGCTTCAAAGGATCGTGGCCAGAGGAAGAGCAGTTCCAAGGGAACAAGCAGAGAGATTCATTATAGGGAAGAGGGAGGCCAGGCCAGGCACGTATCCCCGGTTCTGGCTCTCCAAAGGCAGATACACTTACGAGCAGTGACCAGTAATAGCAATGGACAGCACCAGGCAGGAGTCAACGCCACAGTATCAGTGCTGGCCTTGCTGGAGACCACTGCCATGCAAAAGAGAACGGAGTCAGCAGACATCTGAAGAAAACGCCTTCAGTGATGACGGGCAAGAAATGGTTCAGTAGTTTCTCCTGAAATTAGACCCATTGCTATTGCTATTTCATTGCCATTAAGAACTTAATGCTGACAATATTTCCTATAATTTATGTGCTCGGGTGACTTAACCCAGGAGCAACATCTGTCTTCTTAGCGAGACGCTACCCATACCTGATCCTGCCCTGGGGCCGCAGGAGAGCCAGGGACTTACACAAAGTCCAAAATGTGGGGTCCCCTTCAGCTCATCCCACCTTTGAAACCCAGCGGCAAGCTTTCTGCATCCTGATATGGTTTTCTGCCCATTTTAGGTCCACATCTGCAACACAGACAAGGAGAGGTTGCTCTTCTCTTGGACATGCAGTATTTGCCAGGCAAAGGCAAGAGAGCAGTGGGCTCCACAGCCCGCTGTTGACCTGGTGCCAGGACAGGTTGGGCTGCCCAGGTAAGGGTGCTGAGCCCAGGTGCCCCGCTCCCGCTTTTCCATGGTCAGCTACAGATGTAGCTGGTATTGGTACGGATGCCCCATTAACAAGTTAAGCAGGACTATAAGGAGCAGCTTGCTAGCGATTTTTAGTTGGGGGGGGGGGGGGGGGGAAGAAAAGGATCTAAAAATGTACTTGTGCCTGGCAGGGTTGCTCTGCAGAACTAATCCTTTGCATTTCTTTTGCATCTTCCATCTGTGATTTCATGGTTAATTGACTTATCCATGCAATGTTCCTCTGAGGTACAGATTATCTTCACTTTCAGAGTGATAAAACCAAGGCGTAGGGGTTTGCGACGTAACTTGCCCAAAACTTTCAAGGGATTACAAGGCAGGGGACAGAGTAGACCTGGGTCCCTGCTCCGCACCCCCAAGGGTGGGTTCCCTCTCCCCATGGAGATGCACAAGAAATCCTGCTCCGTGTGGGTAAGAGCCACCACGTGCTGCACCCAGTGGATTGCAGCATTGCCCAAAATGCTCAGCAAGGATTTTCTGGCCCCGGCCAGGGCACAAAGCGTGGAGCTGCTCTCGTCGCACGCGTGAGCCCTGAGGCACAAGTCAGACCAGCGCTCATGGAGAAATGCCATAGCTGCCGTCACGCAGTTGGCTTTTATTTTCAGTCATCCCAGCATCAATAACTGCCCCACAGCACCGGCCATATTGATCGCGCTGATGCTTTGAAGATCAATATTTGTAACAGCCCTGGCTACAGCTCTTTGGGGGGATCAAAGCTCAGTCCTCCAGTCATAAGGCTGAACTTCATCCCCTTGGAAGCCGTGGGAGACTTTTACCTGTTATGGGTTAGAGGGAGACACATAATATATACTTTGGGTTCCGTCTGCATAACTCCTGTAAGCACTAATAGAAGACAAACATCAGCCTCTTTTGAATCAATAGGAGACAACCCCCACTCAACAGATTTCTTTCTTTGACTAAACTGAATCCTTCCCTAGACCTTCAATTGTGTGTTTGCAGAATCATGCCAAACTGCCTTTTAAATTGTTTTTAATAAGCAAAGTAAGGTAAAGAGGGAAGGATAGTTAAGAAGTGGTGATGACCTTGCAAATGTAGTAGCAGATAAAAAGTGGGTGAGGAAACACTTAGAAAAATTGGGTTTCCAGGAGTCATTACATCCAGGTGATGCTAAGAATTTAGTGTAAAGTGAATTAGCTGATTAACTTATTGAACTGCTGTCCATTACCTTTGAAAATGTCATGCACAACAGGCAGGTTTCAGGCAACTGGTACATTTTGACCCCATCTCCTCAAACCACAATTTCTGGCTGTTGCTGCATATTGTATATCATCTACCATTACTTTAAAAAGTTCGTCTCCACCAGCACAGTGACTGCCTTTCTTATTACATGCAAAATAACTCAGACAGGAAATCACGGTGTTAAGATAATGAGCAGAAGCCTTAATGAGATGTTTTCATCCTTATTTCTGCCAGGATTGTGTCACGGCAAACACAAAAAACACATTTCTGTTCGGCACCTAGGACACACATCACCTTATCCTAACACAGGTCAAGGGAATTGAGCCTTAGAAGTGCCAGTTCACTCCACTTACTATAAAGAAATAATAATGAACCAGCTGAGCTGGAGCCAGCCACACCATAGACATTTGAAGTTAGCTGAGACAAATCCCACCTCTGAAGATTGACCCGGCTCAGTGAGTTTTGTTGTTGTTTCCAGCTGAAGAAAGATTGGGGTCCTTGAATTTTAACAGCATCTAATAGCGGCATGAATTCCAGCATCAAATATTAATTCAGATGAGTCTTTGATGTAAGTGGGGATTGTTGCTTAGGCTGAAAACAGGCTGATGATATGTATTTGTTATAAGTAGGAGCTCTCCTGTGCCTTGCTGGGGATGTTGTGCTGGCATCATTATTTTACATCTTTATTGACATTCTGGGAGATGGATAAATGTCCCATTAGCCCAGTAAAGATAGAGAAATGAGACAACAGGGAGACCTAGAATCGGAAATATTCTTAGAAGAATGTCTATATGACTGTGGCTCATGCAGTGAGAGGAGTACCCGAAAGGGGCTAGCACCTCTGCAGACACTTAGAGCCCCTGCCCCAAAGAGCAGAATCCAGGGGGTGAAAGGGTTTGAGATGACCAAGAATTTAAATGAGCTGAACGGGCTCCGAAGAGTAGATGGGCAAGAAAGCAAGAGGCAATCCCCCACTTCTGAGTCTTTTTAGCCCTCATCTTTCCAAAGCCAATGAAACCTTGCTGAGAAACCATCACAGCTGAGACATGTAGTGACCAATATCTGGTCAGTCAAAGGGCATCCCCAGGGAGGCTTGGAGCTCACAGAGGACAGTAACCCAAGGCGGGGCTCACAGGCAGCTGTTGAAGCGGGCGCACATGTGTAGCTAGAAATATGCATTGCAGCATGAGGCAGCAACACACTGGCATCAGCTGAATACAGCTTTTACTTGGGGAGGTGACGAGGGACCCAGTTGAGCTGTAAGGGGAGGAGCGTCTCTCACCTATGCCAGGAGGTAATCTAACGGAGATAGTGATGACTCTGAGTTTACCAACAGTGCATGGGTGCAAAAGGGTGGGATTCACTAGGGGTTGAACAAACCAAGATAAAAAATATGTAAAAGGAAAAAATGTAGGATCATCATGGGGAAAAAGAGGTATCCCTTGTTTCCCCAGGTCTTGTTCTCAGGCATCTGATCAAGTCCTGTGAGGCAGCCTGTCTCCATCAAATAAGGGGCATTCAGGATCTACTTCGGACTCTGTCATCCAGGTTATCCTCCTGCCTACAGGGTTTTTTTCATGTGGATGTATCTTCTGAGAGCTGGGCAGCTGCAAAATTCTCCCCCGGAGTTCACCCTCAGAGGGACCAAAACTGTGTGGATGTTTTGGAGAGGAGATAGTCTTCGGTGGCTCTTTTCATTTGGGGTTCTGATTTGCTTCAAAAATAACCCAGCCTTTAAAGAAGATTAAAGAATCTCAGCATGAAATAGTATTTTACAGGACTGCTTTTGGGCAACCCCAGATTATTATTATTCTTTTGTACTTTGTCAACCCCTTTCTTCCCCGCGCCCCTGTCTTCTATTTCTGCTTTATCCCAAGCACTTCTATTAATTCCCTCCCTGTCTCCTCTTCCCCAGGCCAAAATGACCACAGTCCAGGATTTGCACAGTTGTAATGACATTACACTTCAGAGAAATGGCTATTTCTCACTTAATGCCTTGTCTGCCCTGTGAGAGCTGGGCCTCCTCTCCCAATACACACAGACATGTGTCTATAGAGCATCAAGTGCATTTATGAGTATTTTCAGAGTATCTGGGAGTCACCTTGCATGAGAGGTTGTGTTTTTACAAACATAAAATGGCTATAATCAGGTTTCTAACCGAGAGCATAATAGCCGTGCTTTAGCAGAGTTGTAGCTTTGGGAAACAGTGTTTAATTTGACAGAGATATTAACAGGGATGGCAGAGGAGTCCTTTACATTGGAAAAAACGGCCTCTGTTATCCTGTTCTGTTGATTTGTTCTTGCAAACCAAACACACTCAGTGTTTGTTGCTTTGTACGCTGTAGTGAGCATCGTGCCCTGTTTGAATGGTTACTGAAGTAGATGAATAAATCATCTATCTGACTGTTGAAAATGCATACATAGACCTAATGCTCTAGTAAAAGTCTTTGTATGTGTTTTGACTGTTAACATCCACAACAGTAAATATACTTAGCAGCAAAAGGAAAATACAGCTTTAGTTACTGCTTAGGGAAGGAATCCCCATTGTATTTCCAGCACACGTTTTGTCAGAAGACTAAGCAGGATGCTCAACCTCATGGTTGCACACGCTGGGAGCCAGGACAGCCAGAGGCCATTTTCTCTGCCGGGGCAGAGACTCCGGACAGCAGCTATTATTTTGGGTCTGTAAGCCTCATCTCTACAGCTCTCATTTTTCATCTATAGATCCTCAAAGCACTGGTGAGCTGGGATGGAGGCAAGGAGAAACAAGGCAGTCAGAGCCTTGCCAAGGTCACCAAGCCAGAGCTTGGTCCTGGGGACCTTGCTGATCTGAATGACCTCTTCTTCAAATACAGTGGTCCCCACCTCTGCTGGGGTGATCTACTTGCATGGTCGAGAGGCAGATTTTCCTTCCTAAACTACCACATTGACTTAACAGGAATCATGATAATAATGGCTGAGATCATTGATGTGTTGTAGAGATAAATGCCTTCCAGTTGTTGGAGGAGGATGGACAGACCCTGATGGCTGTGCTAAGCAGGGCAGGATGCTAAACTGGCTTTGCTGTCAGTCTCTCTCAGCCTTGTACAGAGACCTACGATCTTCAGATATGACTTTTTTATGTCTGCCTTCCAAATCTGGAAGGCAGCTAAATCAATCTTATTAATACCTTGAGACTTTAATGTTCATCGTGTTGCTTTGCTTTCGTGGAAAAAGCATAACTGTTCTGGAAAAAGCGGGTCATTAGAGCCTTAAAGATGAACTCCAGAAAAGTGACTGGTGTTTCCAGCCCTCACTAGAATTGGTGCCATATAAGGGTAAGTTGGCAAATGATTTCGACAACACTTACTCATGCAAATGCTGCATCAGTGGAACAGCTTGCAAAAAGCACGGGTCTGCCCCTTGTTTACTTCCCCAAGGGTGGGTTCCTCTCCCTCTGAAGCCACAGGGCAGACCTCAAAGGACTGCACCAGCAATCTTGGAGAGGAAAACCTCCTTTCTCAGTTTTGAAAATACACCCTATAGCCGGCAAAAAATAAACACAGCTCCAATTTCTCAGTGCTTGCCAAAGCAACACACCCAGTACAGCACAGTTCCTCCCCTTGCATCACCGACAAAGCTGCCAGCTGAATTGCGCCTGTATCCTTGGTGCCTTGGAGCTGTACCAAGCAGGAAGCACATAGATAAGCTTTCAGGAACCCAGCAGCTTTTGCAGTGCTGCTAGGCTCACAAAAGACCCCCATGCCTTGCCACTGGCTAGTAAAAAGAGCACATATCGCTCTAAAAATCATTGCTGAGAATCTGGCCTTTTCCGAGAACAAAGCTTTATATATGCCAGGAGATGACTTCAGAACGAGATCTGAAATATCACTTTTTTAAACCCTGTTTATAACTTAATCTATAGCTGAAAAGGAGACTGGAAAGGTAGTACCATCCCAGAGAGGATGCACCCAGCCACCAGCACAAGCTGCAATCTGTGCCGTGCTGTGTCCTCCCCGCACCTCCTGGAGACAGGAGTCCCCAGGCAGGCAGTGCTATGAGCTGCACCCAAATGGGTGGGCACCTCCGTCCCGTGCCACCCCAACCAGTGCGGGTCTCGCTTCCCCTTGCCATCTTCAAAAAAAAATCAGCTTGCTTATCACCAGAAGGTGCTCAGTCTGCACCCCCTGCGCAGCCCTGGCAGTAGCAGGTGGGACTCACTGCCGTGTGCAGCACCTTTTACCTTTTCTTAAATTGTGTCGTATAAAAAGGCACATAAAAATATTCATAATTTGGGCTTCTGGGTGGTTTGACCCTCTTTATTTCACCATTCACTCTTTAGAGAAAAAATAGAGAAGACGGGAGTTAAGGACATTTTCAGTCGTGCGTTTTTCCTTGATGAATGAAACAAAGTTAGATTTATTTATTTTTTTCCACAACACAGAGAATTAATTGTTGAAAGCAGCTATTTTTAACAAGGGAAAAAAAAGAAGCCCTAAATGGGGCCGGTTCTTGTAGGACATCATAAGCAAATCGTACCCATTTTTAGATAACCTGTGAAGAGTTTGCCTTTGTTATCATATCAGTAGACTTGTAGTAAAAGTCACAACCTAAACACAGCAGAAACAGGCTGGGAAACTGGATCCCACGAACATCCCAGTTCCCTCTTCAACCCCCCGACACGCTGCAGGCATCGGTCCTGATTTGCAAATACTACTTTTGTGAGGGCTGTGTGCTGGTTTCGACTTTTATTCACAGAAGAGAAATAAAAAACGGGAAAACTGGAGAAGCAGTGATGAGAGAAGCACAGTAGCAATAATGTTCATACCATTCAGAAGCAAATGTTGTGCTTATGGCAAGTATGCAACAAAAACAAAAAAGCGAGCACGGAAGACGTTCCGAGTGTTACATATTCATTAGTATTCCCTGCGCCGCCTGTTCTAAATATAAGATACGTTTCAGCGCAGCTCCGGTATGTGACTGGGATGTTCCCCCTCCCTTATATGATGCCATAGCCATTCGGATGGCGGGATGTCACCATGGCAACACCATGATGCTACCTTTTGTTCGCTGGATGAAATGACCAGTTGCGGGGTTGCCCAGCGGCATGCATGCAAGATACGGCTGGGCTGTGGCAGCGCCGATTGTCCTGGCCACCAGCAGGTCTGGGGGGTGGCAGGCAGGAGGTGATGGTAGCTCTTTGCATCAGAGAGCAACGGAGACTGGGTTCAAATCCAGACTGCTCTTCAGGACTGTTACAGGCAGCACAACTGGGCTTTCTGTTGGGGTCCCCACCCCAAAGGTTAGGAAGGGTTTCAATTTACAGAAGTTTTATCCAGGCTTGGATGCACCCACAGCGGGTGAACAAGAGGAAAGCTGAGGGTTCAGATATATATACCATAGAGTTTGGCTGTTGCTAGGACCCTCAGCCAATGGCCTAACAATGAATATAAGGGGGGTTTTGGCCATTTTCCCCACTACTGGGTACCTTGGGCAAGATTCAGCTCCAGAGTCAGACTCCTGAATTCAGCCATTTCTGACTACTTGGCTAAATATCAGCAGATATCTCTGCTCTCGTTTTGTCCATGGAGGTCTGTCAATGCAGTCAGCAGAGCCTAGAAAGAGATTCAGTTCCGAGGCAGACATCTACTTTGGTCTGCTGTCTAGATTCCCACAGACATTTAGATTATGATAATATAAAGGGGTTTCAAGGTATCTATCTTGATTAGATTAGCTAATGATTAGCTAAGGAGCTAATCACTCCCATGATTAGCTAAGGAGCCAAGAGAAACTATATTCCCAGCTTAAACACTTCTAGGATGAGGTGGGTTGAATCCAGGACAGGATGAATCTCTGCAACATCTGTGCAAACCAGACAAGTGGGTCCCCTGTTCTGCAGATGGAGAACCTAAGATATGCTGGGTGTAGCTGACCAGGCTCTGAGTCAAATGCTGCTCCCCTCCCCAGAAAGAGGATGAGAAAGCAAGTGTTCACATGCTCCTTTTGCATCTGTAGTGCCTTTCATCTGAAAATCGCAGGAGCGGAGGCTGTCAAACAAGTACTCTGTGGTAATTTGAGCCATTGCCATGAGTCGCAGCCCAGGGCAGGAACAAAGTTCCAAGTGTACCAGACTATGGTACACACTATCACGGCACTGCACTCCTGGCTACAGCAACTAAAACTTTCATTTTAAAGTGAGCATAAACTTCTCTGGCTCTCACAGTTGTAAAGTTATTGCTCTGAACGTGCAAGGGGTTTGCAGACAGGCTGGATGCATGCAGAGGGTGGTCATCCTGCTTCTGTAGCACGCGAAGGACAGGTTGGTGGCTGCGTAGGCAGAGTATCTGTCCAGATACTAGTAGAGCTCAAGCCCTACCTGATGCCTGGAGATTGAGAGGAGGATGAAATATGATGCAAAATCCTCATCCATCCTCTCCCGCTCCAGCTCTTACATTTGCTAGAAATTGCCAGCCCCAATGCTTTCCGGGGAGCCACGCCAAAATTTGCCCAGGCAGAGCCAGTTGGGTTTCCCGGCCCCGCTGTTGAAGGTGGATGTGGACAGGCCTCGCTGTCACACAGCACTTCAGCTGTGGCTCGCGGTAATGCCATGCGGGGGCTCGTAACTCGCCCGGGGGCCCAGAGCATCCTCCGGGATGCAGCTGGGGGTCGCAGCCCGTGCTCCCCAGACGGGCAGGCTCGCTGCCTGCTCACAGCCGTGGCCACGGGTGCTGCTCAAACAGCACCATCCTCTTTCCCGTTCCTGCTTGTCCTGCTGAGCAGGGATCTGCTCTGACTCATGCAGTATCAGCACAATTCTCCAATCCGTTCAGATCAGAGAGGCTTTGAGTGCTGCTGAACCAGAAAGGCCCCGGCTTGCTTTTCTGGTCCCAGACTGAATTACTCTTTTGGCCTTTAGGAAAACTACCTTTTTTTTTTGCTTGTAAACAGAGATAACACATGAAACCTCATGAGGCACTGCAGTTTAGCCTAGTTTAAAGCAGAACTGAGCTTTAAAAGAGAACTGGGCGTTCATATGCTACTGTGGGTGCACCATCCACATTATCATATTGCATTGGAGCTTGACCACGTGGCCTGGGATCTCCAAAATTCCCAAATGCTCCTCTCTCTTTAGGTTCCTCTTGACACTTTGGAGAGTCAAATTCCCCTGATGATTTGGCAGAGATGATGTTTCGTAGATGCACAGACTTGTAAACCTCATGTCAGCATCTGACACGATGTTGTACAGCAGAAAAATCACAAGTCATGTTTTACTGGAGCCTAGAATTCCTGCTGCCATTTATTCGAAGTTTTATTAAAGTCTTGTAAATACCAATACCAAAATATATTTATATACATCCAGCAAGAAATAGATGAGCCTGCCAGCATTGTAGTGTCTCTTTAGCTCCAGAAAACTTATCTCTGCCTTCAATATGATATGATCAGATTTGTTCACATTTAATAAGGAGCTGAGTTTGGCTGAGAACAGTTAATTATCTTCAAAATTAATATTAATCACTGTAGGGGGCACCTCCCCTCCCTGTTTTTACCCCATAAGGAATAATAAGAAAAATGCCCTAATACTGCAAGATCTACAGGGCTGAAAGAATTGGAAGAGATAGAGAGGAAAAGGGATGTGTGGGGTCGAACACCCTCATCTGTGTCACTACCTGGGTGCACTTCTGCTGGGGCTTGCCAGGGCAGGGGTTGTGCCTGTCTCTGGGTTCATCCCAGGCTTTGCTCCCTGTGTCCTTGTACACCGCCATGAACATATTCCCTCGCACCCTCTCCATGTCGGTGTAACCCCAGGAGCCTGTGTTGAGGATGAAGGATGCATGTGGGCAGAGATGGTCCCTGCCCCGAGCAGCCAAAGCACTAAACCATGGCAAAAAGAGAGGTTTATGGAGCGGTGAGGATCGCAGAGGACCTGAGGACAGGATTCTCTTTAGCTGTGGACATTTGGGGCAAATCACTTTGGGAAGGAGTCTCTCTCATTGGCCTTGCGGGAGCCTCGGTGGCTGGCTCGGACCGGAGGGCAGAGTTTTAGACGGCAAAAGCTAAATGAGGTGAATCCCCATGGTCATCCAGCGAACACGTGACAATATCAGGAGTTTAAACAGATCTGCCGAATCCCTGCTCAGTGCCTTAATCAGACAGTGACTCTCCCTGAGCACGTAGCTTTGAGGCCTCGAAGAAGAGCTGACGTTAAAGGGCGTTAGAAATTTCCACCTGTGGTATGCTCCAACCAGCCTGACAGCGATTTTCTAACACTGAAAATCAGGTTCTAGTGGTGTAACAGGGTTTTTAATTTCATTTTTGGACAGCAATTGGGTACTGGTATGTGGAAGGTTATCCCCTGGGCCGGGGAAGGGGAGCCTTATTTGTGTCTGTATTAGGAAGTGGGGTGGCCCCGGGGGAGCTGACCTTTGGAGCAGTGATGGGCTCATTTGATGATGTTTCAGAGGAGTTTTACTTTGGATTGGTCTGGTCTGGCCCGGTGGAACAACGGCTGGTGTGTTTGCAGGTCTGAAGCCCATTTTCCAGTCAGATTTGTCTTCAAAAGAGATTCAGTCCCAGCATCACTCCGTGATGGAAACCAAAATGCGGGAAGCAGGGGCAATTAGGGAATTTTCCACAAAGACGTGCTCTGATCTGAATTAAAATGCTAATAGAAATGCATTCAACGAGTATCTTTTGCTGATCAACTTTGCAGGACTATATTCCTTTTGTTTCGCTCTTTCTTTCTCTCTCTCAATTCCCGGCTGACAATTGACAGGAACTCCCTTTCAGCGTGGGTTTGGTCCCTCACTGACAGCAAACGCGCCCAGCAGAAAATGCTCCAACAGTTGGCGTTTCCCAAGCGGGGAAAACCACTTGCGCTGAAGCTTGGGATCAGGATTCCACCCCTTTAAGTCAACCCCAGGGAATCCGCAATCTTTCCACGTCGACAAAGTTTTCCTGGTGCTTTCCTAGCTAGCACAGAGAGCTGACGAGTGTCAGCCCCGCACGGGGACGTTACCGGATTAAACCCAGCGGCACAATAGGCAGGGCAGAGTCCTACACCTTCCCATCACTGCCGCCGACCGGATCCCCGCGGCTGGGCTGGGATCGCTTGTCCTGTGCTGAATGCATTACGTAAGGCAGGGATCGTTTGTCAGCCGTGATGGTACAAACATAGCTGCAGGCAGATTATGCAGAGAGAGAGAGAGGAGGGAGAGGGAGGAAGGTCTCTCCAGGAACGGTGCTCCACGCAACTGAGGATTGCAAGTTGGCAGGCTGGCAGCTGGCCGAGCTGCCGTGAGGGTGTCGCTGGCGATCCCTGACATGCTCTTGTTCGTGTGGGATGCTTGAGACAGGGACGAGAGACTAAGTTGGGGGACAAGGATTGGCATGAGGATCGGACCAAAATGGAAGGGCTTCTGTCTCCGATGAGAACGAAGGTAGGGGAAGATGTTAATGTCTTTTGAAGCTGCTTTTACCCAAGGAGGGGAAGGGGAGGTGCGGGGCTAGCTCTGTGAATAGGGGGCTTGCCGAGCTTTTGTCTCTTTTCTTTTCTCTCCCTCTCTTTTTTTTTCCCCCTTCTTTTTCAAAACTACACTCATGAATGTAACTCGGCAGAGGAGTGACAGCAGTTGCCTCCAAGAGGGGAGTAACCCATCACTCTTCCTTGACAGAGATGACCTTTGTAAACGAGTTTGCCTTTTGGAGTGGACTGCCATATTTTTGTTTGAATTTCCAGTCGGAGGCTCTCATTGTGTCTGTGAGCCTGTGTGTGTTCCCCAGGGAGCCGTTCGGGGAAAGCGTACCTGCAGCGCGGGAAGGGATGGATGGTGCCAGTGGGCTACCCCAGTATGGCATTTTCTGCAGCAAGGGATGCACGGAGAAGCAAACAGGGTGGTTTTGTACCCTGCCAGGGTGGGAGACCTCTTGGTGTGGACGCAGACCAGAAAGCTGTAAAAGAGAAAGTGAGCGTGCAAACCTAAGGGATTGCTGCACTTGTCTGCTGCCTTCTCGTGCTCCCAACTCTCTTTAAAGGTTTGCCGTTAATCCTTGTTATTAAAGAAACTTGAATTCCAGCAGGGAAAAGCCAGAGACAAATACGGTGATGGTTTAGTTTGTAAAATCTTCTTCCGTGTTATTATTTCTCAGTGGTCCTGGGGGATAGACTGAATCTTGATTGTATTTTATTTAGTCACTACCTCCATCCCATGCGGTAACTGCCTTGGATAAATCTTTCTGATTTCGGTCCATCCCCGCATGCAATCCGACCCTGTTGTATTGTATCTCAGGACTGGGAGAACTGGAATTCAATGACAATTCTTGCTGGCAACAGGGTATCTTCATATGTCTTAAATGCAAACAGTTTCGAAGGCGTAGTCAGACCAGAGCTGTTTCACATAAATGCCAGACTAGAAAAAATTCTGAGAAATTGTCTGGTCCAGCCCCTGTGCTGAGGCAGATCAGCTAGTCTGGTTTCCTCGATTACATCGCTGCCATCCACTATCTTAAATTAAAGGCTCTTCAATGATTGAAAGTATTTTCAATATTAAAAGCTAGAAAAGTGATTTAAATAACAATAATTTGCCAGCAAGTGGCTGTACTGTAATTCTCCAGGGGAGTAATTTTTTTTCCACTTTAATTCAGTTCTTTTTTGTCTTGCCCAGTAAGTTGGGGATTAAAAACAGGACCTACCAACTTCATATATCTCTCCATTACCAAGAATAATGCTAACAGGCAGTTTATAGAATGAAAGATTTATAAGGGATTATAGACCGAGCCATTCATACCTCTCATTACTGAGGAATACATACATTAGTGATAGTCTTTGTAAGGCATTTCTCAGTATTACTTTTTTTTTTTTTTAATCAGAGAATAGAAAACAAAAAAACCTGCCCAACAGATCTTATTTCCATTATTAGAAAATGTGAATTTCAATGTTTTAGTTGGTGTTTACATTCTGCTCCTTTAACCAGGCTTGAAATGATTGCTGGAGGCAGCCTCTCCCAGAATTGGTGTGCTATCAGGTTAACGCGTGGATTACAGTCAGACGTGTGTACTATCAGCACCTGCAGCACGCATGCAGCTATAAAAATGACAGAGTAAGGGAAGTGGACCAGGACTGGGTATTATGTTTGTTCATCTGACTTGCTTCGTAGCTGCAGCTGGAATGTAAATCCTAATAATGCCATTCATAAAGTGTAATCTCAATTACCGCTATAAGGTTATTTATTGATCCTGTAGAAGAATCTGCTTGGCAATACAGACATGATCCTTTGGATCCCTGTCTGCTCTAATATCAGAGAAAGGGACAGATCCTTGCGTATGGGAAAACCTTCGCAAGTCAAAGCAATGCCATTTTAAACCATGGATTGCAATGATGTAAAACTGACACGATGCTCTTGAAGATCCAGATCCTGACGTTGGTGTTACGTTGCTGTTAATCTGGAATAGCTCCATGGCAGCTGATGGAGACATTAAAATAGACTCTGTGTAACAGAGATCAGGATTTGGCCCTTACATCTTTACCTTTTAGAGAAATAACAACGAGAAGATCACTTGAATAGATTTGAAAACTAATCTCATTTCCAAGTTGCTTCATAGCTGGCAGCGGCTCACTTGCCAGAAAATCGAGTGTAAAATTTATAACTCTCCAAATACAACCTTAATATGTGATGCCTACAAAAAAACTTGACAACAGGGAGGCTGCCGATGTGCTGAGACCCCTGCCTGTCACACTCCCCAATATTGCCTTGTTTTTTCCCCTCTCCTCCCCCGTCTGTCTGATCCCATCTGTTGTCGCTTGTTTTACACTTAGGCTGCAACTGTTGGAGGCTAGTTGGAAGTTTTTTGTCCTTTGGTTTGTATGGTGACATGAAGGACAGCAGGCTCCTGGTCATCTCCGGCAGTGCTGCCTGGAGCGAGCCTGGAGCGTCTGCGAGCTCCGGGACTTTAACCTGCATGAAAACATCTCCATGTTACAGTGAAAAGCAAATAAACACTCCGTTTTATCTTTAGTGTCCCAGGCAGCTATATTCAATCTGCTCAAATCTAGACAGAAAATTAAAAAAAAACCCCAACAGTTTGCTTTGTTTCCATGGGTAGGTAGGAGTAAGGGCTGACTCTTGCAGGCACCTCTCACAGTCTGTCACCAAGGGGTGAGGACAACGTGCATCTGCCTCTCATAGCCAAACATGCAAAGGTCTCTGTAATTAAAATGAGGTCCAAATCCCTGCAAGTGGGCTTGGGTGAATCTTGTAGTGGCGACTGAAAATACGATTGCTGTCAGCTCTTTGGTCCTGTTTGCTCATAGAGGTTCCCACCCCACATCAGAGCTGGCAGAGGGACAGGTGGGCACATCTTGACTTCAAAAGCCCAATTTACTGTGCAGGAGGGCTGGAGCTGAGACACTGGACGCAGCGTGCAGGGCAGAGACATGGGCACATGTCCTCGCCTCTCCATCCAGCTCCATGGCAGGGCTTGCCAGCAGAGGGCTGGGATACACAACCAAGAGCATATGTCATAGGGGACTTGTTTCCCACTCCACGAAGTGATAACCCATTTGGTTACTGGGCCGTGCTGGGTGATTATAGAGTGGGGTGCTTAATAACTTCGAAACTCTTTAAAATATTTGTCGAGGTAAATTGGATATCAAACGTTAAGTGCATTGCACCATGTCATGGACTCCACTGCAGGAAGTCATGGGTGATTAATACATTTCTACTTTTGTATAACTGGGATGCACGAATGCAGGAATTTAAGGGCAAGTGGAGGAATACATGGTAAAATGGGCTGGTATATCAAAATTGAATCAGATAAGTGGAATGTATTGAACAGAACACTTACTGCATTTTTGGTGTTGATGATTAAATTTCACATGACTAGAAGTAATAGTGGGATGTAAATATTTGGTGGTTTAATCATGATACTGACAAATATTACCAGAGTCAGTTGAATTCTGTAGCCTAGCACATTTGAGCCCCTTTTTTAAGAGCAAATGAGTATACACAATAGCAACGTCCCCATGCCACCTTAAGAGACTATGAAGTTGATTGGGTACCACGGAGTGAAAAGAATGAAGAAATGCATAAATATTGCACTCCTTTTGTTAGCGTCCATTTTAATTTGTTTTATAATCCTCAATACATGCACAATTTGCCTTAACCCTCAGTGCATCGCCTTCAGCAAATTACACTGGCATAAGAATTTCAGTAATTTCAGTTTCTCTGCCGCTGACACTTGCCAGTGCATGCTACTGAATTTGCAATGAGCACCTGGCTTGAACCACGCAGAACTGGCTAGCTGCTCTATTTTCCTTTGAGAAGCCTGTGTTTGGTGCTTTTCTGTTTATCAAAGCGCTGCTTTTCTTTCAGACTGGCTGAAAGAACTTTTTCAATGAACTTTTTGTCTGTTCAGAAACACACACGGAGGGTAAATGGAGATTAATTACCGTTGAATTTACTAAGCTTTGCATCCAAAGATAATGAATTTTGAGTGTTCCTGTGTACAGAGAATTCAGCTAGGGAACTCAGTAAATAATGTGTTTAATGTTTAGATAGTGCTCTTAAAATGTTAATGGGGCTGTCCTCTCTTGTTGTATCTTATTAACTTTATCTGTTTATTATAGATTTTGGGGATTAGCAAACTCCCATGGTGTTACTGTTTATTCGTTAAACCCTGTTGGCTCTACTTTCAAAGCAATTCAGTTTTTGACCGCTAGATCTCTCAAAAAGAATGGTTAAGTTGTCCTTTGTGCCTTACTTAGAGAAGTTCACAACAGCTCGAAGCAGAGAAACTTTGGGAGGTACCACATCCCCCGTGAGGCTGGAACAGCAGAAGGCTGTGACGGCTGGCCTTTGAGATTGCCAGAGGAAAGTGGAAGGGAAAATTGTCCCAGAGAAAGGGAAGTCTGGAGTCTGAGTTACACCTACGGATGGGATTGCTGTAGTCTTTAGCCCCCTTGGATGGTAACTGAAAAGAGGTTTACATAAGGAGGTTTTTTATTATAGTATGAGGCTGCATCCAGCAAAACATCTGAGCAGATTCTTAACTTTAAGCCCACAAGCTGTCCTGTGGAAGTTAAAGTTAGGATCCTGCACTGTATGGAGTGCTATACATCTTAAAATCACCTTACAGAACTCTTGTACAAGCCAAAATGCAGAGTACGTCCATTGCATATGTCATGAAACCATTCCTGGTATTTTTAACAATGGCAAAAGACCAAATGGCAAAAGGGGGCACCTGTGCCCCCCAAAGCATGCACATTCCTCCTCTGGAGTCTCAGATCCCTGTTTTGATATCGCTGTGCATTTAACTCCCATTTCGAATATCCCATCGAGATAGACATATACAGGTGCTAATGACATTCAGAGACTGGCATTTCCAAAGTCATTTGGGGGATTCAGACCTCCTGGTTGGAGTAACGTCACATGGACTGTGAGGACCCAAACCTTTTGGGTTCCGGTGCAGTCACCCGTGAGCTGACACGGCCGCATGACGTCCGCAGCGTGGACTGGGAAGCGCCGGTGCCCCCTCGGCAGCCCTGCCACGGGACGCTCTCACAGTCAGCCGAGCAGCTCGGTGGGTACCTCCTTCCCTGCCTTATTAGCGGTTTGACACAAAGGTTAATGAGGCCATATGTCATTCTCTGAGTTTGTAGATGGTTAAAAAGAAAGGCAATTCAAGAAATAATGAAGTCCGAAGTCTGTTAATCATACTGTTAATCATAATTTTATAAATACCTGGGAGAGAGGATGTAGGGACATAACTCAGAGCAGAGTTTGGCTTTGGAATAATTCTACCATAACATTAGGCCTCTGGAAAAGCAGAGTCCTTTCTGTTCTGTAACATTTCTTAAACTCATTCAGATTTAAAAACAATATATCACTGAACATAAAACTGAAAGGTTATTTTTCCTCCCCGGCTGTGCTTTGTATCTGTGCAGTGAGATACCATGCCTGACTGGGCCCTTCCCTCGTGCGCAGTTTCAGCAGGGGTGGGTTATTTACTGTACCGGGGGAAAGCATCCTTGCGTACCCTGGGCAGGAGCTGGACACTGCGCCATTAATGAGAATTGCATTGCAGCAGCGCTAGGAGGTCGAAGTCCAGCACGGGGATTCATATGCTTAGTGCTGGCCAAACATATGGTAAGAAGACAACCCCTGTCCCCAGATGTCCCCTACTGAAGGTTGAGAGGAAATGGGGACATTTTGCCTCTGTTTTTTAAGGAGGAAGGATTGCAGTACAGATTCTGATACCTCACCTGTGATTCAATGGCCGGGTGATGCTGTCCTTTCTCAGCATCCTCAGCAGCACAACTGAGTCCAGGCTACACCATTCTAGCGTGAGGCACCCTTGGGTGCACACCAGGTTGAGCTGGTTCAGCTAGTGCTGAGTGCTCCCATGATGACCATCAGACAGCCCTTGAGATGGACCAGGACGACCACAACGCTAGGATTGCTTTGCTTTTCACAGACAGTATGGTCACCTGGTTGGGATCCCCCCTCTGAGCTGAGCATCAGGACCCACATCACTGGGAGATGCAAATAGGCTTGGCACCCCATTGTGTTGGAGCCTGAAATGATCACAGCGTGCCTTGATGACCAAAGCTCTCATATTGTGTACCAAATGGCACTGGGTCCTTCCAGGGGATGGAAATAGGACCTGCTCCAAAGTGCCCTGCTCACCTCCAGACACCATGGTCCAGACACCATGTCCCAGCTCAAGCCAGCCTGCGCCCTGGCCTCAATTCTCCATGTCTTGCTCAGCCTGTGCAAAACCCAGGCTGTAGCAGAGGTGCCCAGGAACATCTCAGGTCCCTGAAACCTTCCTGCAGCTGAGGTTGCCTGGAAGTGCCCAAGGACCTTCTCTTGGCTTCCACGGGACCTCACAGAAAAGCATACTGGGAGGCTATATAAAGACCACAATGATACCAAATTGAAATTAATAGTAGCAACAATAGCAATAATAACATAATAATAATTAATGATAATAATAATAATAAGCTTTAAAATGCAGTAGGACGAGGCATGGAATGGAGGAATCCAAGAAAAGTGACAATGACAGCAGTAAGAGCATAAAGCTGACTAGCTCAGTGTGTGGGTTACAGGCTTCAGGGTTTTTTTAGTAACTGCAGAGAAAATACACTGGTGAGCACCCATCTTCCTAGCCATTTCATTAAGCAGTTTGCTTAATGGGCAGCTGTTGGCGAGGATATTGGCCATCCTTTCAAAAGCAGAACTCAGACAGAGCCACCCGCTGTTAGCTGTGAATCACAGGTTGTATCCACTGGGGAAGGTCGTAAAGTCTTAACTGCTGTAAAATGGGAAAGCTGAAAAAATGGGAAAGTTGCGAGGATGATTATGAAACAAAAATGATGGCTGTCCCAAAATGCCAGCATAGTAGTTATCTATGGAGGAAAACAGCTCTCCTGCACAGCTATCTGATATACTAGGTCATTCTGAAGGCAGTTACTGGTAGCGACTGTGTGAGTTTAATGTTTGGGACTATATGGAATGCAATAAAGCACTTGCACAATGCATATTTCACGTACAAAGCGTCTGATCCATGACCAGTGCATACCAGCATAGCTCTAAGCACCTCAGTGCACACTTCAGGAGTGATCAGCTATTCCTCATAATATTTTACTGGGTTTGGATGAATGTAAAAATATGCATACAGCTGGGCATGTGGGCTTTCTTCCTGAGAATGCACACTGAATGTACTTTAACTTTCACTGCATTCTTCTTTTATCTACATTGCAATATAAACCCCACCAAATCTACGAGACCAAAAGTCTGACCCCATTTGGGATTCAACCAGCAAGACAAAAATCCCAGGCCCTGCAAGTCGTTCCAGTTCAGAGAAGACCTGAGGACAGATACAGGTGTCTTTTTGATGTAATTTATAAACATATAATAATGTCAATAAACATACAAAGTCCTGTTTCCCTGAGCACAGCAGGTATCAAACAAATGAGAGGGCAGTTTTCCTGCTCAGGGTGCCTTCTTTCATGCAACACCCATCCACACCTGTGTTTTTCCTTGGTGCCTTGGTCCTTAGCTTGATTATACTATGAGGGAGGGTTTTTTCCCCCTCTCTAATACAGTCGCAGCATATCACAACACATGGCAGAGCAGCTAAGGGAGTCAGTCCCTTCTCTTCAAGCTCCAGGTCCCCATTTAGGTTTTTTAGGGAAAGCACTTGTCCCTCTTGTGCAGGAGTTCAGCTTTTGTAGAGGTGCTGTGTTGCAGCTTCCCAGCACCCAGCCTCTCTCCATGTTCAAAACAGCAAAACCTCCCAAAATGCAGCCGTCCCCAGGCACAGCCATTGACTTGGGTCACATATCACAGGCTGAACACTGCTTTTAGAGGCTGATTTAATAGTAAATGCAGTATAAACAACAGTAACAAAAATGCACCACTCCTTCTTTTACAAAATCTTATTCACAGGTCTCCCATGCAACAAAACCCAGAGGAAAGTGATGGCTCTCGTGGCATGTCACGGGGTCCCCTGGGCTGCAGCACTGATGGGGCACAGCCCAAAACAGCAGCCAAACCCATTCCGGTCTCTCTGAAAACATGCAGATATCATTGCTTTTCTGCTCATCCAGGGCTTGGTAGCACAAATGCTTGCAAAGCTTGACTCTGCTGAAGTAACATTAAAGGTAGAAGCAACCTCCTGGGTAGACAGCACTCAAATCACTTGGGGCTTTGAAGACAGGAGGTCAAAAACAATATATCAAGTAGGTTATCAGCCAGTCTCGTCTTCCCTTCCTCCCCTCCCTCTGGCTTAGAGCTGCAGGAGCTCAGGGCCTTTGATGTAAACCTGTCAGACACTTTGGTCTCTTCCCTGCTCTGCCCTGCCCTATTCTTCCACATACACATTTGTGTGAGATTTTAATTATAGACATGATCATATTGGTAAGAAAACCCTTCCTTAATTACACGCTCAATTAATTCTAGTAGCTTAGGAGCTGAAAGACGAAGTTAGGTGAAATCATTACTGTTTCATCTAAAGCTGGATGTCTCCACGGCCAGGTTTGGAATAATACTGTGGAAGTCATTTTTCTTTAGAAAAAATGGATTTCATTTAGAAGAGATTAAATTATTTTGGATAGAGGGAATTAGAGTATTATCTAGTGCCACTGAAACTCTTTTCCAGCAAGACTAATTACTTACAGGACTAATCTTTTCAGTAAATATTCTGTGATCAGGCCCAAGAAATATATTGTACAAATAAGGCAATATTCAGCCTCATTATGGCTGGCACAACCCCTCCCATAATGTATTGTGGTCTTTAAAGAGAGAGATCGGGTGAGAGAGATTAAACATGTCTTCATAACATCAGATACCTCTCCATGGCACCAGCACCTCAATGTTTATCCTCACACCCTTGCTGCTAGTTGGGTAGCACACGTATGGGCACCAATGGGACCGGGGTCGGGATGCCTGAGAAACATCCAGACTGACGGCAGCTCATCTGAGCCAGGACCTGTCTCTGTCTCTATTAGACCAGTGGCTCCCAACATCTGGGCCAGGAAGCCTGAGCTGCATCCCCAGGACCCCTGCTGACACCCACGGCAGCATGGAAAATAAGGCACAAGTGCAGGGAAAACAAAATCCAAGCTGGAATAAACAGTCTAGGAGGCAGGGGAGGATGCGGACAGAGGGTTAGGACTGGAGTAAGGGGTTTGAGAAGTGGCAACCAGGACTAAATAGATGAGGTTGGGAGAGGATGAATGAGGGGTGGAGGGGCAAAGATGAGGCGGTGTCCATTGTGTCCATGGTGTGGAAACCTCCTTCTGCCCAGACCCTGTGTCCCAGCTGGATGCGGGTGGTAAAATGCAGATGTGCAAAGCTGCTTTGTAAAGAGAGAACACCATCAAGATGCAAAGCTGGGAAATACCAGAGCAGGAGACATCCTTGCAGCCCTGTCCCATCTAATTATGCAGTCCCACACTGGTTTTCCACAGGTTTCTTCTCATCTTGTGCATAAGATGGACAGCAGTCAGATAATGAGCAGTTATTCCTTATTTTGTATTCTCCTTATTTCTCAGTGAATAACCCTAGGTCTTATTTACTGAATACTGCCCTGAAAACAGAATTATTCCTTTTCTCATGTATTTTTTTCTGTAACACTAATTGCAACAGTATCAAAGTTCATCAAAACCTGTAATCAGGCTCTGGGTTTGTGTCTATTTAACTGATGCAGAACTGAGCCATGAAGGAATTGTTAAAGGTCTCCTCCAGTTTTGGGCCATTTCTGACTTTTCCACATCCTTAACATTATACAGCACTTTCTATGTTCATTGTGCCCCTCACCATTTGCCTCTGGCAGAGCCCAGGCTTTCTTCAAGTCAGGTGCCAGGGGTGTCGCTCACAAACCCAAAAATGAAGCTTAGATGTCAGGGACCATTAGTAAAAGTTTGGGATATATGAATCACCCATCACCAACTGTCTTCACCCAAAGACTATTTCACCTTCTGCAGTGCTCCTCAGCCTCATTCCCTGTGCACCTTCTGTCTGACACAAATGCCAAAGAGCCCTTTAGAAAGCAGACGCCTTCACTGATTCATCCTTGCGACAGCTCCACCCTGCACAAGGAAGAAGGAAACCGTGGGGGCAGAGGTTAGGGTGAAGGGAGCATATGATCATGCAATTAAAAATTGCATCATAAAACATCCACTTATGACTGTCATTCTCTAACTTTTCACCCTGATATTCACCCAATGCAGTTTCCACATCTATAATACCAACATGCATATGGCTATTGTCATATGGCTATTTTTTACTTAACCTCATGTTATTAATTCCCTCTAAGAGTTCAAGAGAAATTGACTGCAGTTAATCATTCCTCCTTGCACCTTTTTGGAGTAACCCAGACTGACAACATAGATAGTTGTGGGAGTAGATGTGAACAGAGCTGAACTGACTGTATGAAGAGGCCAGGCAGCTTTTGAATGCACAAATAAAAATACGGCACTGTGGCAAAACCATATGCTGAGAGTGGGGAGTGAATTTGTGTCCTTCCATTTGCATCTCTCTGTATGCCATCTTTGCCCAGAATAAATGTCTTTGTCCACGTGAAAAGCTGCATCTGATTATTTGCCCTCATTTGATAGGATAGTAAAGAAAGCTTTATAAAATGGGTGTGACTTTTACAATGTGTTGCAACTCATTTTTAGAAATATGTGTCTGCATATGCCAGTAGTTACTCTATTTTAAATCACTCATGCACATTTACCGATGGTATTTGCATTCTTGTTGAGTGTAGATTTTTCTAATTAGTAAGCACGTTATTATCATTAAGGTAGATTGTCAGGTAGATTAAGAAGAAAACATTAAGCAAAAACATTTTTTTGGCATTTCTTTAACCTCCAACCACACTTTTCAGGTTTTAAATACATTTTTTTGCTTAGACCACAGTTTTGTCACATACGGCTTTTGAGGTTTTTTTGAAGATCCTCTTAAATGGGTGATAACAGTGTTTTGGTGCTTCAGCAAGCGCAAGGAGAAACGTTAGCCAAATGTTTCAAACCTCTCCCACAGACATCACAAACCTCTTTCAGCAAGTGAGCCAGCATTTCTCCTGGATACAGCAAAAAGAAAAGGGAAAGGTGGCAGAACAAGCAGGTGATTGAGATTACATCGCATAGGGTCAGAGTCTCTGCTGGCATAACTCCTGAAACTCAACAGACATAAACTGTAGTTTCTCATACATGCAACTGAGTCCCAGGCTTATTGTGAGGATGACTCACATTAATATGGGAACATCACAGATGCACAGAAAGATGGTAAAGTTGTTTGGGAGGCCATAAAAGGCTGGAAAACAAAAAATACCAAAGAAAAAAAAATAAGAAAAGATAACATTTTTCAATCTGGACAGAAAAAGAGAAAGGGTTTCTTTACTTTTTTTTTTTTCCTGCGAAAAGTATGTATACCATTAAATCAGCTTAAGCCATTAATCTTTCCTGGGAGATATCACCCACAGTACAAACAGGGAGATGAAATAAAGCTACATTGCCTATTACGTATGGTGGAGAAGAATTAGTGTCAGTGGAGAAAAGACCAGTCCCAAAGGGAATGAAATGCAGGGCAGAAATTCAGCAATACAAACTTGTGTTATACCACCAACCTTGAAGGAACTGTGCCAGTTTGTATTCAGTCAGGAATGTGGCCACTCCTTTGTCTATGTGATGCTGCAGACAGTGCAGAATAAGGACCAAAAATTAGGAATTCTTTAAAACTTTCACTTCTAGAAATTAACTGGTAAATTCTTACCAGAGATTTGTAGACAAGCCATGGAAATTTTTAGCAAAGAATCAGAAATATTTGCAGTGGTATCAGCAAACAAAACCGAAATCAAACCAAACTGAAACTCAGAACCAAGGATGGATTCATGGCGATTCACAAAATGAGAAATCTTAGAAATATTTCCAAAAACCCAAGGAAATGGTTAGAGGCTCCCAGAAGAAAAAATTAATGCTGAGCATTTACATTCATTTGACAGAATTTATCTACTCTTCTGCTCCATAAAACCTAAGTGCAGTACTTAACCTGCAACCCCCAGCGATGTCTGGTGTGTGTTACTTCCCAGCCCGGCAATGCTCAGAGACGTGCTCTGGAATGCAGAATGAAGTATATGGTGGAGTCTGTGGGCTGAAGGGAAATCGTTATTACACAGTAATCAATACTGTGCATCTTGCATGGCTTCTCAGCTGCTCTGACATCCTACCATAGCTGTCAGAGGTTGGGATTGGTTTTTTTTCTGATTTGAATAAGGTCATAGTTTGTTTGTGGGCTTTTGATTTGAATCGATTTTCTTCCTTTTATGATGATGACAACACTCCTAAATTAGCCAGCAGCACTGAAGCCTCAGTATACATCATTTTAGCACCTGGGAACAAATGCACTGATGCCACCATGAACGTTATTCTCTCAAAATCAGTGCAGCTGAAAGTGCAGTATTTTGAATGAATTTATTCCATATGTTTTGTGGTTTTTTAAGTGTAGGAGTGAGACAGGGAGAAGGGAATGGGATCAAGTGCTTTTCTCCCTGTAATATGTTGATAAAGAGGATAGACGCAGTCCTGCTGATGCCAGACTTGTAAAGGCAAAGACTTTTACCGTTCCCAGGTGGTCCTAGAGATGGACCGTCTGGACACAGCTTGGGATGGACCGTGATGCCAAGATCCTTCTGCCAGAGAGTAATGGGATTGACTGAGTCTCTAAGAGCCACACTGGGTGGAAATTTGGCTTAAAATTTTTCTGTCAAAGCTTTTCCAGATTGCTTGCTTCCACGATGTCTTGGACAAAATATGTTAGCCTCAGACTTTCTCTCAGTCTAAGTCAAGGTTTCAGTAGCATCCCAGAGCCCTCGGTGGATTCCTCAGGGCCAGGGACTCTGCAATTGCCCAAGGAAATTCACCCACAGGTTCCCTGCACCCCAGCAGTTCTCCAGTGGAAAGGAACTAGCATGGCAAGGTCTTGGCCCTGGTCCTTTGGAGCTTGCAGGTCCTTTGGTTTGGTACTGAGGCCCTGAAGCACACTAGTGTTCTTGCTGTTAAGTGTCCCGGTTCCTCCCCAGGAGGGGTGAAGACGTTGATACCCTTCCTGTAGTCAGGGCTTCACAGGGATCTAGCAGATGAGGCTTTTGCTGGGACTAGGGATTACAAACACCCTGAAGAGTGTGGGTAAGGTCCCAGAGGGAACAGGCCAGTAGCGAAAGAGAAGGTTTCCAGTCCAGCACCATCAGTGCCTCATGCTGCCTCATCTTCTTCTTCCAGCAAACAGGGACTTAAGAGATTTCCACTGTGGCCTCAGAAACCTCTTTGTGTTGGCTCCCTGCCCAGCTCTGAATCATCCTCACAGATTCATAGGAATACTGTTGAAATAACACACTCCCATGGATAACACCCTATAAACTTCTGCTGCGTTCTCCCACTGCACTTACTGCGAGACGAGAAATGTTAATGCCTCGAGGGTGTCCTCTTAATTGCATGGCGTCTGTCCAATGGAAGCATATGTACAAATTAGCTGTGATTGCCGGTGTGCACAGTGGTAGTGCTGCTCAGGAAGATCTCCGCTGGTATTAACGCAAATACGTGAGGTATTTCCATAGAGAAGTCAGCCGTGGTTTGGTATTAATCCTCAGGCACAAGGCATAAGGATTTTCTGGCTTTACTCTAATGCAAAAGAAACCATGTAATAATAGGGTCCTCCTGCCAGCTGATTATGAGAGATTAATTAATACCTAGTGCAATGTGAGTATACTCCATACCTTATGTAGAAAGGCAGAAGAAAGTGGAAAGATACTTCAGTGAATGAGCGAGTAAGTGTCAGTGAGGAACAGCTGAAAAGTATTGAATTACGTCTGTATTATTCTTAATGTGATTGTTCCTAGTCCCCCAAGGCAGTGGATGCCTTATAAATGAATGGAAAAAACAATGAGGGGAATAAAGAAAAAAAGCAATGGCCATAAAACTGAAGTGATGCCACTGTCATGCTTGCTGCTTTGGTGGGCAGGGCTCTCATCTTTAAATGCATTTATGGCATGCTCAGAGCAAGCAACCTCCTTCACCAGCAAATTCACAAAGCACCAGCCCTCACCTTATCCCAACGCCGTATGAAAGTTAAGTCCTAAAGATTGTTTATTCCCCTTTGAAACCGGTATTCTGAGCTGGCCAGGAGGGTTTTTTTCTGGGGATTTGTTTAAAAGAACAGGTCAGGCAAGCAATGAGCACTAATACATGTGCTCTTGCCATGTGCTGGCCAGGCCATCTTCCAGGAGAGAAAGCAATCTCTTCTGCAGGCCCAGCCAAGTCATGGTCTGAGGCTCGTGGTACCAAAGGTTTGGCGGTGGCATCGGTGGCAGCCTTTTGCCCACTGGGGCAAAAGCATGGGTCACTCCTATGCTTTATGCAGCTCAGCAGAACTTTGATAACAGGGTTTGAAGGTTGGTTAGCAGCTGTATTCATCTGTAATAAGGCAGCTACAAAGTTGAGGCACGCAACTATTAATGTGGTCACCAGTAAAGTGCTCAGAAGGAAAAAACAAGGAAGCTGCCAGGCAACTGCATGAAAATAGAGCCAGATGAAAAGTAAGCCCTGAAAGGTAGATGCTCTGAGAGGGAAAGGGTGGCTGTGAGCTCCCGAAGATTGCTGGATTCAGAAACACTTGTAGTTGAACCTCTCCTGACGTGCTTATTGCTTCCCTGGCCTTAGGGAAGGTACTTAAATCTCTGTTTTTATCACCCCAGTTTTCTAAATTGAAGTTGTAGTACCTGCCTACCTACTCATTTTTCAAAAGAATATTCTGAAGCTCTGTTTGTTTGTAAACTGCTCAGGAAATAGCATATGCCAAACTCTCTCAGTATATAGTGAAATTTATTAAAAAATTAGGGCTGAAAGGCACTTGGCTCAGAGGCAAAATAGGCACATTTGCCCTGTTCACAAATGTTCGCAAAGGAGTTTGTCCAAACTGTTCTCAATACTTCCAGTGTGGGAGATTTGACCCCCAGGTAAGCAGCTCCTCTCCCAGTGCTTAACTAGTCGTATGGTTAAAGAGGGTTTCCTAATGCCCACTTCATTTCTCTCTGCAGCATAAACCAGATTGTCCTTCTCTTGCAATTAATCCCAGCCCTATCTACCACCTTTTTATGACAAACTGTTTCACAACCCCTCAGGCTTCTCTTTTCTGGACCCCAGAGACCTACCTCATTTAACCTTTCGTCACTGGTCACGTTTTCTAAACTGTAATCATTCCCATTGCCCTCTTCCAGAAATCGTCCAATAATTTCTTAGAAGGTGGTGTGCAAATGTGGACAAAATCTCCAGGTCATAGAGATGTCTGCTACTTCTTGAACACATCCCTCGGATGAGATCTGCCTTTTTACCTTTATTATGTTTTTGCAATATAGCATCATGCTTTGATTCATGTGCAGTTTGGGATTCAAAACACTACAATCTAAACTATATTCTACATGGCATGGAGATTTACCCTACCGGTAGCTTGCTGCTTTTTATTGTTGTGAAACCTTTCACATCTTTTCTAATTTGCCAACCTCCAATATTTTTCTCTCCACACATATCCACATGCCAATTTTTATGGGCAAAATGTTGTAAAATTTAACAGAAAATGCTACTATTGCTACAGGTTTACTTTAACCATCCTATAAAAATTAATATAAAATAAAAGCCCTGCTGTAAAACGCTTTAAAACCCCGTGAGTAGAATATTCATCTCTGTTACATTTTATAGGGTTTTAGAGAGACTCCAACAAACCCCTATGAATTTAGGGCTAAATCTTTAGCTTGTGTAACTTGCTGCATCTGCTTTGACTTCACTATAGCCATACCAATTCACAGCAAGAAAGGAGCCAGCCTTTAATCTTTACTGCCAGCTGTAGGAACTGTGCTTCTCAGGGCTGACCGAGACACTGTACGCTTTGGACCAGATCTTCTCACACCTTGCGAGCCTTATGTGTGCAAGGAGGGAGCAGCATAAGTGATGGGAGGACATGGCCTCTTTGCATCTCTGAAGTGTGACCTGGATTTCTCTTTTCCAGGACAAGTAATAAAAAGCTGGCACAGAAGTGCAGCTAAAATTCCCTCTTTTTTTCAAGCGTGAAATAACAGAGGTATCTTCCAGCTCCTCAGCACTGTAAGTAGTTACATGAGGTGCTGATATTAGTGCTGACCATCAGATGCAGGTCTAGCTTGTGGCCAAAGAGCAACCCCAAATCCCACACCAGGGTTGGTGGCAGACCTTCCCATTATGCTTCCAGTGGCTCCATCGCACCCAACAACAGCAGGAGCCGACATTCAGTCTTTGATCCAAGCCCAAACTTCTGCTTGGCTCGTGGTAAGGCATTGCGTTCTGGGACGTATAGTCCTTGCTGCACAATTAAGGGAAAAGACGGACACAATTTGGTAAATCATCCACAAATTAAGCCCCGCACAATGGCTCTTGGCAGGTTGCTAGCACGACACTTAATTGAGGCAAATTTGGCCCTCACCATTGTTTCATGTGAATCTACCAAGTACCTTGCATATTGATTATTCACTAATCAGGAAATGTACTTTAGCAAGTTTATTCCTGTATAAACTTCTCAGGCATGCAGATGCCTTAAAGCAGGCTACATTTCTACCAATTGTATTTTTAATTGCCGTGTTTAGAGACTCTCATTGATCTAATCAGAGCTAAATAAACCCCATGGTACTTCCCATAGTAAAGTTTACTGAGGACGTGTTTCTTTAATTTGCTGTAATGAAACCTTCTGCCTTCTGCTGTGCTGTCACTGGTCAAATGCAATGCCAGTGAGCAGAGGGGGATGCTCCACGCTTTAATAAATTTGTTGTTGTTATTTCTGCAGTTCAGAAATCCCGTTACCCAGGCAGTAGGAAAGCAGCTGGGTGACATTATCAGTAATTGCTTAATATTGTCATTGCATTTGCTTACAAGGAAAAAAAGCCACAGACTATCAATCAGCCGACAGAATATTCATAGTCTATGATAATACTAAGTGCTTTTTGAATGTCATGGCAACAGTCACACAAGCAACGTGATCTTGTACTTGATTACTTCCTGCTGCATTCTTGATAGTGTCCATATTGCTCCATTAATTTTGCTCTCTTTTTTTTTTTTAAATCTCATTTGTGTTTGGCAAGTACAGAAAATACACAGCACCTTTTCCCAGAGGCTCCCAGTGAGCAAGACCTCTTGGGGCATCTGTAGCTCTTCTGCAGCCTGGATATGTCCTATATTGGACCCAGCATTCCTGAGTGTATTTTAGGAATTATGTCTGGATTATTACAGCAGGTAATCTCTGAAATCAGTTTTGAGACTGACTTTTGTGAAAAAGATTTAGAATAATCTCATTAAATAATTTGTTGGAAAGGCTTTTCAGACAAGGGGAAATAAATTGATTTGTCTAACACACATCTGGACCCGATTCGTTCTCTGCTTGTCCTAGTGGCCTGTGTTTTTCAATTGCTTTATCTCATTCAAATTTGTGGGTTCATGGCTTTTAAAGGCCAGAGAACATTATGAGCCTTTAGTCTTCTGCGTTGGAAACTCATCCAGTAATTTCTGTATCAAGTCCATAACTTTTGAATGGGCAGTGTCATATATTTTTAGAAAGAGCATCTTGTAGAGCTGCAGCTTGTCAGTAAGCTACTATATCCCCTTGTAAGTTGTTCTAGATATTAGTAACCATTCTTCTTAAACAATAAAAACTCAACAAAATGTAACAAGGAAAAAACTGAGATCCTTATTTGCAGACTGGATTTGCTCAGCCTCAACTGTCATCCCTTAGAGCTCATTACGACTTTTACTTCAGCTTGAAGAGCTGAGTCCTGTGTGAAATCTCCTCATGCAAGTGCTAATAGGTCATAATTGAGTTATCTCTTAACCTTCCCAAGGATAAACTACTTTAGATAAATTGGTTTAACAAAAGTGAAAAGTTCTGCTGGGGCGCAGGTGTCTGAACTCGTTAGACAGCTTCTAGACTACTGTTTGGCCTCTACTGTATTTCACCTAAGGACCATTTCTAGTCCCACAGGGACCTGAACTGCAGGGTCCCAAACGAGCATACTCTGAGAAGAAGGTGCGAAGGGGTGGAGGCACCACCAGGAATGGACTTAGAAGCATTTCTTTTGAACCAATACCCCAGTTTAGTCATCATCCACTCTGCTGGTTTTCGCTGGGATAGAGTTAATTTTCTTTATAGTAGCTAGTATGGGGCTATGTTTTAGATTTGTGCTGAAAACAGTGTTGATAATACAGGGATGTTTTAATTGTTGCTAAGTAGTGCTTATACTAAATCAAGGACTTTTCAGCTTCCCATGCTCTGCCAGGTGCAGAAGAATTTGGGAGGGGACACAGCCAGGACAGCTGACCCCAACTGACCAAAGGGACATTCCACACCATATGGCGTCATGCTCAGCATAGAAAGCTGGGGAAGAAGAAGGAAGGGGGGGGACATTTGGAGTGATGGCGTTTGTCTTCCCAAGTCACCATTACGCGTGATGGAGCCCTGCTTTCCTGGAGATGGCTGAACACCTGCCTGCCCATGGGAAGGAGTGAATGAATTCCTTGTTTTGCTTTGCTTGTGTGCGTGGCTTTTGCTTTACCTATTAAACTGTCTTTATCTCAACCCCCGAGTTTTCTCACTTCTACTTTTCCAATTCTCTCCCCCATCCCACCGGGAGGGAGTGAGTGAGCGGCTGTGTGGGGCTTACTTGCCGGCTGAGGTTAAATCACAACACCCACCACAAATTATCCCTGTCGATGCAAATTTTCTAGCTCAATCTACTTTCTAAATGTATCAAAAGTCTTTTACTACTTTTACTACTTCGATAATTTTGTTGTAATACCTTGGCTATTTTCCTCTTTCTTTAAAAAAAAAAGAACACAAGGGAAACACAATGTTTGACCAGGAAAGTAAGGGGAATAAGTAGCCTGGTCCACCCTGAAGGAAGACAATTCCAACTTCCAGTTTTACCTTTTCTTGTAATTCCCAGCTCTATTAGATCCTCCTTATGTCGTTTTTTATTTAGTCCTCACATGCTTGAGTTTCTTGATGATCATAGGGGAAATAATAGTGATGTTGTGGGCATTTGGTCCATCCCTATAGGCATGGCCACTTCTGGGGCAAGTGACCACTCACATGATGGTGCCCAAGGACTCAGCTGCTCCTCTGCCAACGGATTATTTGGTTATATTATTTATAAAGTGCTTTGATAGGCTCGTTTACTGGGAGCCAAGTAATGGCAAGGCCTTTGAGGGCTGGATGCTTGTCAGACGCTACTACATTAAGTCTACAAGTGAAAATCAAACCGCCTGGCTTCAAAGAGGTTTGGTTGGTGTAAATTAACCTGTATTTTAGAAGTTCTGGAGCAGATGTCATACTTTGCCCTGGAGATCTCATTACTGCTCAAACGTATGCGCAGCTTTTGCCACATTAACAAAGCATCAGGGCCCCCCTCCCCCACAAAGCAGGATTAGCTGCTGGTGTCTGTAGTTATTTTTGTGAAAAACCTTTTGAAAGCCTGTGCAAGGAGAGGAGGAGGGAAAGTTCAGAAAAAGCCAGTATCTGTCTTTATTAATTACAGGATGATTAATTATTTAATCTGCCCAGATATCTGTATGCACAACTCAGCTGATTCTCATTTATCAGGCTTTCAGCACCATTAATCAACGGAAGTTTTAAATGTGAAGGAAGACAGGTTGATTTAAGGTGCTGCGTGGCGGTGACCCCTCCAGTGCACATGCTGCCCGGCCCCAGCACTGGGGCCATCGATCACAGCAAGGGCTGGCCTTGCCTCCCACCGACAAGCGCCTGGCATTTGGGCCACCCTGTGATCTTCCAGGGCTACTTCTCCAAATTTCATGATGAAGTTTGAAACCCACCACGGGCTCAAGTGAAAGCACAAGCTAGATAGCAAGGGAGGGTCCAGAAATGGCATTGACTTAGGGCAGCTGAAGAGAAGTTGCCCCATTTCAGCCAAAACCATGATGGTCTCTCTTCTGGGACCAGCTTCTGGGACGGTGCACACTTCTTTAGAGCGCTGGATGATGCCTTAGCTTAACCCTCCTCCATTGTGGTTTGTTACCTCGGGAAGTACATGCAAGTTTCCAGCGTGCACGCAGTCACTCAGGAGATGCTTGGTAATTTGTCATGCTGCCACAAGGCTGATCGTATCTACTCAGCTCCTGGAGTACACATCCAAGCAGAAGTCATTTCCCTACCTTCTTTAAACTCCTAGGCAAGACCCAGGTCTGGGGTTCAGGAGGGAGACGAATAAGCATGCATGGACAATAAAGCGTCCTACTTTGTCGGAGTGCTCTTCTCCAGGTGAACAAGGGTGCAAGGAAGAGGTAGGTGGATGTTGCACTCCAACCTGGGTGCAGACCGGTTTTTCCTTTTTTTTCTCCCGTCCTTCTGCTTAGGACTTGGAAAGTGCCAGTTTATCAACTGCAGTTGCCAACTCCCATAATTTTAGAATAATTTTAGAATGAACCTTATGTTATTGGAATTGTTTTTAGATTCTTAGCTCCCAGAATCAAGATATATTGGAAGTCGGCTGCCAGATTTCATTTTAAAGCACAATTTAGCTTCGTGATTGCTAGGAGAAGCTTAACAGTAAAACCCAAAGGATTATTACAGGCTTAAAAGTCAGATGGCATATACAAACCTTAATTTTTATTTTTCATGTACTACTTTTTCCTGATTTATGATGAATATCAATGACTTAGGGTATGCAGAAATATTCATAAACAATTGAGCCAAGGTATCTGGAGCACTTGCACACTCTTTTTTTGTGGCAGAAGCTTCCCATTGCTGAGGTTGTATATCTTCATGCTGCATAATTGGTTTGCTTGCCACTGTGTGGCCATACCTGGCATTGGCTTTGCCAACCTCTGCTAATCATTCTTGTTCAGCCATTTCATGAGCTGGTTAGAGAGAAAAAAAAATTAGTGTCCAACTTTGCCTGTGCTGAACTGAAGGTAAATGTATACCTTGCATTTATAATGAAATCTTTGTTCAAAAAATGTAGTTGAATAGCAAGAAAATCTTACAGGTCTATTCAGTTTTTATTTTGGAATAAGGAAATTGGTAGTTCATTAGAGTTGCAATCCTTGTTCCAACCCTGGGTGGCAGAACACGGATGTACCTACAGTCTCAAATACACTATCTCTGCCTTCTCACACACAGATTTCAGTTATTTGAGAAAAGACAAGAGCCTCAGACTCATTAGCTGTAGCAGTATCCTGCATGTTAAACATACCCATAAGGCCAATCTCCAGGCATGACGCTAGCAGCAGAAGGATGTGTGTCCTGTCTGTCAGGAGGAACAAGGATGATTTTCCCTTCTAAGGAGGGTTAAAGATCCCCTTTCATTAGTGTACTGACAGTGAGTGAGGTGTCCTCCTGTCATAATGAACAGGGAAGGGTGGCTCACGTCAGCCAAGGACACTGTAGACCACAGGACCCCATTACAAACAATTCCTGGGGCTTTACTACACCTCATTTTATTGTAGACTTTTCCTTTCTAAGGAGAATATCCCTCTTTCTCCTGCACACATCTCGTTTTCGGGAATGACTGGGTATTAGTCATTACTGCAGTGTTATTTCACTGAAGTTACCCAAGTATCTCTTCAGTACCCAAAATGCATAGAGCTCTTTATATGCCATGCAGGCAATAGTATGACAACTATGGGTATGGACAGACAAGAGTTGGTCTCCAGCAGATACATGAATACAGGCTCTCGCCCCCTCCCCATTCCCTCCAGTACATCACAGTAAATGCCCATGGACTACTCTTGCAGATTAACTGCAGTCCTGTGAATTTAAACCCTCACCTAGCCCACAGTGATTTATTTAGGACCCTAGGAGAAAGAACATAAAGTCAGGATTTATCTTATAATGAGACACCAAGCTAGGAGCCAAGTGATAGGAGTTCTCTTCCTATTTCTGCTGCAATTTTTGGCAAACCACCTAATCTCCCAGATTCCCATTCCTGTCAAGGCATGATAACACTTTTTCTCCTAATCACTATTTTATGTAGGTAAATTTTCATCTTCACTCTGCAGAGTCCACTTCTGATATGCATGCTTAGTGCCTTGTTAATAGGACCTAATTTGAGCTGGGAACTGCCAACCAATGGACAAGCATGAGACCATGTCTGTGGAGCATTTTTTGACCTTCCTTTCCTTTTTTTGTCTCAGTGATGGACTTGGGAGTCATAGGACTCACCAACAGAGCCTCTTCCCATCATAAAGCTCTAATTGCAAATTAACCTTTGTTTGATTCCTTGTAAAAACATTATTCTCCCTGTAATTGAAAAAGAAGGGAGCGCAGTAACAAAGCACCTGTTTATTGCTCAGCTTTCTCTGAAATGTTAAATGTTACGTTATCAGCTGCTGCCTAACTTGTGAACTAATTAAAAATAGTTCTTTGAATAACATAAGTACATAGGATTCTCAGGGATTCTATAAGTAATAATTGGACTGCCAAAATACTTTGACATCTTAGAAATGCTGCTTTTGCACGGAGCTAGTACAACATGTTTGGGATTTTTAGCATGAATACATGTTCATACTAATGATAAAGAAAATTTAACAGTGCTTGTAGCTAAATTATCTTTTGCTATTAATAATTTCTTTACAGTGGCATCAATTCACGTGTCCTAGAAGCATTTGAATACTGAGGACTGATTTTGCAATTTCTTTGCATGCAAAACTCTCAGGGAAATCATTTGAGATTTTTACGTACCATCAGCTTGCAGGACATTAACAATTGGATTCAAAGCCTTGTGTAATAGTGGGAAGCCTTCTATTGATAACAACTAGTTTTTCATCCAGCCGTAATTGAAGAGCAGAGATATTTTTTCTGTTGAATTTCTTTCATATGAAAGTCCCAATAGATGCCAATAAACTCAGCATGTCAGTTGTTATGGAAAGATCAGAAAAAAGGCTTTTAGTTAGTAGGGAATGATAACCAGCTTTGTCTTGCCCCTTTTTGTAGACTTAAGTCAATATGTTTGATGATTAAAAACATCTGTGGGAGCAAGTTTTGAGTCTAGTAAGGAGAAAAGAAATATTTCGACTGTAAGTTCTCACTGCAATAAACAACTCTTTTCCTGAGTCTATAATGGACTAGATCAATAAAACAATTGACGGTAACCATGGGAGAAGAAGAATAACAGCCTCGTTTAGCATTTATAGACTGCCGCTCCTGAAAGACTTTCTAAATGCTTTAATTAAGCATCACAACAACACTATGATGTACAGTACAGGAAGAGTTATTATCTGTATCTTACAGGTGGAGATCAGCACAAAAAGGCGCCCTCTCCAAGGTCACATAGCGAGTCTTTGGCAAAGCTGACAGTGGCAGTCATGTTACTTCACTCCCAGTTGTTTACCCCAAACTTTGGAGGACATAACCTCCCCTCTATATAATATCACTTATAGGCCAGCCTTGAGAGATCCCTGTAGGTAGAAGTCCAGGTGAACCCACCAGGAACTACGTGAACAAAGTGTTCATAGGACAATAGTAGATTATAGCCAGCATTTCATTAAAGGAGGGGTGAACAAGTTTTGGAGGTGTAGGAAATACCCAGCTCCTACCAAATCTCTGCAAAGTGATTGGAAAAGTTCAGCTCCCATGTATCTTTCTATGTCTCCTTTATTTCCTGATTCCTGGTTTTGTCTGAATGTGAAGGAAGCTACTAAAGACATGGATAATGGAAAAGTCTTTGGTGGTTGCATTTTCAGGAGAGTTTTTAGTCAGGATTGCCGCAAATAGGCTCTCCAGTGAGCCAGTTTTCATTCACTCCACCGTGGCATTGCACACTTGGGTGTTGTAGGTGACTTTCAATGGCTTTAGGGGGAATATCCATGTTTTTGGAGTGGCATCTCAGTGCTCTAAAGGCTTACCAGCCACCGACTACAGAGCAAAAATGTCACTGATAAATGAGTGTCAAAAAACTCTGGAAAAAACCTATCCAAATGAAAGAAACCCTAATATCAGCCAAAGGATATTCTTTCCCTATGCAGAGCTTGTAGCTTGACTCTTGAAATCACCGTCCAAAAATTTATACTGAAAGCCATTATATTTTCACTATATATCCCCAGAATAAATGGTCTTGTGACTAAGACTCAGATCCGAGAAAGAACTTAGATGTCTTGAGCAGAACATGATGCTGCTTTGGGTACTGAGACCCTGTATGTTGTGTGAGGGGAGATTGGGGAAAAACAGAATGGAAACTACGATCAGGCTGAGTGGGGAACCACCTGAAGTCAACACTTTCAGAGTCATATTTGGACATCCCACCTATGTGTTCCTAGTATTTTTTAGTGTTTGGCTCCAGGTTATCAAAACACCTGGCTCATAAGAGCCAGTAGAGATACTGAGTGATCCCCAATGTGTGATCACCTGCAGCTTGCCAAGAGACAATGCAGAAGACAGGGAGCTTACACCCTGAAATTTGATATATAAGTAGTTATCTGCAACCTTCCCTTTGAAAATTAAGCAGGGATTATTTAAAGAGAAATATTACAGAGGTGAAAGAATCTCCCCTCTTGCTTTACACTGTTGTGCTCTCCTAAGAAAGGAAGGAGCAAGGCTTAGTTTTCACCTCTGTCAAGGGGTGTCACACCTTCACTGCTCAGCTCCCAGAAGCATGGTCAGACCTGGCCAGAGGTGTCCTTGGGTAGCACCCATTCTCCATCATCCCTGGTGAGGTCCATTTGCCTGGAGAGAAAGGGAGCATTCAAGAGCAGGAGAGGTCTTCTCCCAGGAGCTCCCCATTATTTTATCTAATGATGTTCAGCGCAGAATGCATCTATTGTGGGGATTTTGAAGTACAACTGCGAGATATGTAATCCTGGATGCTAGACTGGTATGTAGCAAAAATGGGCTCCGTCCCCAAAGGGAGATTTTCTGCATCTTTTATTTTCTTTATCCCTCATCCTTCCATACCCCATCTGCGAAACACGACCAGTACTCTTTCTTTTTCTGTCCCCTCTGTCTTACTGAACTAACTAGTAGCTTCTTCCTTGTGTTACTCTTGGCACATTTTTATTGAGTTGGATAATGGGCAACTCCGAGGGAGTGATGTGTTATGAAAATAAATAAGAATGAAGCACTTGTAAATGCAGCATATCAAGTCTACCAAGGACTGGAGCCTACTTTCTGTGCTGGCTTTTCCCAGGCTGCCTTCATTCACAGCTTCAGGCCCTTGACCTTAGTTGGCAGTGGAAGCTGTAGAGGAAACAGCTATGAATGTACTTCTGGGTATGCAAAGATGTTCTTCCAGGCAGAGATCCTGGAACCCACTCATCAGGTGCAGTGTGAGCCATAAGACATTTATTTATTCAAGGGTGTTTATGGCATCTTCCATTACAAGCACACATGTGCCCAGAGAACTGACCATGGCTGCTTTTCTACATCACAGCCTCATCTCTGGGACATCCAAAATGAGCTTCTCTTGGAACCATGAAACAACTACAGGTTAAAAACCATGGCTGTGCCGATGCATCCCCTACAGAGTGGGAGACACATTTGGGTCTTCTGGAGTTGAATTTGGCCTTTCAGGCATAAGATATGAAAAGAAACACTGTCCCTCTACTATGGCTAAGCATGGGTCCTTCTCAGTGTTTCAGGAGGGGTCATCTGTTTGGCTTGTCTTGAAAACCTTTACCGACTAAAGGCAATCTCTCCCACAACATTACCCCGTGGGACCAGCCTCTGGTTCAGCAAACTGTTTGTTGATCAAATTTAGGCTAAATTTTGGTACTGAGTTTGGCAGACATCTTTCTTCTTCTCTCATCTCAGTTAAAAATTGCTTGGACCCATCATGCATCTATTCTCTTCCATGATATTCTGCCTCTCCTAACAGCATATGCGTCTTCAGACTACCTCCAAACCCCTCCACTATGGCTTATAGTCACCATCTGGGCTATGAGCCTTATAGTTCCCCATCCCTGGCCAAACCGTGGAGTACCTCACATGGCAGCTGTGTCCAAAGAGTAGAAGTCCCATCTTGGTGTTGAATCAATGAGAATTTCTTTTGCAGTGATTCTTTTTTCTGCTAGGAGGCATGGCAGCCTATATTTAGAGAGAGAGAAGAGAAGCTGACGGTGGATTTCTATTTCCCATGTATTTTTTATGCAAGCAGTGTTTGGAGTAGATTGCATTTACAAGTATCATAATTGTCTGGAGTGCTTTTACCAAAGTGTGCCTAGTAAAAATGGCCTTTTGCTTTCCCCTCCACAGCTTTTTCAAATATCTCAGTGCAGAGTGCATATTTTATCTTCAGAAAACCAACCAAGGGATGGAATTTTAAGCAGGGATTTTTTCTGTTTGGTTTTCTGTTGCTGTTGTTGTTTGGTTGGTTTTTTAATTTATAAGCTAGTCTTTAGGGTTGGAGAAATGTTTTGACAGAGAGGAAAGAGATGATAATAGATAATGGAGTAATCCATTTGTTGTGGCTGCTTTACCACTGAAATTTGTATACATTGGAGACCGCTAATAAAAATGGAGCCATTTACACATAATTTAGTTGATTGAGTTAGTTCTAACTCTTTCACAGCTGCCTCTGAAGTGCATAGTTACTTAAGGTTATCATTTTGAGAAGGTTTTTAATTTAGATGGATGCCAGAGATGCAGGCTACTCTTATTAGGAGTCATTCTGTGCTATCCTTGTACTGTGCTTTATATAATTAGTGCATACTTAAACAGTACAGCTATTTAATAAACCCTCTGTGTGTTCCACGTAATGATTATAATTACGCCAGTGAGTGAACGCAGAACCGGAGCATCCAACAGGATGTCCTTGTGACGCAGAAGGGCACGAATTTTAACCAATTCCTCACCCAGATTTGGCCGAGAGATTCCAGGTGCAGGCTACCGGGCTGCCTGTGCAAATAACGCAATGCTCAACCACACGTGGAAACAAAGGTCTTCTTGAGGTCCTTCCAAGGACTGATTCGTGTCCCAATCCACAAGCCACTCCAGTACTGGGAATATTCACCCTGACTGCAGAAAGCCTTGGACCAGGTACATGGACAATAGGAACTGTGAGCAAAGTTATCTTCTGGCTGAGTCAGCAGTGGCTAAAATCTAATGCTTGCTCCCCGAAATGAATGTTTAGTTTAATTTTTTTCCCTCTTATTAACTGTTCACATATCACTAACACACTGTACATACTTCTTGGCAGACAGAGCTCTGCAAAGGATTACAGATAAGAGTAAAAGCCTAGAGTGCATGGGTCTCCATGTGCCTACAGGCATTAAAAATTAGCCCACAGTCCCTCCAATTCGTTACACACTTCTCTGCGAGCTACATTTCAGCAGCTGCCTCAGTAGCATTTGAGTCAAAGAAGGACAAGACAGAAGTGTATTTAATAAAAAGATGATTTCTTAGCAAGATTTTCCTATTAGGAAAATCCAGAAAATCAAGCTCCCAGCCTTTAAAAGTAATGCTCTGCAAGTTCGTATTAAAATTACACTTCTTCCAAGTCCACAGGTTGTTCCTAAGCTGATCTGCACATTCCTAATGCAAGGTACTGAAGCATTTTCCAGGCAGAAATCATATCTTAATAGCCAAATGGTCCAGCAGGCCCCCTCCCTTCCCTCTCTGAGTTTTATACGTCCTGGTGCCTGTGACAACACTTGGCCAGTTGAAAAGTCACATCAGGAGGAAGAGGTGTCCAAAGTGCTCAGTGGTGCTCAGTGCCATTGCTTTGAAGTCATTACTAAGGATAAGCCTTTATATCAAAAAACCAAAGCAGATGTGCCCTTCTTCACAGCTTTGCCCATTATCAGAGGCAACAGCATCTCATCACCGAGGTGCTCTACTCGAGCCTAGTGTACGGGGCTAAGTCAAGGAGGACACTGACGAAATCCAAGTGCAGTCCCTCACTTCCTATGCTGTTCCTGGTGCCAGGCCTCGCAGAGAGATCTCTGTTCAGCCTTCTGCCAGGTGGATGCTGGCCATGGCCAGGGCGCCATAGTCTGCCCTTCCCTGCAGTAATGTGTTACTTACGCCCAATTATTCAGCAAAGAGCTTATGCTAACAAACTTCAGTTGGTCGGTGGTTTCTAAGTTGCCTCACTCCCATCACAGATCCCACTGCTGCCAGAGGAGAAGCAGCTATTTTACACCAGTGGAGGACCTACCCTAAAAAAGCTGACATCCCTGATTTGCCGCAATGTTCTTTTTATTTTCTCCTTTTGAAAAGGAGAGTAGCAAAAAGCAAGTAACATGCAGAATTATTCATGCTACACTTCTTCAAAGCTCTTAGATATTCAGTACATTCACAAACAGTTGTTAGCTCTTGGAATACTTTTGCACAAAGAGTAATCTGATGACGAATCTTTCAGTTTACCCTCCTGCAATCCAGTCTGCTCCATGAGTTACTCCCTTTGGCATTAAAATCCTCTCTTTTGGATTGAGGATTTTAATCAACAAAATGTCTTTTATGTTGTTCATTGACAACGGTTTACTCGTTACAGCTTGGGTTGTCTAATTTCATTAGCTTGCTGGTAAGAAGGAGGACATTGGCACAGTAATTTTAATTTCTTTGGAATGATGAAATAGAGGTCTAGATTGATTTCTAGTACAGGTGGTTGAGCTGGAAGAAAATCGTACCTGCAAGAAGATGTACTGGGCTCAGTGTATTTTGGTGTAGTACACTTTGACAAAAATTAGACCTTTTCCTGCTTCATACGAATGTAGAGCTGTTTGAGATCAGGGTCCTCTACAGCTAATGGAGAGACACAGACCAGCACTCAGTGGTTTCTGTCCTTCTGTGGCTACAGCCATCCCCTGGGGTGGGGAGGGTGGGATAAATTACTGTGCTCAGCACATGAAGATTAACAGAAAGCTGTATTCTGGATTGATCACAGCTGTTACTATCTGAAATACCTAAGAGAGAAGTGCATTCTGCCCTAGGCTCCTTGTATACTCTGTGGAGAGAGACAGGCGCATTAGGGAGGAGAGCAGAAATTAGACTGAATATCACAAGTGCTTCTTTTTTCAATAAAATTCTGCTCAACTTGAGACTGAGATCTGCCGTGAAACTCTGATGTAGGTCCTTGGCATCTTTCAAACCTACAACACTATCACTACCTATCATCAACTGTGAGTACCTGGAGAGTCAGACCTCAACACCCCCCTCAACGAAGACAGCTTTTACTCTAGGAATGACAATAATGTTGAGGGAATAATAGAAGGAAGATTTGCTAAAATGCACTATCCCAGTGAAGAGATAAAATGTGTTTCATAGGTTAGCGTGTTGCCCATAAGCAGATCTGACAGCTTAATTTTCTAACATGGTACATGGGAACCTTGAAATGATCTTTTCAGTTAAGTGCAGGACACAGAGTGTGTCTCCACAGTGTGTTTAATGAAGGCTTTCAGCCATCTCTCTCTTTTCACTGCTCTTCAGCTTCCTCATTCTCTCTTTCCTTCCATGAGATGCATTTCCAGATATAACTACCATGAGTAACTGCCAAAGAGAGTGTTTCTGTCTATGTCTATTGGCTTGATAATGGCATGGTGTGGACAGGGATACCTTTAGATGCTTATTTTATAACAAAAACCTTCAGGACGTGAATTCTGGGTTTCAGTGTTGCACTTATGACTGTTTCTAGCTGGGAGAAATTATGCAAAAATGCTTCAGCATACATGTAAATAAGATGCTCTAATGGAGTTATCTTAGCATTAAAAACCCAGCTAATTTTCCTATTCAGGATGTACAAGACTAGTCAGCATTGACATCCTTGTTCCTGTAAGGTAAGGAATAAATGGGACACCTCTTATTGGCCCTGTGAGAGAGACAGGTCTGAGGTTCACATCATCTAGCAGAGGGCACGTATGGCTCAAGGTACAAGGTAGACACCCAACTGCTGTACATTGTTTCAGGACAGCAAAGTCTTGCTGGAACAAAGTCCTAGCGGAACAAAACCCAGAGACGTCAATATCTTTAACAATGCACTTAACTTACACTGATTTAAAGCAGTTGACTTTTCAGCACTGTGCTGGTTTTGGCTGGAATGGAGTTGATTTTCTTTATAGTAGCTCATATGGGGCTATGTTTTAGATTTGTGTTGAAAACAGTGCTGTTAACACACTGATGTTTTAGTTGTTGCTGCACTAGTCAAGGACTTTTCAGCTTCCCATGCTCTGCCAGGTGCAGAAGAAGTTGGGAGGGGACACAGCCAAGATAGTTGATCCAAACTGACCAAAGGGCTATTCCATACCACATGGCGTCATGCTCAGTATATAAAGCTGGGGAAGAAGAAGGAAGGGGGGGGACATTCGGAGTGATGGCGTTTGTCTTCCCAAGTCACCGTTAGGCGTGATGGAGCCCTGCTTTCCTGGAGATGGCTGAACACCTGCCTGCCCATGGGAAGGAGTGAATGAATTCCTTGCTTTGCTTTGCTTGCGTGCGTGGCTTTTGCTTTATCTAGTAAACTGTCTTTATCTCAACCCCCGAGTTTTCTCACTTCTACTCTTCCGATTCTCTCCCCCATCCCACCAGAGGGGAGTGAGCGAGCGGCTGCGTGGGGCTTAGTTGCTGGCTGGGGCTAAACCACAACAAGCACTTAAAATTTTACCTACTACAATAATGACATGAACTGTACATCCCAACTGAGGATCCCAGTGAGTAAGCCATGATAGCAGATAGTGTTGCAGCAAAATGTAGCTGCTGTGATCCAGGGCGTTTGAGGGACAAAAAAAGAAATCCAACCAGAAGCCTTCAGACTCAGCAGACCATGGGCAGGCATTGGCACAAAGGTTTTCCAAAGTGCTTGAGAGATGTTAAAGAAAGTCTTTTGCATAAGCCAGATGCTCAGAAAGTAATTCAGAAAGTGGGTGTCATTTTTTTCCACCAAAACCATGTGTGTGCAAAGATTTGCTGGTCAAATGGTTATTGATGCATTTAAGTTTCTAGCCTAAGGCACCCATGGCCTGCAAGTATGGACCTCATATTCTGTGTGTGTGAGGGGGTGTCTGCGGCAAGATGACAAAGACTGCAGCTCATGCCCTTCTTGCTTTGGCATGCTTTTGGTGACCTGCATGTGATAACAGCCAGGACACCACACCTGAGTGCCACTGCTGCGTGTGAAGCCACATGAAGCTGTCACAGGTATGACAGCAGATGTTTCACCCAGCCCTTCCCTTTGCTGCTGTCTCTCCCACCATGGAGGTACAGATTTTTGAGGCTGAAAGGTCTGTTTTGAAAATCAAGCTGAGTGGCCCCTTGGTTTGCTGGCAGCAGGCAGTAAGCATTGCTGTGGCCTGGGTTGATGGGGGAAGAGAAGACTGTATTTCCCCAATGTGTTACTTGCTTATTAAGGTCAGATTTCGGCCAGTGAAGACTTTGATCTGAGTCCCTGCATTGCTGAGGAACAAGCATCTCCATCCTAAGATCATGCTCTTTTCTCTAGGAGAAGCTGCGGTGATGTCCGAAAAAAAAAAAAAAATTAATCCTCAAGTGCTGGCAAATCCGCGATATGACCGTGGAAGATCCATTCCCACAGCCAGCATCCCTCCCAGTCAGAAATGAGTGCCATGTTCCCAGTCCGATGCTGTCTGCCTGCAATACCCAGCTGTTGGATCTGTTGTCCCCATCCTCCCCTACCCCAAACCTTTCCTCCCTGCAGACAGTGGTGGGTCGTGGCAGTGCTGGCTCCTGACGCAGATACTGTGTTCCTCAACTCCTTGTGCATGTTGCGTAGCTTAGAAAGCTGCCACTGCAAAGTGCTACAGGAGCAAAAAGTGTTATCACTCTATATGGGAGGCCTGAGAAAATTATAGCTGAGTTTCTGGGTTTCTTTAAAGCTGGTAGCTCTACCTCGCTGCCCAGAGTCATTTACCTTTGCAGACTATGAAGGGAGAATGCTAAAGTGGTTTTGACTGGGAGTTAATCCATTAATTCCTCCAAAGTACCCAAATGTGTCAATCTTTGGCTGCAGCTTTCAGCTTCTAATAAATTGTCCAGGGACCCAATTTGGGTGTTACTTCAAATGTGAGATGGCAAGATGAGGAAAACAACCAAGCAGCTTACTGCAGAAAATACAGGTTTTAATCTTCATTATCAGCTTCCCCATCTGCAGAATTTGGGGTGCACCCAGCAGCTGATCAGGAAAGGAGCTGGTCTGGGGAAAGCTGACCTCTGCTTTCCCAGCTTTGGTGACCGGTGTGGGTAAGCTTTGCAGCGTGCAGAGCAGAGCCAACCTTCCCTGCATACAGCACAACTGGAAATCCTAATTCTCATTTGGCCAAACTTCTCATTATCTCAATGACTTTATCAGTCAGTGCTGGAGTAGCCAGAAAACAAAGTTACTTAAACAGCTCTGATTATTGTGTTAAGGTCCTTTAGAAGGAAGGGGAAATCCTCCAGGGATGTCTTTGTTGGCTCTGCCTCCCTAGCCAGGGTGCTCAGGGCTTAAAAGGACACTAAAATTTAGCAAAAAAAAGAGAGAGAAAAGGACAGAGCAGAAGTGAGTGTGGCCTGCCCCCACCACTCTGCATTTTGGTTGTTCCCATCCCCTCCAGGATCCTGGCTTGTAGACCAGTATGCAACACTAGAAGTACTTAGAAACATCTTTGCACAGAAATGAATGAAGCAAGAATCAGGGCTTAATTTTGTACATCAAGTCAGCCAAGTGAGCTGTCTGGTTTTATTTCTGAAGGTTTTTGACCCCTTGAGTCCGAGAGGCACTGAGATGAAACCGGGCTGGGATGTCTTTGTGTGTAAATTACAGTTTCAGGTACAAGACGGCTCTTGTGTCTGTGGGAGAAATGGATGTAATGCAGCATGTGTGGAGATGTGTGTGTGTTTATAGCTCATAATTGTTGGTTTTTTAATGGAAGCCTGTTGCTCTTTAAGCAGACTGTGATTCCAAGTGCCGCCATGGCTTTCACGTAGCATGAACGCTGCAAAGTTATTAAGAACGTTGTTCTTGCAGATGCAATGATTAACATAAAAATTAATCGTACAGCTAAAGAAACCCAAAGCTAAACTTTGCTCACACAAACGTGCTGCGCATGCGAACCATTGGTGTTTAGTTAGAATTACACGTTACACAGATCTCACTTATGACCACTGCTTTTGCCCACAGCAGCATGAAGATGTAAAGCTTTTTATTTTCTTGCTGATATCTATCCCAAGGAGATACCATTTCTTACAGGAATCCTTCCCAGTAGAGTTTAGCTCCTGCAAACGTGAATCTTGCCTTTCCATTACATTGACAGTAAGCATCTCAGTTCTGTTTTGTGCTGTTACTGCTGCTTTGGAGTCTGATCCTGCCGCTTGCTGAGCACCTTCGCCTTCCACGAACACCATGGCACATTAAGAGGCACAGTGGGAACTCAGTACCAAGTAGGATCAGACTGTGATGCATCAGTATTAAGGTCAGACTTACAATGCATTAATATCGCTCAACAGAAATATTAGCTGTCAAGAAGCTTAGAATTGTTCTTTTTATGTCTAAGGGAACAATATTATAGCAGGAATGACGGGAATATAAATTCAGAGGGTGTTTACAAGGTGGGAAAACAAGAGTCAACATAAATGGACTATTATCAGTATTTGGTATTGCCTGATTCTCAGTGAAATAAACGTGGAGAATTTGTGCTGAGTAGGCTTTTTCAAGGTTAGCGGAGACAAGGATTTGTTCCCAGGGGAGGATGAAGAGCATATGGTGGTGGAGACGAGCCACAATACAAGATGTCAGGTTTTGCACCCCACAGCACTGTTTCCAAAACCAAATGATGGAAGATGACTACAGTACTGATGAAGCTGTTTGCCTCATCATGATCTATGAAATAGTGTCTTTCTCCCCTACCCCAAGCCCCCAGCAGATCTGTAGGGGTTAGTGGGGTCAGCACCTTCTGTCAAAAATGCTGTGGCTTGCTGAAAAGAGTGGAGACAAAGCAGAGAACAGACTATTTAATATATAGTATTAAGTATTAATAATAGTATTCAGACTATATAAAAAAAAAGAAAGCTTCCAGAATAGTTCCAAATAATATAAAAACTGTAAATTCGTTATGGATGTTGCTTTTAGAGCTGCAACACCAGCACAAATATACCTGTCAAGAAATCCAGAGGTGAAACTGCAAGAGGCAAAGATGTGAAGACAGCTACTATTTCTTAATGAACGTATTTATGAAAAAATATTTTGCTCTCAGGCACCGTTAAGTCCACTGATGACATCAACCCTTAAAGTATATCACATAAAGGTCTGGTCAGGTCAAAGGAAACACACTGAGCTAGCCTTAAAAGGGAATGTTTTGAAAAACTTTTGGCAGATTGGAAAATATAATGGCCTTCAATTTAAATAAAGATGGTGATTCCAAATATTATATCTTTCATGTAACAGAACACCCTGAAGTTATTAAAATATCTGTTTGGCAGAGGCAGCAGTGAGCCAAAAAAATAGATACTGTGTATAAAGAAAACCTGAAGTAATATTTGGGTTCAAGGGCCATGTCGGGCATGCATACAGGTTGTGCTAAATTGCGGTCAGATATCAGCTTCTAGTTCAAAAATGGTTCATTTGATTGGAAACATTTTCCAATTATTTACCCCAATTCAAAATGAAATGGCAAAACATTTTAGCATATTTACCAATTTTTCTCCTTTTTTGGAGATAAACCTACTCATTCAATTCCATCCAAAACTGCAAATAGTTTTGGTTATTTTTCAGAGATGCTTAATCAATATGTGTTGTTATTTTACTTCCAGGATAGGGTTTTACAAAAAGGTCATAAGTTGAGTGCTTCTGGAATATAAAATGTCTTGGAAAGCTTCTAGAAAATATTTCCTACAGAAGATTTCAAAATGGTTCTGTGGGAATAGGAAAATCTTGTTATCTGTGGTTCTGCCACTGAATTAATGTAAAAATGGAAATAGTCTTTGAAAGCAAGAATGATAACGCAAAATTCTATGACCCGGTGTGTACAGGTCAGACCAAATAATGAAAATTGTCAAATTGTAGTCTTAATAATCTATGAAAAATATCCTTACGGCATCCCAGGAATGCAACCATTCCTCTCTCAAAGCAATTTTACCACGTTGGGGTTTTTTTCCCCTCTCTTCCTCGTGATGAAATGCTCCACATTCCCAATACATCACGATATTGCTATTGTCTCCAATTTAATCCACTGGTAATCGTATTATCCTTCCCCTCTATATTGATCTGGATGAAGCACTGGCTCCAGCAGCTCCCTTTGGTGCTTTTAGGCCTCACCAAGGGGCAATATCTTCAACCACTGGTGTAAAGTCTGGTGTAATTAAGGACCTGATGTATGAGTCAGCATGCTGGACACTGCATTACATGTACTTAGTTGGATACCGCGCTCGGTATGCACACACACCGAATGGTTAGTCTATATACAGAAAGGGACTGTAAATGTTTGGGCTGCTACTAAAACAAAGCTCTGCCTCTGAAGAATTAATTTGCTTTTCCCAGACTCTCTGGTGGTGCCTAGCACTGTGGAAATGCTCGATCCTGAGCGATTCTACAACATGCACAGTACCCCTCAGTGGGAGCTGACCTAACAGGATTGAGTTATGGGGCTCGGCCATGTTGTAGGCATTTGGCTATGGCTGGACCTTGTGTATATGTTAATGTAGAGTGAGCTGGCAAAACCCTTCCACCATCTGATGATGGTTGTGATAGGTGCTAGATTTAGAAAAATATTATCCTTCCTGCTTCACAGAAACTCAGCATTGAAAGTACGTGTTTGCCTCATGCTGATTACATTTATCTATATATTCATCTACTGTGAGAGCCCATTTCTGAGCATCTTTGGCTTTGCTTAAAATAACAGAAGAAAGCAAAATCAGCAACAAAAACTTGGGAGACCTCCAGCCCAACGTGCCCTAATTGGTAGGACATCTGCAGCAGGTCCTTCAACCCCTTCACCTCAACAGTCACCCTTTCTTTTGACTTGACTGTGTGAAAAGATGAAGCTTGGCCCCAAAACTGTCAATACCAAGACCTCCAGACTCGAGCATTTCTTCTAAGCTGAGAGCTGAGTGCAGACCACATCCCCTCCCTGATCCCTCCTACACAGCTCTTACGAGACTCTTGATCAGGTGTGGCATGATCTAGCCATGTGAATTAACATCTCCTGGAAGGTCCGTGGTACCATGAACTCTCTTGACTTTTTGGGACTAGGTTGTTCCTGTTTGGCTTGTACCCAAAGTTCATCTGTCCCACTGCTTTGGGATAATATGTCACATAACTGCTGCAGTCAGGACAGTTGCACAATGTGCAGGACACGAACCTGATCAATATTTGTGGAATAGCGTTACTGGCTGTATATTTTTCAAGCAAATGATCCCCTAGTCGTTTCCTTGCTTGGAGGCAGGATGGGATCTGAGGTGCCCCAGTGTTCTTCATGGAGCACACGGGGAGAGGACAATTGGCACACCTGCAGCTTGAATTTCAGGATGCATTACATTCAGCGCAAGTGCTGGCTGGTTAGAAATGCTGTGTTTCTTTAACGATTAGCAACTTCTTATTTCAGTGTAGTGAATAAATATACTTTTTATATATCAGAAAAAACCACATGTTGGCTATGATTTAATGTAGCTTACCAAGCTCTTTATTGATAATGAAAGCTTTCTGATTAGAAGCTCTGCATAGCAAATGTTTTTCTGTGTTTGCGGAGCTGAGGTTCTGGGTATCTTCTAGCCTTCAGCAGGGTGGTGTCCCTGCTCCTTTCAGGCTGGACGCTTGTTCCCAGCCTGCCATTCCCTGGTTCAGGTCTGGCTGTCGCAGACCTTAGTTCAGCACACAACTGCTCACGCTTCTAGCTGCCCACAACCTTCATCCAGATCCCCATCTTTTGACCACATTGACATCCATAATTGTATTCTAGAGATTAAAAACAAAGGAAAAGAGAGCCCAGTTCCATCTCCCTAACCTGTTTTAAGAAAACAAACTACTTTGGCAGCTCCCCTTCACCCTCACAGCCCCACGCCAGGCTCTCCACTTGGCTAAGTTAAATGATCCATAACTTTACCTATGCCGGGAGGCTCCACAGGGACGATCACATGAGCAAAAGTCATGCAGGATGGCTGGTTAAACTGCTCTTTGATCTAAAATCTTCTCTGTGGAGTCAATAAACCTTTCAGAAATGGGATCATCAAGTACAAAGCATCTTCCTGTCTCTCGTGCTGCTGCACACTGACTTGCCTGGAACAATTGTTGCCTAAAAGGAAATCCTCCTCCTTTTAATGTGTTTTGGGGTGCAAGGGGAGGGAGGTAGGGGGGCTTAATCGTCTTCCCAGCAAGCTTCACTAGATGGCAGTAAGCAGAGGCAAATGAGTTAGAAACCACGTTTTAGAAGGACTCAGTAAACCTCAGTGACCAGCTGCTTACTCCAGCGTTACACCCCAAAACAAGAGGCTGTTCCTCTGAAGGAGCAGCCCCCTAAATGAGATCATGATTTATTTACTGTCAATGTCTCTTCAGCCTCTGTGAAGGCTGTGACTGTCCGGAGACTAAGTCTGAGCTGGAAAACTCCTGCCTTTGCAGGGATACAGAAGCTTGCCCCTCAGCCTCTCCCTCTGCAGGGTCAGTTTGTCAGGTCATTGCCCTGCTGTTTTTTTTTTCTTTGGGGGTCCAGCTTTGTTGTAACCCCAAAACAGCCTCAAAGGGTCTGCAAAGTGCAGGGACGTTTCGTGCCCAGTACCCTGGGAGAACCCCCTGCTGTCCCCAGGGCATGGGGGCATGAGACTTGCAGCAGCTTTTTCAGTGCCAGCAGAGTAGTTTGGCTTCCCTGCTGCACATCAGATGCTCAGCATCTGCCATTTGATTTGGGCAGGAGGTCTTCAGCTCGGTAGTGGCTGTAACCCTTTGATTTGAAGCTGGGCACCTGGCTTGCCTCTCTTCTCTCCTTCCTTGGTGGCACGATGGCTGGTGGCAGTGCCATGCTCCACACCATGTGTACCATCTGAGGGCTGCAGTACTGTGTCAGACGGCGTGCGGGAATATCTGAGATTAATCCGACCGCTCGCTGTGTTGGACTAGAAGGTGCTAATTGCTGCCAGGAGACTTTTCCCTGCAGGTTCCCTGTAGACATTGTCAAAGCAGGCTGAGGAGAGCTGGGCAGGAGTCACTGTGGGATGCGCTGTCAGAAATGACAGATCGTCAAAAACAGAATTTGTCAAAATAGGTTTGTTTTAACAAAACTCTCCACAGGAGGCTTCCCAGGCCAGCAGTGGGAAGGAGTGTGGCAGGTTGACTAGTCCCCGAGTAAGACACCGTCCTCAAGCCCCCATCCCCGGCAGGTCTTGCAGTGCTGGCCAAGGGACACGTCCTCTCCAGGCTCCTGTGGGAAGGGCCAGAGGTCTCTCAAGTTTTGTTTCCTGCAGAAATGCAACAAACCTCAAATTTAAAATCTCATCTTTCTACTCAGATGGGAATTTTTTGTTTTTGTTTTTTTTTTTTTTCTGGCCAGGTCTCATCCCAGGCCCCACAAAGGAGCAAACCAACCAACCCCTCTGTGCCATGAAGACACAAAGCACCCAGCTCCATGGCAGACCCAGGGAACCAGCAGGGTGTCCCTGGTGCAAACACAAAGCTTGAATGTCATTTCACATTTTAGCATTGAAGTGAAAAATCCCGAGAAATGGTTGCAATGAGCTAAGACTATGCCAACATAGAGCTCACTGGAGCAGTAGACAAGGAGGACTTCTAAGCTACAGAGAACTATCTGCTGTCATATATATCAAATTTAAATATGACCTAATACAGATTCAAAGGACCAAGGTCTGGAATACAACACTGGTCTGGTCTGTCCCAAACATTTCCAAATTAAAGGCAAGAGTCCCTCTTACTATCTCGCTTCCTGGATCTGTGGCTCTTTCTTCATGGCCAAGTGGAGAACCATCTTCCATAGGAGTGGAGAGGGTGTCTGCATCCAGAAAGCCCAGGAGCCTGGTGGTGAGAGCGTTCCTCATGGGCACCAGCTGCAACATCCCCCGGAGAAGCCCTGGAAGCCCAATCTCCCAACTTCGCATTCTGTATCTCTAATAGATGGCAGGTGGTTAAAATCAGGAGATGGGTTAGTTTAGATGGAAGGTGTTACCTGTGAAGGTCTCTGGAAGGGCCTCCCTCTCTCTGTTGGCTTTTGGGGGAACTTAGACTCTTATTTTAGGAGGACTGGATAGCCTGCTTAGGGCTAATCATTTCACATTTAGCTGGTGTAATCCCTGAGTGAGACAGAATGGACTCAAAGCCCAAGGCTGTATGTCTCATATCAATTTCTCTTACAAACATAAATAGCCTTGCAAGGCCCAGTTCTCCCTGGTTTCATTATAGCCCTCAGAAGTTATTTTGAATTGAAAGTCCTTTCTAAAGCATGGTTTCAAATGAAATATTTGCTGCTTGGATAGATTTACAAGTTAGGTAACACTATGCAGAGATTTTCTCACCTTTCAATATCCTTCCTTTCCTGTGGGACATTGAAGTGTCATACAGATGAACAACACAATGCCATTTTAGGTCGTGTAAAATCAACCTTAGTCTAATGGGCAATAACAGCTCCCAAATGCATCTTGGCTATCCCTGAGGGTTGGCTGTGCAAGATCCATACAGTTTCACTAACTTTGAGTATGACACTCCCATGACTTTCCAGGGCAAGTACTGAGAATGGGAAATTACTCCCTTTTGTTCCTTACGCCCACTTAGAATGAAGTTGCTATCATAAAATAAATATATTAAACCCAGCTATCCCTTATACATATTTGTTGTGAAACCATGAGATGTTGTCTCAGGAAGCCTCAGCAATCTTTCAATCTCATTACTATTAAGCTTCTTAAAGTAACTGTGACCAAGCAACACCAGTGCTTGGATTTGTTTAAAGTAAGCGGCACAAATGAACTTTCACCAATAACACTGACGTTGATAATATCAGACTCTCCAGTCCTGGACGTGAACAGCCATCTTCTGCCATAACCCAGCAGGGACTCCAAATCTGTATCAGTTACTTTGAATGTGAAGCTTTTGAAAGCACCAGCTGTGCAGTGTTAATTTGCTACTACAGAGCTTAGCAAGACCAGAGCACTGAATTGCCTGCAACGCTCGTGTTATTGATGTGGCTGATCAGGATCTTTCAAGGTTGGTTTGAGGTGATGTAACCTACACCCCACTAAGAAGATTAAATATGTTAAAGTGAGGTTACTGCAAGCGGTGGACTGTTGCATCTTCTGCAAGACTCTGCTGCTAATTATTGCAAAGCCGCTGGTCTCTGCCATGAGGATTGTTTCAGCTTTTGATTGCACTGGTTTAGGAAGCAAAGAGACATGTGGTACATTTTAATATCCCAGTTAAAAAGGAGTCCATGGAAAACTAGCAGAGAACTTAGAATACCACCCAGAAAAGGACATTTTCCTTCCACTCATGGGTGCCATCCTTACAAACAGCTGTTTTCTAAAAGCTTTTAGGTTGCCATGTAGGAAGATGGAAAAACAGCTTGCTATTTGCTAATGAGATTACAGACTCTAATGCCCTCCAGAGAGACCAAAAATCCCTGCTCAGTAGAAGACTTAGAAAACAGAGGGAGGATGATTAAAGGTGAGCTCTTACACAGCACTGCCACAGTGGTGCCTATCCCCCGGCACAGACAACCTACAGCACACACCGAGGGATACCTACAAACTCCCGATCCCACTGTGGTCAGCTTCTGGATTACTGATAAATGCTCTCGAGAATATATTAATTGCCATTGGTTTCATGGGATGTCATCATTCAGTGGAGGAGGGGAGCATATGGCCCATGGCACTAAGATGGATTTTAGGTAGAGCAAGTCTAGATTTTGAGTAAACCAAAACCAGAAGTCCCTGCTCTCAGATCTCTCTCAAAAACCCAAGAAAAGCTCTCTTAAGAACCCCCAAAGAAGCAAGTTTATGACAAAAACAGCAGAGGCTCCCCGGCCTCTGGATTCCCTTCTGCATCCCATGTGCCATGTGCTTTAGGCCATAACTGCTTTAGGGCAGCATGTTCCTACGTGTTTGGCAGCCCAGATCCAAGCCTTGGATGACACAGAACAAATAATGATAGATTTCCCACCCAATTAATGCCAGTAATGGCACTGTTTAGTGAAAGAATAATTTCAACCTTGATTTGGCAGTGGGATTCACTGCAACACAATGGTTGAGGCTCTTTATCCCTGCTGTGATACTAGAGGAACGTGCAGGAGCATCTCTCTAGCCCTCAGCAACTGGCTCTGGAAAGTTACTTCTCCTGTGCCTGATCTGCAGATCAGTTCAATCTGTTTCAACACACACCTCCCCTGAGCATCACTGAAAAGACAGGTCTATTTGTCCTGGTGCTGGAGCTTCCAGTGTTTGCAAAGGGAGCATCTTCAGGGTCCCTGTTGGTTTAGCTGTATTTATTTCACACACATAGGTGGTCAAGCCAGATGTGGTCCAGTGTAAGATCATGATTTCTACAATACTATGAACCCAAAGAGTTTTAGCAGTCTGATCAAAGTACTGTGACATCTACACATTTCTATATGTGAGGAGAGGAAGATACTGTTGGTATCAGAGACTGACAGTCTCTGATAGCATAAGCAAAAAGATAGGGCACAGTGTTATTAAAAGAATAGCCTGTGGTGAATTGAATGGCTTATGGCAGCTATAATGATGGGAAGTTGAAGAAGAGGGTTCATCTCTCAGGTCAGACTTCCTGGGATGAGACCTGAAGACTCAGTCCTTCCAGCTTTGAGGGACAGGCAGCTGCAAATGTGGAGCTGGGTTTCCACGTGGATTGGACCTGAAACAGTGTAAGTCAGTAGTTTTGGTAAGTTAGTCCTACTTTTTACTGCTGTAAATGAGAGATCTGCCATGTCCTTTGTATCCATAGTGGGTACACCGGCCTAAATTCATCACTGAACTCAGAGAAGCAGGTGGCTGTCCCATGGAGAAAGAAGAGCTAGGGTTTGACAGACTCAGCTCCTGTTGCTGCCTCTGACTTCCTCAGTTAGCCCAAGGCAAAGCTCTCCCCATCTCTCAGCTTCAGTTACCCAACAATGGGAATTCTCCTTCCTCCAAAGGAGAATGACTGTATTACTTGGACTATACATCCCTGACCTGTTGGATCTGTTGACATCACAACGTGGGAGAATTCCACCTGGCATTAGAAGTAGATGGACTGGTGATATTTAATATTCCAATAGCATCAGAAGAGAGGGTACTTCCAACACTGAAGCCTTGGGGTCTTGCTCTTGGGATTACTTCTCCAGTTCCCATAGCCTCTGTCAGGAGAGGACGTTTGCAGCTGAATCAGTGCAGACCAGAACTTGACTGCAAAGGGCTGCAAACGGCTGAGCTCTGTTTCCAAAGTGCTTGGTAAAACTTGCCCTGAGCATACTTGTGCTCTTAATTGTCACTCCATAACATTTTCCTCTTTCTCTTAGTATCACTTTATTTTGCCAAAGTTAATATTTCAGGTGCTGTTTGCTTTTAATTTGACGCTTATTCCCAGCGTTCAGATTTCATTAATTCAACCTCTTTTTATTATTGTTTGTCAGCATTAATCAGGAGTGTATATCATTTGTAGGTGGAGTAGTATGACTACTAAAGGGCTCCCTGAGATAATTTGCTGCCCTGTTAACAGTAGCAATAATTTGAGCAATTAGCGAGGCCTTGACATGGACTTTAGCTTCTCCGTCACATAGGAATACCTCCTCAGTGCAGCTGCCATGCTATTTATACTCCCCCGTCAAGTCCCAGACTGAAATAGTGCCCCAGGAGAGCAGCCTGTAATCAGTCCCTTTGCAATGACTGGATGAGCACTAAATAAGTCCTGGCCTTGATTATATTAACAAAGCTGCGTGGGGAATGCCCATCCGGAAATCTCCAGACACCGTGCTGATAGAGCAGTCTGTGTGCTTGCAGCATCCCTTCCCCCTTCCCCTGCCCCAAGGAAAACCCCGACAGTCCCTTTGCCAATGGCCACGGCTTTGATAACAGAAGGGTCACTTCAGCTCTTGGGGACTGAACCTGCTGGGAGCCTCCACCAAGAGATGCTGATGCAACCTCCTAACTGTTCATCTTGGTCTTCTCTGGTGGGTCATGGCAGCAGTGGCTTTGTCCCTAAGGTTAAACATACCTCTGTGGCCCCTTGTATAAAGTGCAGGGTGGCAACGTTAATGGAAATCTCCTACACCAGTAAGTACTGGGCAAACTCCTGCAGACTGGCAGGGCATCACTGGTACAGCCAAGTGGCACACCCCTGTCTCGGTCCTGTGTTTTACCATCTCGTACTCTGGATGGGGAATTGAGGCAGGGATGTCTAATGTATAGGAGCATGAAAACTCGTGATGGAGCTGTAATTGCCTCACACCCTGAAGGTACCTCTGCATCCTGAGACTGTCCTTTTCCCTAGCAATGCAGGATTAGGGCCTGAATCAGAGTAGTCATGAAGAGCAACTCAAGTCCTTGACTGGACAGTCAGGCAAGATCAGCTCACAGGCCCCTTCGGTGCACTGCGACACAAAAAGAGATCCTTTATCTCTAGGAAAGAACAGCTTCATTAAACACCCTGGAAAATGTCACATGGAAAAAAACCCTGTGCAACGTCAGAGCTTAAAGCTACCACGTTAAAGCTCTATTTTTGGATCTCATTAAAATAGATACAATCTGCACATAAAATAAATTACTTGCCTTATAATTTTCAGTTCAGTTAGAGATTTACCAGTAAAAGCAGTAATTAACAAACTTGTTCTGCTTTCTACTATCCAGACCCTGATTCAGCACAGAGTTTTGGTGAGGTTTGTGCTTGGCTGAGCTTCCCTCACATGGCAGAGGGCAGGTCACAAGCATCCTCCTAACCCAGCGGGGTGCTCCCCTCTGCCTCTGCTCTGCAGGCTTGGAGGGCTTCACGCTACGCAGTGCCCCACGAGCTCAACCACCCACACCTCAGCTCTTCCTCCACACATCAAGACCCACACAGGAGGGTTTGAAGCCACATTCTTGCCTCGGCAGTGGCTGGGATGCTGGGACGGCAATATTTGCACGTCCCCATCCCTGAAGGACGTGGTTGTATGGAAGATGGCTGAGATCCATGCTTGGTAGCAGTTTGGGCCAGAGGCAAGTTTGAGCTGGCTTATAGGTATCTAATATACCATGTTGATCAACTATAGATTACGTGTTCAGGAGGAATCATTATGATCAGCTAATCTGCCCTGCAACATGACACGGACCCGCAGCCTCACTCCTGCATCGCCAATGCAAGGAAAGATCCGCTCCTGCAAATCTCTCCCGCAGGAGGGGTGCTTGGAGCCAGGCCCAAGTTGCCTCTAGACTTACCTTTTTCTTTCACTGAAGTTCATCAGCAGGATTTTGGTATGAGCTTAAAGCTAAGCCAGGTCAGATCTGGTGAACTCACAGCTAAAACAGCTTAAAGTCTGTATTTCACAGACCTCAAGAGTGACAGGTTGAAAGATCACATAAAATAAGGACAGAGTAGACAAAAGAGCGCAGTCTGCTGTTGCTTTAGCAAGTAACTGGCATGTGCAACTAGGAACAATTTCATTCTTTTCCTGTGAGTTGCTGCATGACGTGATCAAACAGGAATAAGTATCTGAAATTAAAGGCCAAAAAAATAGTGCAATTGAATTGCTGATTTCTCTGTAAGGCTCCCTGAGATAAAAGAGTTGTCCCCAGGGAAAAGAGAGATCGGGGGAAAGCATGAAAGGCACGGTTGATGTCTTTTCTGCTTTGCATATAATCCCCTGAAAATTGGAATGTCCAAATGCTTGCAACGACACAAGCGGGACTAATACTCTGGGATCACATGAGCAATTATCTGATTCACGGGTGAAGATGGTAATAAAGTGGCTGAAAAGCCAACTGCCAGTGAAAGGGCAAGAAACAGCAAGCTTGCTTGGTTATGGGTCATACCACAAACACCTCTTGAGATCAAGCAGTAAAAATAATTAGGGTTGGGAAGGCAAGGAGTGAGGTTCCCAGATGGTGTGGGTGATAGATAAGGAGTCATCCTTTTTATCTGTTGCCAGGCCATGCATTCATCCAGTTTTGTGGCTGACTCAGATCTCTGTCGACATGCGGGGCTCTGTGCCGGTGGAGTTGTCAGGGCAGTGTTGCTTCCAGCCTGGATTAAAGTTTAGGCAAGCTGTGTCTTGCTTTGAGGTCTGGTTATTTTCTTTTGTGTTTATACAACAGAGAAGAGAGAAACTCTTGCGAGGCCGAACGTGGGTTGACACCCCTTTCGAGAGGACTAGCAGCTGGGAGCTTGAGGGTGGATAACTCAGCTGCATCACACATGACTCCCATACCATGCTGTGTACACCAGGTGTAGCAGGGATGACCTTCACCAAACCTGTGGCCCTGTAGCGTGCTTGTGGGAGCCCTGCCCAAAGAATAGCCCCATCCTTGTTTGCTCCTTTGTCAACTAACAAACACAGCGGTCATCCCACCATAACCATGACGATCTGCAAACCAATCTGCCTTTCCTTTCCAGGTCTGCCAGTGTCCACACACTACTTGCAATTTGCCCAGAGAGAAAGTAAAAAATGGTCTTTTATAGCTCCCTACGTATCTGATTTTGTGCAGGAAAGAGATCTGGCTTTAGTCTAATGGTGCATTCAATCAAGATCTTTGTTGAGGAGCATGCAGAAGGAGGAGCATCCTCCGTTGTTGCAGTTAGCAGAATTGCAGTAACATTTGCAATTACACTAGCTGCAACAAAAATCTCTCAGGCATCTTCAGCCTCCAGGGAATAAGGTGATCAACCCTGAGGTCAGGAAGAAACACTGTTCCTTAGGGCAGCATTGCACAGGTAGGGCTGGTTTGCAATTTCAGGGCCTTTCTTTTAAAGCACACAGTCCTAAGCCTCCAGCAGATAGAGTGGTGGGTTTTCCAGCATAGAGACGTGTCCTGAGAAGGACCAATTTTTGCATAAGGTCTGTCTGAAAAGCAGACAGCAGTCAGCAGCTGCCCATTAAGCTACCCAGACTTTTTCTGGCTATATCGGTGATGGCAGAGCAGAGCAGACCCAGGCTGTCTTGCATGTTCACATGAAGGTGCTTGTGGTGGAGCCTTTCTCTATGGGTCATGCTGATAGCAGGAAAGTGTGATGCTGATAGCAGGAAAGTACGTGGGCAACCCTGCCATTACAGACATGTATGACCACACCAGCAGTGTAGGAGATGCTGTTGATGAGCTTTAGTTGAAAGGATGTCAAGCTAAACTGGCTTGCTTGAGAAGGCATTTTAGGTATCCATTTTATATGCCGTGCAGTGACATGCCTGGTGCTATGTTTCAGGTCAAGACTGGCAATCTCAAAATGCACAGCCTGCATGAAATAAGGTGGAGAGAGGATGGGCAGTGCCAGCACCTTCCCGTTCCCTGCACCTCCTGCAGTCAGTGATGTTCACAGACACCTCCTGCTAAGTGCTCATAGAGGGAAAGAAAAAATCTATCAAAATCCCTTGCAGTGTGACTGTGAAGAAGGCGCCTTCCCAAGCCCATGCTGCTTTTGATCCCGTTCATGCTGTACAGGATTGTATAAGATCCTCCTTCTTTGGACAAAGAGGCAAGATGTGCCAAAGGCAGAGATGTAAACCTCTAGAGGGAGATATTCAGTGGGGAGAAGAAAAGAAAATGGGGTTACAGAAAGAAATCCTGTTCTCCTGGGAGCTTGGTAGGGGTAGCGTTTGCAATAACGTGCCCATGAACCATCTGTCTTCGAGAGGTGGTGAGAAGCAGAGGGAACACTAGGTCGTGCTGTTTCCCCAAATTCTTGCACAGAGTCGCTGGGGCTGGATTGCACCTTTGTCGCAGGGACTGAGGGATTTTTTCTGCTGTGGGTTAGCATAGAACTTTGATCACACTGTTTGGGTGTTCTTGCAAGGAAATTAATTGCATTTGCTGCATGAAATGCTTTGAGCACAGAGGCAAAGGTGCAGGGCAGGTCTTTATAGGGAACCAGAGCTCCTGCGCTCAAAAGCGAGATAACACTGCTTATATTATAGGGAAGGAATGATGAATAACAGCAACAGTTCGGGGGGTTTAATTAGCTTTCCTGCTATTCCCATCAAGAGGGGAAAAATAAAGTGGGAATTCTCTTAGGATACAAACTCAACTGTGTGCTGATGTGAGGCACAAATGAATGCCATCTGGGAGCGGGAAGGAGGCAGCTTTATCTGAGTGTATTGTACTACTTTAAGCGTGTTGAACACTCCAATTCGCTCTACCTTAAGGCTGAGCATTTAGCAAACTGCTGCAACGTAATCCTGCATCTCAGTAGGGAAAGAGCTCAAATGAGTGGTGTATTGGCTTTGTTTCCCTCACACGGTAAAGAAAACTCTCTGCTCCCAAAGAAGAGTTTCTTTGTGTTCCCGCTGTTAAACCATGGTTTGTGCCCCCTAAGGCTTTTAAATGAATACATGAAATCAGTGTGGGGATTTTGAGCTCTGTAAAATTCATTGCTGTGTGTGCACTTCAGCAGCACACAGGAGCTTTAAGTATTTTCCTTTAATTTAGCAGGGAGCTGTTGCAGCTGCTGTGGCACTTCAAAGACCATTCTGTGTATTGCTCCTGCACCTGATGAACACAAGGCCACAGTGTTGTTAAACTGCCAGTTCGGAGGAAAATGGCTTTGCAAGCAGCAGCCAGTGCCGCCTCACGCTCTTAAGCCTGGCTATAGCCACACCATGTCTGTGTGTGCTACCCCGTCACTCCAGTTTGGTCCAGTCAATCCAGCTTCATACCAGCTGGGACCATCCTGAGCCTCTTGGCCAGTCTCTTGCCTAAACAGAGATCACCTGAGCTGGTTTCTCTCTGCTCATGGAGTCTCTGCAGCACTTCCTGTTCGAGGAGGGTTTGGATATTCTCAGTGACAATTTTTTTTCTGCAAATCACATGCTGAGGACTCTTCACTTACTAGCAAGCATGTTGCACATGTGCTGGGACATGAAGCACGCTCTCAGACAGAAACAAACCACTAGCCTCCCTTAACCGCACGCTACAAGCCTCAACATGGCTTCAGAGCCACAGGACGCAGGTTGTGGATCTCAGAGAGCTAAGAAAAGATGAGCTTCGTAAATAATTTGCAGGTGATAAATGGTGGTAGCTCCCCAAGACGGAGTGCAGGCAGGGCTGGGCCAGCTCACCTGCTACTCCCACAGCCAGGGAGTCAGATTGACCGGCAGCCCTTTCCTCATCACAACTAACCAAATAATTTATATGCAAACATAATATTTACAAATCTGTGCTCTCCTGCCTGCCTGTGTAACCCCATTCCTGAGTGGATGGCTGGAAAATAGACATGAGTAGCCATGAGTAGCCATGAGATGTAGCAGACTGGTAAGAAAATGAAAGGTTTCTGCTGTTTAGGTCACCAGGCTATGTCCTGTCTGAGTTAGTAGCAGCCAACCGATGCAGATGAGAAGGCTGGGTTTGGTCACCCAGGGGCACGAGGCAGCTGTGAACCTGGTCCATCTGCCTAGCTGGGCAAAGCAAAAGCAGCAATTCAGTAAAACTGGCCAATGCATTTTTGTCTGTGTGATAAAATAAATATAAAATGAGTGGATGGATTCAGCCTGCTGCCTGTGCAATGAAAGCTGTCGACCCTGCGAGGGTAAATGCAGGTCTATGAGCAGGCATGTGTTAAGGGACATGCGCACACTGCCCGGTAACTGTCCTGGAGGTAGCGTGGTCACAGAGCACGCTGCCAGAAAGAGCCATGCTCAGGACGTGTGCTCCTCTCGCAAAATAACCGGAGGTTGGAAGAGACCTCTGGAGATCATCTCATCCAACCACCTGCTCAAAGCAGGGTCACCTGCATCCAGCAGGTTGCTCGGGGCCATGTCCAGCTGGGTTTTGAATATCTCCAAGGATGGAGACTCCACAACTTCTGTGGGTAACCCATGCCAATGCTCAGTCACCGTCACAGTAAAATGTGCATGTCCGGCCCTGCTTCCGCCAGCCTCATCCCAAAGGGCACATTGCAGAGATTTCTTGCCTCCTGCCACAGAAGGCTGAGACACCTTGGCAAGACAGGTGTGATTCAATTTATCTGTGCTGTACCTATTTCACAAAGAGAGAGAAAACTTCAAATGCCAAAGCAAGCAATCAGGCTTTTAGAAGATCCTCGAAATAATGAAAAGCATCGCTGTTACAAGCAGAAGATTTTAATGCTTTTTTCTTCCTTTCATTTCTCTTTTTTCTCTTTTTTTGGCTGTAAAATGAAAAGTTTGAAAAGGACATAGTTCCCCACATTTCAACCCAGAAGCCATCCCTTACTAACAGGGGTTAGGAACGATGCTTTTGTTTTACTGCCTGGCAGGGTTTTTTGGGAGCTTTTGGTACAGGTGGTTGACAGAGACCTGGATGCAGGATGCTCTGTTGGTCTCAGCTGTTTCTGCCTTCCTAAGCTGTGTTGTGACCATTTATATCTCAAAGCTACTGAAAACAGGGTATTTGCTTATAAAAAGTGCAGTCATATCTGTCAAAGACTATAAGACTGTAGTCCCTTATATGACATAATAACTGCACAAACAGGCACTGAGGCTCCAAAATAGAATAGCTTCATTGGTTTGCTTTCCCAAGGAGATACTGCACCAGACAATGAAGCACAACAGCTTAAATCTACACTTAACAATAGCTTTGTCTATAAATAGGATATTTTTAAGCAATGGGAAGAACATTTGGGGTAGAACTAGATAACACTTTTCAGATGAATAGTTTATTTGCTAATAAATGCAGTTTCAGGCTGACTGAAACTATCCACAGACTCAGGCTGAATTCAACTAATGTTTTCTGCTACAAAAAGGGGGACCCTTTTTTTCTTGACAAACCAGAAAACCTCCGTTTTAACGTTTCAACATGAAACATTTAAATCACTCACTTAACTCGTCATCTTAGAATTCAGCTTGATTTTATTTTTTTATTTTGAAAAGCATACCCCCAAATTAAATAAATTATTTTATTTTGGGTCCATCCCAGATAAATTCTTTCAGCTGTATAGCAAGGAAAGCACAAGATTTAGAAGGGACTTTCTTAGTCTGTTCCCATAGGTCTTCTCTGGGGCTTTGCTTGCTTTTTCCAGTGGCTTTAGAGTGTGAACATAATGTACAGCTGGTGAGCTTGTCTTTACAGCTGATAAAGCAAGTTACACCAGGGTCATGTTGAAATGAACCCTGGATACAGGTCAAGTACATAAAATAGAGTTCTCCTCCAGCAGCCTCACGTTACAGACCTGATTTATGTTTCTAGTGCTTGTGGTTCTGTTTGGAGCCTGGCATGCTTACATGCAATCTGCCCAGCCAAGCCTGAAAGCTCCTCTTTTCTCAACTTGCTCGTATAAGGTGGGGAAGGTAAGAGGCATAAGAATCAGCTTTAAAAGTCAGAGATTGATGGAGGCGACACCAGTGGGTCTCGCTGCACCAAATGCATTTGCTGTCTGTAATCTGTGGAAAGAACACTTGCTGAAATAATTCTTGCAAACAGACAAAATATGCCTTTTCCAGGCAATCTAATATTTGAAAAGCCTTGTTAATAATGGTTGCAAACTGTGGAGAAACTATAGCTTCTATCTATGGGTCACAAGGCATTTTGCAAGTATTATCTGAGTGTCAGAAGACAAAAGGGAAGAGATCATTCTAGGCCTGATTTTCATAGATGTTTCGTGGAGGTGCCTAGAGAGATTATTAAAAACATCTAAGCAGATTAAGTGCACGTAAGTCCTGTTAAAAGCAGTGGGGTTTAGACGCCAAACTTGCTATCGCTTTTTGCAAGTCATAGTCAGAAAAGAGGACATTTAAACTAAGCAACTTCAGGCGTCTAATGCATGTGCTTAAATAGACTACGATGTCCCTGCATTGCTCTGCGGTCCATGCAGGGTGTGGGAGGGAAGGCAAAGCTGCATCACACCCCTGCTCTGAATCACACTCTGGAGGACTCTCTCTCTGAGGTAACATGAACCATGACATAACATAACAGCTCTGCTGGGTCAAACCAAGGTTCATCTACCCCAATACCCAGCCTCCAACAGCGGCCAGCTAGAAACACTTAGGAGAAGGGTAAAACAAGGCAAGTCTGGAGAGACGCTTCCCCAGTACATCCTCCCACTGCCCAAGAGCTGTTAGTTCAGCCACTTTCTGACTTCATCATGTTTAACAACTCTTTATGGACTTTTCCTATGTTAATTTGCCTAATTATATTTCCAGTGCACTTATGCTATTGGTCTCCCCTGCATTTGCTGGTGATACTTTCTCTGCTTTCACCATGTGCTGTGCAAAAAAGAGCTTTTTCTAGTTCTAAATCTGCAGCCTTATCGCGTCAGTGCATAGTCCTTAGTCCTGGTGTTACAACAGAAAATAATTTAAAAAAAGAACAATCCTTCTTTATTCACCATCTCTGTGTCCTTCATGATTTTATACACTTTGATCATATCTTCCCTCTGTCATCTTTCCCAGCCTGAACGCGCCTTATCTATTTAGTCCCTCTGCATAAGAAATTGTTTCCTACCTATACAGGGAGCCTGTGGTTAAAGCTTAATGTGGGTTGCTACATCAGTCAGTGAGGATACATTCCCCTTGCCCAACACTGAAGTACAGGTACCCTTGAGATGGCACACAGCAGGCGTCGGACTGTGCCCAGTGCCAGCACTGAGCAGAGAAGGGAATGGATAGAGTTGTATTGAGCTGGCTCTGTGGAGGAAACGTATGAGGCAAGAAAATAGTAAGCCTGTTCAAATATACTGTCTTCTGTCCAGAAATGCTGCTTCTCTGGGATTCACAAGTCACAAAAAGTCTGAAGACCTTTTAGGAGAAGCCATAGATCTTGTTTTTTCTTAGAAGCCATGTAGACCAGAAGCTACTCTAACCCATTCACACCTCAGTCCGTGATGCGCTTAGTGGTCACAGCTCCCAAAGAGGCCCTTAGGAAATGTCGATTCTCATCCTTTATAATGATCAGTCCAAATATACATGACAGAGTCAAAATAACTCAAGGTTGGCAACCACATCCGCAGTTCGGGTGTGCTTCTCATTCATTTTCCTGTGCTCAGGTGTTCTCAGAAGCTGGATTTCTAAAACTGGTTGAGAAAGGCTTTCTTCAGCAATCCTGCATGCTGCCTTTTCCCATTCCATTTCATTTTTCAAAGTTGCCTTTCACACTAGAATGAAAAAAAATAAGACTTGTCCAACTTGAGGAGACAACAGCTGAAAAAGGGAGACAGAACAAGAAAAAACAGTGTTGCAATAGGTGAGAAGCGAGTGGCAAAGCATGTCCTAGAGACGTGGGAGAACCGTGCTCCTCCTCCATCTGCTCAGCACTCTGCCCACTTGGCTGCTGGGGCACACATTTCTCTCCCATTTTGACAAAAAAACTCCTGTGCTGATCATGGAAACCATCCCACCACAAGTTTGTCAAAATTGGCCTGTTCATCCTAAAACTATGAATCTTCTTTCTGTTCAATATATGTATTTAAGAACATCAGAAAGATATTTTTCTAGGTGATCTACAAAGGGAAATGCTCCTTGTATGGGAATGTCTCCTCACTCCCTGAACCCAGTGAGAGTGGTCACATAAACCAAGGGGTATGCGGAGATGCTTGCAAGCGACTGAATTATCACAGATTAGCAAGTTATTACAGTTAATTTAAATTAATATGTTTTATGTTATATTATAACGTGCTGGAAGCATGCAAGCGTCTTCACTTCAAGCTGATGACTAGTAATCTGTTAAACCACAATAACTTCAGCTCTCGGAGTGCATCTCCCTTCTTGAGGGAAAAGCTGCAATGTTTAATGCTGGTTTAGCCAGTGACAGGTGACTGCTGCAGTGACATAAATAAAATTTGCACGTCCTTGGTGCTTGAGTCAGAGCACACCAGAACATCCTTTTGAAATGAAGCAGACCCTATATTTTAATATCCAAAGACATCAGAAATGTGTTTGGAAGAACAAATGGGTGATTTTCCTTCCTGGGGGTTAAATGCTCCTTGTGCTTCCCATTGTCCATGTCCAGAACCAGTCCAGTAGAGGTGCAAATATCAAACCCAGCCCAGATCCTGTCCTTGGAGGGTCTGATGCGCCTTTCAGGAAGGCTGAGCAGTTTTACCACGGCTGCAACCATCTGCCGCAGACGTTAAGTGGGATTTTCACACGCTTCCGCTGATTGCTCAGGTGGCATTGAAGGCTTTTGCCATACAATCCCAGAGCAGCAGGGATCTCCAGGGGTGTGGTCCCAGCCATTAGGCCGCTTCTTTGAGTGTTTTCCTCTCGCTTTTTGATGCATGTAACATCTCTGTGCTCTATGCTTTTTAATCTTTACAGGTCTCTCACCGCCCCATGCCCCCAACCTTCCCCTCTGCCTCTCTGAGCCCTTTGTACCTATCAATATCAGTGGAGACATGGCTGTATATAAGCATTGGGGGTCTGCCCCATTGACAGTGCTGAGCGCCTTGATTTGCATGCTGCTTTTCCCTCCCATATCTGTGCCTCCCTTCTCCTCACGCCACTGGCCCTTGCTTTCATCTGGGGGATGAAGCATGTCCCAGAGCAAAGCTGCTCTCAAGGGCTCAGACCTGAGCCTGTGCGCAGCTGCGAGCAATGCAAGACAGTGCTCCTCGGGACACCCTCTCCCTCCTGACCTCCAGGCAGGTGAGAAAAAGATGTAGGGAAATATAAACACCAAGGTAAGTGGCCAGGATGGTGAAAAGAATGGGGATTTTTTTCATTTTGTTTTGGTCGTTTTCCTTAAAGTGATGAATGAACCCAAATATACCATCTCATACCTCTACACCTGCCTGTTTTCCTCAGCAAAACAAGAGTAGTCTGCAAGCGTTGTCTGTTCATGTTAGACCTGACTGCTCTAGGAGGAGGGATGTATCAGCAAGGAATGTATTTCAGCTCCAAAATTGGCCCAGTGCCCCACAGACCTTCTTCATTTCTTCAGATTAGCCAGCAGGTCATTTGGGGCTTGGTACTTACTTTACGGTATAGAAAGTGTGCAAAGGTACAGAGACAGCAAGAAAGCCCTTCTGTAGGTGTTTGCGTGACACCTTGCACCTGGGGACCGGTCTGCTGAGCTCGGTGGGGTCCCTGATGCAAGTGACTTCTTAGATGTGGAAAGAGGAAAGACAAAGAAGATGTGAGTGAACATTGCTGAGAGAGGAGCCTCAGGAGAGGCTCTGCCTCAGCAGAGAGCATAAGCACCTTCACCTGACTAATAATCTCTTTTTTAAGGAGGAAGAGGGTCGTCTCGGCCCTCTCTGGTGTCTAGGCTTTGCTAGAGTGCAGCTCTCTAACGAAGGGCACGCCACTGTTAGAAGTGTTTCAGGACTGAAGGAATTAAGGATTCTGGCTTGTACCTAGAGTTGAAACAAAAATTGCTGTGGGGCTTAAATCTGTTTTTAACAAGAGTATGTAGCCTGCCAGATCTGGTGAGAGATTAGCAATTTAATTGTACAGGCCTTGGCTTCCTGCTTTCCACTAAGTGCCTAAAACCCCTCCGAAGAGGCCCATTACCTTGCCTTTTTTTTGCTCTTACATTAACTAGGCTGTTCAGTGCAACACAAACACAGAAGCAGGACAGGGGTTCCCTTGCAGAGGTCTCGGGGTTTTATAGCTAAGTGCCTCCTGATGGATTTGTCAGAGCAACCCGTGAGAGCAAAACCTGTCACTCCCCGGGGCGACCATTAGCTTTATTTCCAGAGTCCCTGCAAGCGCTTTCCATTTGTCCCCTGTTGAACTCACGGAGGAGAGTACGGGCTCTTCTCGGGTGGCTGGCTGACTCTGAGAGCCGGCGAGGCAAAGCGAGCACCCGGGCTGCAGGCGCACGGACTTGGGGCAGAAAGCCTTGGCAGGAGCCTTCGGGGATGTTGTAGCGGATGGCTGAGAGCTGCTTCACGTGGGAAAGAGGGGAAGAGCAGGCAGAAAGCTGCTGAGAAACATGTGACATCCAGCCTCCTGAACCCTGAAAGGCTGTTTGAAAGAGGGAGCCAGGAGGAAGAAGTGACAGCTGAGCCTTTTTGTGTTTTCCATTCACAGGAAGCAAATTTATTAAGGATTGTGAGGTCCCATGGCATAAGCAATGAACTCTGTGCAACTGTCTTTCCAGCACTAGCTATGAAGCATTTTCAGACAGTCTTGCTTCATAGATGCTCTTCAGAGGTGGGAATTGACTTGTGTTACCTATGCGAGTCCATCCATGCACATAGCCATTGCAGTCCCCATGACTTGCTAAGACTGCATTGGCATCTCTGGATTCAGCCCTGCTCTACTCGCCCAGCATTACTTACATCCCCAGCAGGCACCCACTGATCAACAGGGTTGGGGTCTCACCATACTACAGTCTGGTTTTGCAGTAGGATTCCTACTAAGGAGTTTAGGGAGCAGATACCATGTGCTTTTAACAGGTATTTTCCTGATAGATGTCCTTATGACTCAGAAAAGTAGTGATTTCTGCCCCCCCAAAACCTTTGTACATGCACAGGGCAGAGCTTGGAAAGGATCAAACCCCAGAGCATCAGACTGCTGCCACCAGAGATGTTGGCCGTCTGTTTTAACTGAAATCCTTAAAAAACCCAAGCAAGAACATCTACTCTGCAGGCAGCACAGGAAATCTTGCAAGGATGTAATGGAGCGTAATCAGTGACAGATTTGTCATCTCTATTCCATCGCCGCGGCATGGGGAGGAATCGCCGCTGATTGTTTCAGCGAAGCACCACAATAAAGGAGATTGCTGCCTGCTCAAGCTATTTTTATGTTGTGTTAAGCCAGGCTTCAGCTTCTGGGACAGGGTGAGAGAAATGTGTTTCTCTTTGGTCAGTCATTTGGCCCTGAGGGTCAGCCCGCTTTGGGGGTCGTGCTGGGGTAAGGAGAGAATGTAAGACAGTGTGCAATGGCACTGCTCAACGTGTTACAGTCTCCCCAGTGCCTGATTTGTGGGATCTGATCATGCCTTCAGAGGCAAGCCACACTCCAGACTTGGGATCAGAAAGTCATTTCCCCAGGTCGTATTGTTAGGGGTGTTGTTTGTGTCTTCACCTGGTGCTGCTTCCAGTCTGCTCCCTGAACCATCCGGGAAATTCGGCTAATGCATCTTATGGTGGAGGAGCGTTGGCAATGCTTTGGTGCCTCCTGCCACGGCTTCCAGCATTATTTGCAATAGAGTGTTGGTGGGTTTTGTGATGACAGGGGCATGGGAAGAGGATGTCCTCTGGCTTTTCCTAAACTAAATGTCATTCCTAGGACTACCTGCAGCAGCAGGAGAGTGGAGTGGCTGAGCCAACCAAGGTGGTCCTTCCCATCTCCGTCTCATTGCTGGCCCTTGCTGAGGCTTTGAGGAGGCCCATGGCACGAATGGCCTTTTTTTGGAAGTGCTTGTTGGTCTTCGTTGACCATGGACAGCTAGGTGAGGCCCACATTAACTAAGACACCCCCCCTGTAGGGAGCTCACTGAGGGTGAAATGAATGTGGGGGAAACAGACATCAGGTCACGGAGAAGGGCATCCCCCTGGGAGTCTCACATTCCCTGAACTCTTCCTAAAGCCTCGACTCCTCCGACCAAGTCATTATCTGGCAATGCCAGACTTGTTCAGAAAACAGATTTTTTACTCTTCGCCATCCCATGGAAGAGCATTAAAGTACAGTGAAGTATAACGAAACTAGGCGGCAACAAGAAAGAGCCCAGACAGTATTTTCTATTTTGAGTTCCATAGTTGGAGGCTTTTTTTTTTTTAGCAAATAAAATCATGTTGAGGTCTGATTCATGTTTTTTTAATGCCTCAGAAGTCTGCAGTGTCATTTTCCTGGTTTGGCATCCTAATTCAAAGTGAAATACATAAAGCCAAAAGGAGTGTGTCAAGGAGTTTCTCTAGCTTTCATCATCTTTTTTTCCTTGAGCAGGCGCTGTCCTTTTTTAACTGACTAGCAATGTGTAAAAAGGAATAGAGGGAAGGGCTTGGTAATAAAATGTTAAAGAGATTTTTATTATTATATTCAATGGTATCATGATAGAGCCTTTATGCTTATAATATCAGCTAAATATTCAACAACTGAAACTTGTTCTTACCAAGCTTATAACAACTCACTGTGGTGTACTTGCAGTGTCCAGATATTAGGACAAATTAACAGCTATTAATAGATGCTGTCAGCAACTGGATACATACCGTAAGAGGAGCTTTATCTTTACACAAAATAAGGATATGAAAAAATACGTGAGGATGAGGCGCAAGCTCCCACGGCTCTGTGGACCCTCGCGGGTGCCGGCCGAGCTCAGGATCTGCGCGCCCCTGCCAAAGGTGAGCTGCTCGTGCCGGGGCGGAGGTGGATGCCAAGGGGTGCGGAGGGCTGGGACGGGGCAGTGGCGATGGGAGAAAATTTAATTATGGACATCTGTAGAAGTTTCCCAAAACCAAAATCTTTTGAAGATGGAGGAGGGAGGGGGATAGAGTGTGACGGAGAGGTGGGGACCTCCTCCCTGAGAGATGGAGACCTCTGGGACATCCTCTGGCCAGGTTAAATGAGGGGTTGCTTCACTACATTAAGTCTCTTCCAATTCAGGCTAAAAGAGCAAGCGGGAGCCCACAGGGGCTGCTGAGAGTGGTCAGTTGGGAGCAGGTTGGACAAACGTTCTCCCTAATCCCCATCCACAGTCAGGAGAGGCTCAGGTTTCTATTCCAATCTGCCTCTGGAGAAACCTCTCCCTCTCGCTGACTATGTACAGAGCAGCTGCCTAAGCAGGGGGGTTAAAATCACTGAAAATCTCCCTGCTCTCCTCTATCCCCCGTCACCTCTACAACATTTTATCATACGCATATTTTAAAATTTCAGAACATTGCTTCTTCCTGAGTCATCAAACTCTGCAAGCTAAAAGCCCGTGCGTCACATAGCAGGAGACATTGCAAATGTTTCTAAATGCCCAGCCTTACAAGAAATGCCAGGGAAATACCCTGTCATTGCCTGAGGATAATTTCTGTGAGCTCTGTTGGATGTGAGCTAGAGGAGGAAGGATGCAAAGGGACATGAAGTTTGGTGGGTCGAGCATGGGACAGTGTTTTGGTACTTTTAGGTGCATTGGATTCCTCTGTGCCTCTGTGTGTCTCACTCTGAGTAAGTGATAATGCGATCTGAGAGCATTGTACCCACTGCATCAGGCAGGTTAATTCACTTCTGCATGCAAAATACCTGGGAATCTCAGAGTGGGGTGGAAGGGGTGTCCTGTGTTTGCTGTGGGAGACCTGGGCAATAAAAGCCCTCAGCAAACATGGTTTGATGGAGAGGGGCTCAGATGCGCCGGCACCCCTCTTGTGTGGACTCCAGCCCCATGGGTAGCACCAGGGACGAGGACCGCTGTTTGTCTTGCTGGGGCCCCAGCCCTCTTGCGATTCCAGACTTTGTAGAAATACTAATAGCAGAATTACAGGCATGCATCACCAGGGGACCGTAAATATCATTTTTAATTAACTGGCTATTCTACAGAGGAGACTTTGTGCAGTGCTGCAAGACATGGGAACAAAGTTCAGCCTGTCCCTGTGACAGAGCTCCAAATTTCCCCTGCTCTTTCCCGACCCAACACCAGCAAACAGATGTGCTCTGTGCCTCCTATTTATGCGTTCCCAAGAAATTAGCACCCCGTTAAGCTACACAATGCAGTGCATTTATTTTTATTTCACTGTGCTGCAGCCTTTCAATGTTAACTCTGCAGTCTTACTGGAATCAAATCCAGGCTAGCACCAAGAGCTGCTTAAATCATTGGCCTATGAGGGTATGAATTTTGTGCAGCAGAACTAGTGCCTATAGCTTAAGATAAAGCAGCTCCCAAGCTGCAAAGTCCAGTGTTTGATCCAGGTCCAAAAGGGAAAGGACAGAGGAGGAAGATTTAACTGCCAAATACCTGAAGCTGGGACTGTGATTTGTCTGCAGACCCGTTTTAAGGCAATAAACAGCTATATTTATATCTCCTGAATGTGCCTATTATTTCAAGACCTTGCCCAAATGAGTGAAAGTGACATGACAAAGCAGCACTGTAGGGAGCCAAAAATGTATAAAAAGCAATTGATCCATTATAGATGCAGTCTCGGGCGAGCTCAGTCTATTTTTAATCATTTTAATAATGCAGCTGATTTGCTACATCAAGGAGGGAGGCTGAAGAGGGTTCCCTTCCAGCAAGCTAAATAATAGGCTCATGTGGCTCAGTGGCAGCTGGACACCTCCAAGAGCGTGCACAGCACAGTGATCTCTTGGGGAAATGGTATCACTGCAGAAGCCCTGCCCAGCAGGTCACCTTGAGGCATGGGAGACCCCAAAGACAAACAGATGATGCTTTAGGAAAGCGAGGGGAGAAGGCAGTGGGACGTTGAATTGTGGCAAATAGGATTAGAAAAAGGGAAGGTTTCTCAATAATTTAAAAAAAACCACATTTTTATTGCTGTGATTTGGGTAGGTGAATTGTGTTGCAGAGATTGCTGCCATGGGAGGCAGATTTGGGTACGCATAGACTGACCAGGTTGGGGAACTATTGATTTCTCCATATTCTCCATGTGCTCCATGACCACAGTCCTCTCTCTCGGTCTGAAAAAGCCAAGACCCATCTGAGCATCACCCACTCAGCTCGCCTGTGCCAAAGACAAAATGGCTTTTCCATCCTTGGGTGGCTTGTTTGGCCCTGGGGGAAGTCTGGAAGAAAGAAAACTTGAGGTTTCCCCTCCCTTTTCCAGGGCGGCCTTTAAATGAGAGTGCATGTGAGAAGGACAGGAGACAGATGCTTTCTAGCCAAAGGATGGCTTTCAGGGCACTCAGTTAAATCATGAAAATAAAACAATGTCTTAGTTACAGAGAGTGGTGTGAGGCCATCAAGGAAAGAGGGACCACCCATGAGGAGAGACTCATGCAAGGGGGACAGTGAAAAAAGTCAGACAAGTGGCCGCTATGCCCAGATGAGATGTTGGTTGAATATAGTAACAATAAAACAGAAATTATAGTCATGATTTTTAAACTTGAAAGCTGAGTGCTCTACAACACTTGGGACTCTTCAGAGGCAGGATGATCTGGGACTCCATTTCGCTGACGCTAAGCTCGCTTCATAAAACAAACAGAAATGTCCCTGTTAAAGGCTGTAAAAACACTGGGGTGAGCTTTGATGCTAAACCTGCCAGGGTAGAGCGACTCTGGTCATTGCTTTCCTTCTTTGTAATACCTCGGGGCTGCTGGCGCTCCCCATCTGGGGACTTTCTTATAAAAACGTTTATCTTATTGTCGTGTGGAAGCAGCATTTTTTCTCCGTTATGGAGCTATGTCAGTCCCCCTGCAGGCGAGAGGTCAGGAATGGGACTCCCACGCTCATTCTTCATCTGGCGGCACAGGCCAGCCCCAGCCTGGCAAGCCCGTCAGCTGCAAGCAATGACTTCTCCATCCCATTGCCAGCAAGGAGATGGACAGACACGTGGGATGTCGGCTGGCCCATTGAGCAGCCCTCAGATGTGTTGTAGCCTTGCCTGGCAGTGCACTACGTACCTGCAGGCTTGGCCCACGCAGTTTAGGACAGGGAGCTGCTCTCAAAGGAAAGGCATGTTTGTAACTGAGGTTGCCATTAGCCATGCTCAGCCCCTTTCTCCACGGACGATCTTGCACATTAGCTTTGCCAGCAGTAATAGAGCTACAGGTCAAAGCAGCTGCCCCTCCATGGGGTGTCATCACTTTGGGACAAAGGTAAGACTTATAAATAAAGGGAAATAAACATACATAAATCCCTCTTATAAAAAAATAAATTAAATCAAAGAAAGCATACCTGCTGTGAGAGAGACAGGTAGCTCTTGTTCAGTAGGTTGGAGCTACAGGTTGCTTAGGCCATTGATCAGCGACCAGTGTCACACCACTTCCATGGCTTCAGCATGCACGTACCTTCCATGCAAGCTTAGCAGTAATATCTAAAGCTCTGGTGACTTCATGGAGTCTCTGACATTTCTGTCTTTGGTGGTCAAAGCACTTCATGGAGAACTTTCTTTTGCAGAGTCTGGAATTTGCTTAGGCATTTAGGAAAATTCATGATAAATGTGGGGCAGCTTTCTCCTACAGGACTGAAACTTAAGAGCAGTCATACTGGGTCAAAGCAAAGGTCCATGCAGTGTCACGTCTCCAGCAGTGGCGATGAGTGATGCAGAGAGGAGAGTGGAAAACATACATGCTACTTTCCCTGTATATTCTCCCACCTTCCACATGTTTTCAATTCAGGGACCTCCTGTGTTGGATGTGGCCTCTAGATGTCAAGTGTCCCCCTATGGATTTATCATCCTTTAATTTGTCCAGTCTTTTTCTGAACCCAGGTAAAACTTTGCATCCTTACCATCCGTTGGCAAGGAGTGCCACAGATCAACTATCAGCTGTGCTTGAATCACTTCCTTTAATTTGTTCTGAGCATGGCTCCTGCCAGCTTCATTTTATGCACCCTTATTCTTGTATTGGGCGAAACAGTGAACAGTCGATCCCTTTTTGCACTCTTCATGTCACTCACCATCATTCCATAGATCTCCTTAATTTCTCCTTCAGGCATCTTTTTTTTTTCCCCAGACCAAAGAGTCCACTTTGCTTACTTAGTCATTTCTCTGTAGGAGCCATTTTTTTATATTTAATCATCTTTACTGCCTTTCCTTGAATCCTCTCCATCATCTCTGTATCTTTTCTGGAGATAAAGGGATCAGAAGACAGTATTCAAGATGTAAGTGAACCCTGGTTTTATTCAGTGGCATAGCAATATTCTCTTTTGCTTGCCCCTTGGTAATTGTTAATATTTAATTTTCTTATTCCACCACTACTGAGCAATGAACTGACATTTCATAGAAATATTATAATCCAAATAGCTTACTCCTGAGTGAGCCCAGAGTCCATAATTTTATACGTGAAGTTCAGGACAATTTTCCTGCCATGAACATTACTTCACATTTGGCTACATTAAATTTAATTTGCTGTTTTATTGCTCATTCACTTAGTCTCTTCATAACTTTCTGTAGGCCCCTGTTCTCACTACCCTGAATACCATGGTGTCACCTGCAACCTGTACTCCCTCACTGCTCACCCCTTTCCTCAGGCTGTCTATGAATAGGTAGAGCAGCACATGTCCTCACCCAGATGCCTGGAGAAAACCAAAAGGCCACCTCCTTATTGCCTTGATTGCACAGACTCAAGGTTTGCAGGACTCCTTCTCCAGAGATATTGTGTCATAGCTAAATCCCTCCATCAGAAGAAGTTGTCGCATTTCATCCTGGAGAATAGCTTTGAGGTTTGGCCATAGGCTGATCTTCAGCCTTTGATACAGCATTAGGTTGACTCATACATTGGAAAATTATCACCAAGGCCTTCAGCTGACATTGAAAACTACTGCAGGATGGGGTTGACTTGCAGCATCCTGAACCAAGGTGAAGGCAGATGGCTGTGCCCTGGGCCAGCTGGAGCCTGCACAGATTCACACTTAGCTCCAGATTCAGTGAATTACTGCAATCCAACCTGGAGTTGTCAGGTTGATGAGTTCCTATGTCCAGGATTTTGCATGGGAAGGAAAGCTAGAGGTGGAAGGAGGGGTTTGGAAGCTGATGCTTCCCTGTCATCCAAGTTTTCCAAGAGGACAGGACCTCTCTCTTCACCTTCCCCAAAGGGAACAGCTTCATGCTTTGTTGCAGCAGATCTATTATTTGCTCTCAAGAGGAGAAAGCACAGAAAAACCTGTGTAGGAGATCAAAAAGTCTCATCTTCAAATCCTCACTTTGATTATTTAAAGCAAAGAAGGTCATAAAAGTTCTCCACTAGTTGTGTAGAAACACATGCCGGCTTGCCACAGCAGAGTTGCCATCCCACCCCATGCTTGTGGGCTGGCAAAGGCACTGTCCCAAATGGGCTTTTACCTATGTTTGTCATACATGTTCGTAATCCACTATTACTGAGGACTTAACCCCTTGGCTAAACCAGTGGACGTGACCCAGGCTTCCTTTTCTGGTGGGCTCCATGACCCAGGCATGCTTTTTGCCTCGTACAAGAATAATTTGCCTGTTCTTCCCCCCAGATCCCTCAGCTCCCATCTTTGCAAGCTGGGCTGGCCCAAACATAGCATCCTGGCACTGATTAGTCTCAGATCTGCTCTCTAACCCTTTCTTGTCAGCTTTTGGCTTTACTCACTAAACTTTGTGCTCTGTTTTTACACCCCTGTCTTTGTAAGCCAGCCCTTGAAAGGTGACTTTTTCCTACCATCACCAACCACCTTCACCCCTGAAACTGAAGAAAACACTTCTGGGACCCAGTGTGTCCGCACATAACATTTCAGCTTTTGAAAAACAGCATATTTTGCTGAAATCTCATTTGGGCAAAAATGTTACAACTGTATCCACTTTTCAGCTCTCTTCTGATATCTTATTCCCAAATGGTAGAAGAAAACTAGGAAGGAAGCAAGGGGAAAATATGGATGTAGAAGAACATCCTGTTCTGCACAAATACCCTGGTGTGTTGTCAGATGGATGCTCTGCTTTAAATAGAAGAGGTCTCATGCTTGCAAAGGCCAAAATAAAGAATTCTCAGGAATTAGAAAAGATGGAAATTATTTAATAAGGAAAGTGTTTGGACATACTGCATTAAAGAATCCACCAAGTTAGAGCTTCTCATTATCACATACAATCTCCTTTTTGTGTGTACCTATAATGCACATGCACAGAGGGTTTAGGAAGAGTCCCTGGGGAACTCAGTGAAATTTTGTTTCTTGTTTATTGTATTTGAGAGGCTATTTCCATAAAAGAGGTCATCTGGGGTAAGCAATGTTAAAGTGAGAGTTAGAAGAGAGCCAATGGGATAGATTCAGAGGTCCCTAAGCTTTGATGCGTTTGAGGAAGTTCTTCTGCTTAGATCTGATTTTGTGACTGATTTCTGCTATCCACTTTTTGCAAGGGTTGAGTGAAACAGCTTTGTGCACTCTGGTGACCTTTTTTTTTTACTATCAGTATTTGTTTTACCTCAGCTACACCAACTGCTTCAGTTATCACTAGAACAAGGAGAGAAATTTTTTTTTCTCATCTTCTGCACATTTTCTATATTTTAGAACTTTTCCCATTGTGCTTTGCTTTGAATCTGAAATTTTTAGTGCAATTTGAAGGAAAAATGGAAAGCGAGATACCTTTGGGTACAAAATACCCTGCAGTCTAGGAGTTAGGAAAATTCCACAGGACTTACTTCAGCAAAGCAACTTTTTACAACAGCATTTTCCCCAAACTTCTGACCATCTCTAAAGACAGTTAATATTGATCAATAGGAGAATTGCTAAGCTGAATATTGCAACTGCAAGAGTCTAAGAGCTGGTATATCTCTTATCTCTGCTATTTATTGTTGTGATATTGGAAGCCTAGGCCATGTAAAGCTGAGCCTGGGTGAGAACCCATGAACCCATTCATCCTCCTTGCCATCGCCGGTGGAGCACGTTGGTGTTTTTAGTGCCAGGTGTTTCTTGAGCGGGAATCAGAGAAGCCATTATGTGTTCCCTCAAGCCATTTTCTTGTGCCTGACACTACTTTCTCCATCACTTTTGAAATAATCTTGAAATTCATCTTTGTGAAGACAAAAATGAGCCTGTGTTGGAGTCAAAGAGTCTGTCACATGGACACTGCATTCTGACCCTGGAAGATGTCTGCTGTTGTTTTTGCTGTGGCCAATACAATGCAGCTACAGGGACAGTCAAGGGGCACAAATGACGTGGTTGCCCTGCGCTATTGCACAGAGGGATCCTACAGAAAAGGATCTTTAGTATCATATTCCAGTATGTAACACATAGCCTTTGTGCAATAAATGGGTGGGGAGGGGAGAAGTGATCACATGTTCAGTTCCAGTAAAGTTCTTGCTGTGGCCAGACTGGTTAGACAGTTGTATCAGTTAGAGGCGGACAAATGCATGATTCAATCCTGGTGAACCTCTGTTGGCTCGTACTGGCACAGCCTGAGCACTGCTTGCTGTGGACCAGAGACAGGGACCTGCAAAAGGACAGTCATGCGTCCTTGCACCCAGCCTGCTCTTGTAGAAACTGTAGCTTCCTGGGATCGCTGAATTTTCACGCATGCCAGAGGAGATGAAGGCTTACCAGCAGTCAGGTCTTCTTCTGCAAATACTTTCTAGAGAGCAGAGCACGTGAAATCCTGCCTGCAGCAAAACCCACGTGGCCCCTTGCAGCGGTGAGCAATGCGTGCTAGCTCACTCATCAGCATACTGCATTATGGTTCCCTGAGTTTCGACCACTTTGGATATAATACCCTCCAAATATATTTCTCTGTGGCTTGATCCATGCTCATTAAAACACCCCTCCTCTCAAACTGGTGAGGATAGACACTTTGTCAAAGCTTTAATGAAAGGGCAGCATGTGGATGATGAACAGTCTTTCTCTGTGGTAGACAAGCTTCCCGTGCTGGGTTTATTTCTGGAGTAGCTAACCTATTATCTGATGCAGGGCCTTGTGTGAATGAGAGTTGGTCCATCCGGAAAATGAATTGCATGCCCTTCTTTGCTATTGAAACTATCCATCATATCGTGTCCCAAATGGTCTATCATGTTGTTGTCTAGTAAAACTCAGCCATCAGAGGCAGCTCCTGTTCGGATGCTGATGCTAGGTGTCTGAAAATGTGATTTCAGCTATAACTCTGAGGACGTTTAGTTGGAATTTATGACTAGAGGTCCCTCTAAGCTCCATCAACTATCCATCTCACACCTTTATAAATAATACTGGTCTTCAGTTTCTGAATCCTTTAGGACAGCCTTATGGGTTTTTTCCAGTGTCTGGACTACATGACATGCAAGATTTCACTCTGAGTTTTCAAACCGTGTGGGCACATATTAAATAAATAAAAAAGAGTTTGGCATAGTAATGTGGACATCATGGAAAGCAGTTTGGTGAACTTCACGCTGTCTAGGATGCAGGAGACTTCGGCACCGCTCCTGGCCATACCAAGACTTTCAGTATTTCTCCTTTTTGTGCCTCATTTTCCTTTCTATTTGGTACCCAGCCAGCATTAACCAAAATCCTTGAAGGATCCCCATTGGGTTTACCTTCAGTTGGATCAGGTCCACCAGTACCTTACCGCTACATGCGGTGCTGAGAGCTACAGGCAAAAAGTGCTAAGCAAGCAGAAATGTCACCTTTTCTCCATCGACTTAAGTAGGAGCAGATGTGCGGAGGACCAGCAAGCACTTAGGATCATGCTTTAAACTTTCCATAAATACAGTAAAAGGAAGGGCCTGGCCCTGAGAAGGGCTTAGCATCCTGGACGGGGATGCTGCAGAGCTGAAGGGGTTGAGCGGTAGGAGGACATTTCAGAGGGGGTGTCAGGGTGTTTGCAGAGTCAAACGCTGCAGGATAATTTAAGGTTATTCCCCTTCATACATAACCTCAGCAGTCACCACGCACTCACTGTAGTCCGATGCCTTGCGGAGTGGGTAAGGGAATCTATTAATACTCTTAGGAAAAAATAAGTATCCAAACAACTTTTGTTTCCTTGTTTTTTACACGGCTGCACTCTCCTCTGTCACTAGCTACAGCGCAGAGCCTGATATGCTCTGACAAAGAGCTATTGATGGTGTGCTTGTGTGAATTGGCCCAGCACTGGTCACAGCCAACTTCTGTGGGACCTGCTGCCCCCGTTTTACAATACGCTCCAGTGTGCTGAGCCATTTGTGAAAGGTCAGAAATGAACAGAGAAATGGACTGGAGTCAAAAACAAGTAGTCCTATAAATATCAGTCATAGTCAAAGGCAGTTTATTCCATTCCTCCCCTTTCTCTCCCTCTGTGTGTGTCTCTCCCTCCCTCTGTTGTGGTTTCCCAGATATAACTGGGGAGCTCTGAAAGGAAAGCAGCACGCACATTGCAGCTTCTGCTCCCATCTTGCACACATGGAATAATCCTCAGTCCCACGAGCAGGACTGACAGCCGGCACGGAGTCCAGGCATCATCGGGACTCACATGTTAGGCTGTGATTTCTCGGATTTTCTTTATCTGTGAGAAACTCATTAGCTACAGTTTGAGAACTAGCTTTGGCCACAGACCGTTTGGATTGGGACTCCTGAGGGCTCTTCTCCATCCAGAGCTAACGTCTGAATTCACAATGACTTTAGCAGCTAAATTAGAGGATATTGAAGTGACGCTGGAGCACCTACTAATGGATGTGTTCGTAAGTAAGCTACAATTTCCTGTTTAAAGTGAGATGCTAATAATCCAGAAGGCACGATACAAATTTAATGGTGTATCCAAGTGTTGCGTTGACTTAATTCCTTTACATTTCATGGTAAACTGTGTGTCCAACACTACCAGTGTGTTGTGGTATAGCTAAAGCATCTACTGCAAGTGGTAACATGCAAGACTGGAACAGTGTGACTCCAGGGCAGGATATATTCTGCTTTGGATTTGTGTATCATCTACAATTTTGATGAAGGACGTGAAGGGGAAGAGAGATTTGGTCAGAATAGTTTGAGGAATATATCTGTAAAGAAGTGCATTGACAGAACATTTAAACTGTGTGTTGCTTAGCATCAAGTGTCCTTGGCTTTAGGATTTTGACAGCTATTAGATTACAGTCTTTTACCACTTTGACTTTTGGGTTAGTTTTGTAAGAGATGGAGGAACAAGCAAAAGTAGTCGAGTTTTTAAAAAAATCAAGTTTATTCCTCCTGGATATGTCAAACACTTTAAACCAGTGTTAATCTGGAATTGCTTTCTTGAAATCATCAAAGCTCAGTGAAGCAATGTATGACATGCTTCTGCACATCTGAGATAAGAATCTGTCTGTATAATATCTTTTTAAAAATTTCTTTAAAATATCAAAACATTTCAAAACAGATTCCTGCTTTTTCCAACACAGCTTGATGGTTTTTGCCTAAAGGTCAGAGATGGCCATGTTTTGGAAGTTTTTTAGGGGGTGAGGGGAAAACAATGATGAGGGATTGCCAAATCATTTATCTTCTTCAAAACAAAAGTCGCATCAAGGTGATCCGTACTCTCTGAATTCAGGTGATAAGAAATAAGATGGCAAGTGACATTCTGAATTTTCAGAAGTGTTTTTTGGCATCTCTTAAATGAAATGCTTCAAATTTCAGGGTCTAGTGATAAGGAATCTTAGGCATCAGCCACAAAAGTGAAAAACAGGAGAGCTTGCCAGCTTTCTAGCCTGTGGTCCAGTTACTAAGGTGTCCATCTGTGCTGTGAAATGGATTCAGGTCTCTCTGGGGTGGCATATCTCCTCAGCGCTTTGAGGAGCGCCCTGTCCCCTTTCCCACAGGTTGCTGAGAGAGGGGGTAGAGGAAAATAGTTGGAGGCTGTCCTATCAAAGCCTCTACGTAGGGTATGAAATACTGAAATACCCTTTGGGCTGTAAGATTTGAATCAACTTAATGATTATTTGCCACTCTGGGTTCAATTCCTTTCCCCAGCTCTGAGTACGGTGCATCCCAGAGAAAATCCCTAAGGGTTTAAATCCCCATGACAAGCAAAGATGCAACATCCGCATCTCATGACCACAGTGTGCTGTGAATGTTAGTCTGCGTGGGAAGGGGCCAGTGCTTTCTTTGGACTATTTGCAGTTGCTGTAGAATAAACTTGGCACCATGATCCCTCTTGGTCTATTTGTAGCTCACCATCACTTCACTGAGCTGGGTGCTTGACATCTGGGAGACTTCGAGCCTCCATGAGGCAGGTGTCATTGAACAGTGGGGTTTTTAAAGGCATTTTGTCACGGGGTGGCTCCAGTATCTGAGAGACTGCCAAGATCTAGAAAGCCAGGGCTGACTGAGTTGATTGAGGCTGAGAGTGCCAAAGCTACAATCCTACACATGTCTGGTCATGTTTGAAGGGCTTGCAAACCCTCCTGCCTTGCTGGGAACCGCCCAGCCCTATGAGAGAGGTCATAGGGAATCATTTCTTCTACGGGTCTTCAGGCCGTCGTGAGCACTGTTTCGGAGCTGTGTCTAGGCTTTGTCTAGCCTTATGTTCACCTCTTGCCTCCATCCAAGTGTCTTTCCTCATGGGGTTTGGGGTTTGGGTTTTTTTGTAATGAGGGTGGCAGTTCATCAAATATAAAATATGGGCCAAATTCTCCAGAGGTGCAGGTGGCCTCAGTCCATGAAACTAATGGATCTCTTCTCTTGTGTTTTGAACTGGTCCCTCAAATGTGTAATTCCAGAAACCCAGTGAAACGTCCCCAGCTGGGACATTGCAGTCACAGCTGAAATTGTGATGCAGGGACATGTCTACGCGGTGCCACGCGGTGCCACGCCGGAGCCCCAGCTGGCTCTGGAAGAGCTGGTGTGTCTGTGCAGCATTGTGCAGGGGCACACTGCAGTAGTGTCGCTGCTCTGCCCCCCTTGTCCCTCTGCAGAGCCTGGGGCTGTAAGATTCAGGGGTAGCATGTCCAGGCTTCATGTCTCACTTTAACTATCAATCAGGACTGTGAATCTCATCTAGCCTCTATGCAAATCAAGGAAATAACTTTTCCCTGATGAGCAACCATGTTTTCAGCTAGCTGAGCTCTTCTAAAAACTACCTAGGAATTATAGCAGGAAGAATTTTGGATAATCTAGACCAAATATGCAAATATGCAAATATCCAAATGCAGAATCATTTTGTCTGACACTATCAGCTACAATTTTCAGGCTTTATTCATACATCACCTTGCCCTGTGGCTATGTTTGACCTTAAACTGTCCATTGAGCAATGCTGAAAATAATCTCTACTACTGGATACAGAAAAGTAAATATGAAATGCAACATGAAGGAAAGGGCAAAACATAAAGCTCTGGCAGTTACAGATCATTCTAGCAGCCAGGTTCGTCTAAGGTCATTAATCCATTACCAAGTGTTTTGCCATTACCAGCAAGACTAGTACTTCGGTGAGGAGCAAGGGGCCAGCCCAGCGGGGCTGAATGGGTTGCAGGCAGATGGACTGCCAGGTAACAGGACCCTCCTGGGAATGATCTCGAAGTCTGCTCCGTGCCATGCATCTTCATCTGTGTCAGATTTACTGCTGAAAGAGTGAAGCCACCTGTCACTGTAATGCTCCTCTTCCAGTTCTTTGGTGCCCTCCACTGCTCCAAACCAGGCAATTACTTACAAAATTGGGAAACCAAAATCTGTGAAGCCTTGACTTGCCTTTTTTTTTTCCTTTGAAGAAACCTAGTTTTAATGCTTCTTGGACTGTAGGGGCAGTAACCCATTCCCAGATCAGTGGACCCCGACAAAGCCCACTTTAAAAGCTCGTACCAAGCTAGCAAGCCCATTTTGTCACAGTGTAGAAAGGTTATAGTAGACAGCAAATGAGAAGTAACCACTGGTTTCTAAAGAAAACTGAGCCCTAGCTCAGCTTGGACTAATCCACCTCAATGTAATTTGGCTTCTGCAGGAGTACAGGCTGAAGAAAGACTATAGGATTGGGCCAGTTTTTCTCTGGACAAGGCTTTTAGCTAAGTTGTCCTGCAGGAACTCAGCTGGAGTGAGTTCAGCAGAGTTTCACAGGGAAGATGGCAAGCCTTGGCAGCAGATATGTTTAACACTTCCTCTGGAAAGCTAATATTACAAGGGAACACTTTTTAAAATATTTTTTTTCTTTTTTTTTGCGGAGACTAGAGATTTGCATCCACATGGCATGAGCTGCCACTTCCTTCCAGGACATGGTGTACTCGCCGCGTTGTCATCCCGCTATCAGAGAAGCAGCTGTTGCTGCACTGACACTTCCTTTCCCCTATTACCAAAGGGCGAGCTTTGGAGAGCTTTGCTGGGCTCTACGAGGCAAGATAAAAGGGAAGCTTCCAACATGACATTTCATAATTAGCTGTCATCACCAGCAGGCTGCCACCAAGCTGCTTGATGAGCTGGGACTTGGCTGCCTGGAGAAACCCGGAGAGGGAGGCAGAGGCCAAAGTAGGGAGGCAGTGCAAGAACAAGCTCAGCAGGTCCCTCGGGTGTGCTAAGGGGAAAAGGGGGCCTGGGTAAGAAATACAGACTCTGGATCCTTGTTCCACTGCTTGCAAAAGGTATCCCTGAGCCAAACATTCCTCGCCTCTGGACATGCTAATTATTCTTGTGCAGTCTGTGAAAGGAGACCTTTGAGGTACACCTCAGGACCAACCTTGCTGACTTCCAAGCCTTGCCTCAGGCGCAGCTAGAGCGAGCCTCCATGATGCACCATGCCTACCGTGCCTGGGGTGCTGTGCATGGGATGTCTGGGAGGGTTCAGGAGTGAGGTGGGGTGTGGAGCCTGCCCTGCTGAGGGATGCTTTTCTTTGTATTATGGATGTGGCTTTAGGCCTAGAAGAAACAGACTCTCAAGCAAACAGTCAAAGGGATAATAATTTTGGTGGAAAAGTGAGCCTGAAATAGTCAAACATCAGCTGGCCTCAAAAAAGAGACTGTTTTCTGCAGGCAGGCATGATGGAGATGTAGTGGATGTCTCAGGAGAGAAAGAAAGACTTAGATGAAGTCTTTAAACCTTAAATGAACACTGTTCATGTTAAGTGGGCCATTCGCTGGCCCACTCCAAATACCACCCGGGAAACAACAGGCAATTTATCTCCAGCGGTTCATGGGGTCTTAGACATCATCCAAACACAACCAAGCCTGCCAAACCCACAGTACACTCCATAGCTCCATCTGCATTCCTGCAGACATCTATTTCCACAGCTGGCTCCTCAGCCTTCCTCCCCCTACACTCCACAGATAAATATACACATATGCATATATGTGTATATATATAAAAATATCCGTGTGTATATATATAGGAGATTCTCTGATGAAAGTGACATTCATGAGGGCTTCCTGGCACGGAGAGGGGCTGTGGTTGTTTTGCCCTGGGTGGGCGTAGCAATCAAGATTTGCTATGCTCCTGCCTGAGAAATAGCTGCTCTTCTCCCTCCCCACGTTGTCAAGTCCTGGCAGAGTTAACAACAAAATAGCAAGGATATGAAACTAAATCTCTGTTTCTAATACCGTAACTTAGTCAGAGGAAGTCAGAGGAAATTACCTGGGATGCTGCAAGGATTCTGGCTCATTCTTCTGGCAGCTAGCAATGAACAGGAATTACGGTCTGAGTCAAACTCCTGTATCCAGCCAGACCTAAAGCTGGACATTTGAAGGAGAAAGAATCGAACCCTAACACTGAAGAGTCCAAAATGTCGGTCAGCTCCCTTGGCCAGAGGTGCCAAAGGAGGCAGGGGTCCCTGGTGGACCTTGGCAATGGGGATAGAACCACAAGGTGGACAAGGCCACCCTGTCTCAGTAAGGATCTGGAGTGGTTGCTACCAATGCCCACGTATTCCAGCTCTTAAAACTGAGCTGCAAAGAGAGGGGCATTTAAGTGACCTGTCTCTTTATAAATAATAGAGAAATAGCAACAAAAGCAGCTGCGATAAATGCCAGCTCTTCTATCATTTTACAGATAGGGAAACTGAGACAGAGGGACATGAAGCCTTTTGAGCAGCACCTCCTCTGTCCTCCTGCTTAAAAGGGAGTAGAAATCGGATTTCCAGAATCACAGTTTGGTGATTTGTTCCCTCCAGAGTATAACACTCCACCACAGCTGCAGAATAATCCAGCCATCAATATCTGGGGCACAGATCTCCGGTGCCAAGGATGAAGTGTGCCTTTGGATCTAGTCCTAGCATGCTCTGGCATAGATAGGTGTTATCTTTGTCCATTCTTGGGGTAATTACACCATTAACCTTCCTATTTTCTCACGCCATCAACACTGGTAAACAGTAGCCATTCTCATAGCTGGTACTGAGGACAATCTGGAGAAAGGAGGGGTGCAGAAAGATGGTTGCGATGAACTTTCTTCGACCACCATTTGCACAGTGAGCCCTGCACACAGCAGTCTCCATCTCTGCTGTAATCAAACAAACATTCTTGCAGTTACTATCGACTCCTGGTGTCTGTTACATTTTTCTTAATAACCATTGCAATAATAAGACATTATCAACATGTAAAGTGATCCATTAACCTCTATAGCGGCAATAAATTGTGTGGCTTTGCCAGGCTGTCAGGACTTGCTAATCGAAGAGCAAGCAGCAAGTTCATACTTGGAGCAGTCACAATTCATGCATAATGCAAAAGCGTGGGTGCTAACCTCACCCTCTGCAATATAATGGGTATTTCCATGTGTTTATTTATCAGAGAAATCAGTTCTTTGAAGCTGCTCCTAATGAGTTTCTCTCTGGCCACAGCAGCATCCTCCGGTTTATCCTCAGCATCCGGTTTGCAGGAGATTTAAAACCTCATCTTCCACTGCTGGAGTCAGCCTGAGTTTTGCCAGTGTGGTGGGTAGGAGCAGAATCAGGCCCCTTGACCTGCACTAAAAGCTGAGGTTGCTCAGCATGCTTGTGACATTAAAGAGATCCAATTAGGTAGCTGTTCATCAGATTTTGCTTAGACACTTCTGAAAATGAGAACATAAAAATGATCGTACCAGGTCTTTCCAATGAATGATCTAGTCCAGCATCATGTCTCAGGCAGCAAGTGACATCAGGTGTCTACAGGCAAATGTAAGAACAGGGCAAGTGCATAGCCACAGTCCCCACACTCATCTTCCAACCACCAGTTGTTTGCACGTGGAGGTTTCCTGACCCAGGAGTGGTGTCTTCAAATTTAGCAGCCCACAGTAGACTTCTTTCATGAATTTGTTAAGTCATTTTTTGAACCCAGCCCTGGGACCCAAGTTACTAGCCACAGCTGCCATGGAGAGTCCTGGAGCAGAAGAAAAAGTGATAGTGTTGTGCTGCAGCCCTGTGCACAGTGCCGTCAACTGCAGATAACTCCTAACCTCACTCCCATGAGAGTCAGGTTGCACTGTTGACCCTCAGAAAGCCTCTGTGGAACAGAAGAGCTTTGTGGAGCAGTCTAAGCTTGCTCGCCCACACTGAACAATGCACAAAAAGAAGACGGTGAGAATGAAGAGCTGGGAGTGCGAATGCCAACAGGGATGTTAGCAAAGGTAAGGTAATTAAATACAGCTACCAAGAGACACAGCGGAACTTCTGATAGCTGGAGAGGTAGACCAAGAGTGGCCAGTTATCAAGCTTATTTTATAATCAGTGGGGAGATATTGATACTTTTAGGTATCATTCACCCCTCACTGAATTAGGCAGCTGAAGCAGGTGCGGTGTCTCAAACCTTGCAAATGCCCATTTCTCTTCACTGATGAAGTAGTCCAGAAGACAAGCTCAGATGAAAGCAACCAAAGTTAGGAGAGGTAAATGCCACTCCAGATCACAGAATCACAGAATCATATAGGTTGGAAAAGACCTTTAAGATCATCGAGTCCAACCGTAAACCTAACACTACCAAGACCACCACTATACCATGTCCCTCAGATGTCTCCTACAACTGAGGTAGGGTGTTGTTACACCTTGGCAGACACAGGAGAGCTGAAGCAATAAAATAAACTGATATATAATATAAATAATATAAACTGATAGCAAGTACAGGGAGAGACTCCAAGGCTGAAGATCCAGAGAGTCAGACAAACTTTTCACATTTCTTCATCTGTCCATATAAATCTACAAAGCTCAGAACATAACCAAATTGGGTTTGTATTTTGCCAGTGTTAACAGTTCCTCTTTCAGTTTTGTGCAAACTCAGTTTTCTCATCACTCAGAGAAAAGCCATCATTATTCCATGCCTGTGAGACCTCAACTACAAAACAAAATTTGCCTGAGAGGCTGTTTACCAGGTCTGGCAAGGCCTAAAAAAACCCTCCTAATGTCTCTTGTGAGTCTTCTGCTTCCTTTCTTTCTTTCTTTAGGGATATGTTGGCTTCTCTGCTATCCATGTGGCTTTCTCATAGGGCAACATAACTCTCTCTCCTTCCCTCACATAGACACATATGCTTTCCCAAAATATATTAAGATTAATCAAAGCAGTGTAACAAGGATGAAGTTTTAAAAGAGGGAAAATTACAGAGAACAAAGAAGCATTTATCTTCACAGTGTTTGACATAGTCCATATGTCACATATCCTGTTTAAGCCTTAAATCTAGCTCAAGGCTGAGTATCTTCCATGCCGTGTTGAGCAAACCCCTATTTCTTCAGGAATTTAAGCAAATCAGCAGTGCTAAGCACTAGACAGCAATAGCCTGCTCACATTTTAAGACTTGATACTGAGATGCTCAAAGTATTTGCACGTTCCTGGCAGTCACCAGGACGTGCAAGGACTTCAGACCAGATTCCTGATGGAAATATTGCACAGTCATACCCCAGCAGAGTGCATGACTGCTATTGTATGCATCACATCCAGTCTCTGCTACACGTCCATGATGTGGGAATGCGGTGTTGTTGCCAAATATCTCTTCTTTTGTTTATATAAGCCCTGGAAGTCAGAGGTGGCCTCTGCGATCCCTTTGTGATGTTTATAGGGGCGTGTCTCCAGGGCAATGGGGTCAGGCAAGTTCCCTCCCTAATTAATTACTGTCTCTCTGAGTTATGTGGGAAAAGAGCCGACCTACCGGCACACTAAAACACAAGGGAACTGTCCTTCCATCTAGCAGAGGCCCCACTTGCTATCTGCTGCTGTTCTTCTGGCCAGGGTTTTCCAGGAGCCTGCTTGCCTGGATGCACGGAGTCTGGGACTGCTTTCCCCAGCAAGGACTGTACACGGCATGGTGCGTGGGGAGGAGAACTGGAGGTGAGATGGAGGCTGCTCCTGGAGAGTCTGCTTGCTGGCAGTAGGGGAAGAGGAACAGTAGGACAGAGGGGGGACAGATTGCTCTGTCCCCTTTCCTGAAGACATCTTCTGGGGTGTCTACTTCTGTGCCATGACTTTCACTAGAGGCTGTGCCAAGAACTTGCTGGCTTGGTGGACACACCGACTGATGGGTCTGAGTGCTTGGCTCAGCAGGTGACATCCTGGGTTTCACACTCTGCTCTGCCAGACATTCCCCAGGACACCCAAGGCTGAGGTACAAAGGCAACAGATGAGTGGCCATGTGGATATTTCTGCTGGAATACCAACAATGAGGAAATTTAGGAACATCTAACATTACATTCTGGGTTAACCTACAGCAATGTGGATCAGATATGAACTTCTCTGATTCCAGAAGTGCTTGGTTCTGGGTTTCTGTTTAGGCTTATGCTAGTCAGACCTGCTAACACGTCTATGAACTGCAGATGGTTAAACGACCGTGCTGTAGCACAATGCAAAGCTCGTCACAGGAGCCTAAATTCCCAGCCATCTCTGTTGGTACAAGTGATGGACATGCTGCACAGGCAGTCCAACACCGTGCTGATCACTGCATAGCCCAGAGCACCAAAACAGAGTAAGACAAAGCAAGAATCTCTGTTCAAGTGTGGGGCTGACCTTCATATTCAGCCTGGATTTCTACACCCACTAAAAGGCACTCACATGAACTGCTTGCCCAGAAGAGACAGGGATGTGTGACGGTCTGCATGGCCTCCAGATGTGACACAGCCTTGCCGCACACAGGGGAAGCCCCTGGGCTTTTATGGCTGGGGGCTGCAAACAGCCTCTCTCACCCTAGCAAGCTGCTGGGTTATTGCCAGCTCTGATGGAAAAGGCTCTTATGGGAACGGAGCTCCACCCGGTGTGTTTTCCCACATCCCTCCCCAGGCTAGAGTGATCGTAACATTTCTGTGTAAAACACCATGTAAGACTGGAAATGTGTTGTTTTGGTTTTTTTAACTTTAAGGCAAGCTGGATTTGCAATGACAACTTGTGCTTATCTTTCATTCCCAACGAGGCAGTTTCCTTTACAGTCTGATTCTGGGTGCAATAAAACATAAGCTAAGTCACTGTAGGGACTGCAACCCCAAAGCATTGCCCTGTTCTCCTTGTCTTTCTATTGCTTTGCCATGCCCAAAGAAATCAGCTAGGGAGGATTTCTTACAGTGGGAAGTAAGAAATTCCACCAAGACTAATAGGAGCTGCTGAAGAGCTCAAATACAAGTGGTTTCCCTATTGGGACTCCAGAGAAGAATTTGGCTTTGCTATTGATAGAGACCACAGATATCATCCAGGATGGAAAACACTGGCAGGAGCTGCAGATTACCCTTGTTTTCCTCTTATTCTGTTGCCATACTCATGTCTTCATGGAGTACAGAACTTAAGTGGGTTTTTCTGTACTGAGTGACTTTTCAGTTTTACAAAACAGTGTCTTATTGGTAGCTCTAATACATACTGCATACTGCATTTCTGTCTGTGCCACTGCTGTCCCTGGTTTCCATTCACTGATCTCCTCTGGGCTTACACTGACTTGAAACTTGACTCCTCCGTTGTAAATATAAGACACGCTTTGCAGCAGTAAATGATTTCTCCCTCCTTTTCATTAAAGACCAAAAAAAAAAATCTAGTCTAAATAGCAATCTATTGGAATGTACTTTCCTCTGATGCATTGTTCCCGCAAACCACTGTTCCTGGCAGCCTGCAATTAGTACTGAAAAGCATCCACTGCTTTAAAGAGTTTCGTCTTTCAGCAGTTAGTAAATATGGTGTGTCTCTTTTGAGGGTCTGTGGTGGCAAGGCCAGGACGTTCCCTTACAATAGTTTGGCTTTTATTTCCTACTGTGCTGCTCAGTCTAGAGATTGTCTCTGCAGACAATGCAGCTGAATGAAGCCTCAGTGATGAGTCTGGTCATCTTAATCTGTCTCTGCAGTCAACTACAAGAGAGAGGGGGCTCTCCAGAGGGAAATTCAGAATTTGATGGGCTGAAGTGCCCATCATCTGCCATAAACACCTAAACTCCCTCTCTGGGAACAACTAGAAAGACCATCATGAGAGCATATTTTACATTACCTATCCTACAGGGAATCCATCAAACTAATCCTAATAGACACCCTATACACTTGCCTACCGATGTACCTTAAGCAGCTCTAAAAACAGAAAGCCAAAATCTCATGCTTCTAGATGATTTCCACAGTCCTGATGATTCTGGTTTGGCTTCTGGTCTCCAAGCTCATACCAACGTGGAAATGAGGAATGAGACAGAAGGAATGAGAATGAAGAATGAGACACTTTCTCTTTGAAAGTGTCATAGTGGGTCCAGGTCTCCAGTTTTATGTGTTTTCCGTGGAGGATACCCATAGAGTTATGCCTGGGGTGCAGCACAGTGAGGGAGGGAGAAGTGAGGCCCGTTGGGATATGCAGGGATCTTGTTGGAACTGGTTCCAATACCATGCAAATGGATGGATTTCTTCTACTTTTCACATGGGCAAGAGGTTTCCTGCAGAGTATTTGTATTATTATTCAGCTGCCTTGAGCAATATGCAGATTTGCATTTCATTTGCAAGACCTAAAAACCTATGCAAAGAACTGGTGGTTCGTGGAAATGACTGAAGGAACACCCCCCTTTCCCCTATGGAGAAAATGAGTCTATGCCGTGCTTTGTGCTGGTACCACTAGACTGCCTCTGGTCCCGGAGCTTGGTTGCTCATAGACACCGATGGAGACGTGTGTTATGGCTCTTTGTCCACTCTAGTGGATGAAGTTCTATATACAAGGCTGGTCTTTCTAGGAGTTGGACCTGAGGGGGACCTTGATTGCAGGGATATGAGAGCTCTGGGGAAGGGGGCTGGCATGAGCAGGACCCCCCCAGCCCAGGGCTTCAGATCAGGTGAGCAGGGGGATCTTTACTACTCGGCTCTCATTTGAGGCACACACCCCTGAGGTCCTGACTCAGACATGACTCAGTTTTTATTCAAGCACAGCTCCCAGTAAAGCAGATCACAGTCGCCTTTTCCCTCTTTCTCCACCGGTAGATCCCCAGAGGCTCTGCTGATGCAGGCAAAGGTTCCCTGTGGGCAGCTGGGAAATGCCAGCCACCTCGTGCTTAAATAAACAGGTAGGCATCCTGTGAGATAGCAGGGGGGCATTAACAATCATAAAAAAAAAAACCTGTAAGAAGCAAAGACCCTAACTCTGCACCTATTCCACATAAAGAACCTATATAAGTCAGTCATGCTTAAGATATTTCCATCTTTTCCTGTCTCTCTCACTCTCTTTGGCAAGAGGCATATGGAACTAATTATGAACAAAGGCCGATTGTTTTAATATTTAGAGTTTCCCACATCAAGCTGCTGGGTTTTTTCTTTGACTGGTTTTAATGCATGTGCATATGCTGAGCAGATACAGAGTTTCTCTTCTTTATTTTAAACGGTTGCTTTAATGCCATGTCCCTAACACCTCCATCCTGGCTTTTGGACTTCAATCAAAACAAAGTATTTTTAGTTTTGCATTAAAATGAGAACAATACATGGAGGAAGGGGTTGGCTCCACAGCTCAGCAGATTTTGCTCTCCCAGCTAGACTGCTCCAAGGAAAAGAGCGTGGGCCAAAATCTTTTCCGTTTTACTAAGCAAATTCAGAATACCACTATGGTGTTGGTGGATTGAGAAGCTCCCACTTTGCACACATTAACTCTAAACCGCATCTGGACCAGTACCTGTAACTAAGCATGGAAATGAGCACAACATCCAAAACACATTTCTACAAAAACACAGAATCATACCTGGCTGCTTTGGGACAACTCCTGGTGTTGCAGAAAGTCTGTGGGAAGGGAAAGAATCTTTCCCATTTCCAAAACACTTGTGTACAATTTAAAGGGTAAATATAGTTTCAAACTTTTCTTCCAGAGAAAGGAAATATCATTGTCTACTAGTCTCTAATGTGGGTTTAGAAGAGAAAAAAAAAGTAGACATTGAGACTGACTTTGTGAAGACAACACTTCACAGTTATAGACAGCTGTAATACAATAATTTTTATAATTACCAAGCAGTCTTTCACTGATACATATGTGTACAGATGCGAATGTGAGTGGTAATGTCTGTTCTTTGTACTTATGCACAGACTACGTAGCCTGAACCAGTGAGTGCTTGTGTTCAGCTGAGCAGCCCAGGGGATACGTTCGAGCCCTGTGCGCTGGGTATGTGCTTTCCAACATCTAGGAGAGAGGAATATCTGAACGTAGGATTTAACATTAATCTCTACACCAGATGGTGATACACCAGATATTCTTTTTAAGGTGAACATGTGATCTACTGTACAGCAAACCAGAGGGGTCTGCAGTCACATGGCAAAATGTATAATAACTCTGATAGAGCTTTGATTAGACAACTGACCTGGTTACCATCTGTAGCAACAAGAAGCGAGCTTGACATTTTTGGAACATTCTCCCCAGAAGCTTAATTCTTCCACCTCTGTGGCACAGCAATCCTGCTGAGCAAACTACACCGAGAAACAGAAGGAAGCTAAAGATACGCTGCTTGAAACATGTTGTTAAGGTTACAAGGCTTGGGTTTTCCTTTTTTTTCTTTTCCCCCTTTTCCCCCCTCCTTCTTTCAAACAAGCCACATCTTGACTCATACGGTCTGATGTGAAAACCCACTCAGCTATTTGATAGTTGGGAAATCTAGATGAGACTGTAAGTTATTTCAAAGGAAGCCTGTGTGTGCTGCGAACTCCCTCTCTCACACACACACGCGCGCACACACGAGTTAGCTCTGCACTATGGTAGTACAGACAGCTGTGACTCCGGGTAGGACCCGAAGACTTTTATTCAAAATACCATATGGATCACTGAGGAGACGCAGTGTGGAAAGGGTAAGCCATGATTTCTTTGTCCTGAATGCATGCCCAGAGGATGAGGAGGGTACCATTTGATAGCAGTTGTCTGCCCTGATAGTCAGAGCTAATAGGGGTTATGTCACGGTGTGTAGAAATTACTATTGGTGTATGCCACGGTGTGTAGAAATTACTATTAGTGGGACCTGTATGATGTTGAACTGGAGTTAGTACTAGTCAGAGGCTGGGTGATAATTTGGGGTAGTAATCAGTGCCAGCAGGAACAGCGAGATAACCTGCAGCAATTAGAACTCGTTAAAGGCTCTGTGATAATACTTGGAGGTAATAATTGCTGAAAAGGATCATTTCTAATAATCAATACTCGTTGAGACAGTGTGATGGCATATGGCAGCACTGACCTGTAGCAGTGGGGAGTAAATAATAATGATGTCAAATAATGAATAGCATCTCAGGCTGATGTGGAAGGGCTCTGTGTAAGTGAACATAGATGCAGATGCCCACTAGTGTCTATCCCAGCAGAGATGTGTAGTGAGCAGTGGTTGCACAGCACCATATGGGCTATACAGTGCACGACGTGTTGCTCTGGTGGGTGCCAGCCAACGTGACACAGCAGGGCTGGCAGTCCCTGACTAGCCAAGGTGACGCTGCTCCTTTCTTGCTGTGGCGGGCATAGCAGTGGGTCCCAGGGAAGCCGTGATTGTGTCATTAATTTCCTGAAAGTGCATCGCTGTAGCAGCAGTGCCCAGGGGACCAGGGGAGGGGGGGTCCCATCGCTTTGAAGGATTCACAGGCTGGCAAAGAGACGGTGGCTGGGACACGGGTGTCAGCTCAGAGAGCGATGCGCACCTGCGGAGTGCACACCAAGCGCACACCGAGCACGCGTGAGGTGCTTCAGGCTGCCTTTGCATGGCAAGCTGCCTCTGTCGGAGCTGGCAGGGGCGGCACGGCCCCCCAGGGGACAAGGACACCTTGTACCCCCCCTCTGCTTGTCACTGATGATATCCCCTGAAAGGGTGCTCAGCTGGAGGGAATGGGCATGGTCTGCACGCTCCCTGCCGCGAGGGGTTTGGGCAGGGTGCCGCGGGGGTGGATGAGGGGTGCTGCACCTGCTGGTCCAGGGCTGGTGGCACACGTAGAAGCTCTGCAAGCCCAGAATGGCTTGGAGTTGCTTTGCGCAGGACTGAGGGAAACCTTTGCTCAAGGCAACTGTTTTGCTGAAAAGCAGTTTCGCGGCAGCTGAAGCCACCTGTGAGTTTACTTTGAGTCTGTTACATGCGTCACTCAAAACAAAAAAAAATCTGGTTTTGGACATTTGAAACCAAATTTATTTTCCAATTTTTCTTTCAAATACAGTGTAATTTCATTTGGATGAATGCCTTGATTTTTTTAAGGAATATGAAAAACATCTCAAAAATAAAATGCAGGTCAAAAACTGTTTCAGTTAAACACAAAGCCCTTTTTTTGTCTTCTTCCTTCTCCATTTGGCAGAAGAGAAAGCAGAATAACTTTGTGTCAACCTGAAACATATTTTCTTTGCCTTTCCAGTCCGTCAAGCAAACCAAAGGTAATCAATTATTCACACAGCTTTGGTCTGCTATTGTTTGATTGTCAGTTGTTGCTTTGGACCACATTCAGAAATGTCCCTCCTGGTAAATTTGGGCTTTGCAGTTCAAGATGCCCGGTTCTGAGAGGGGTTCAGGACAGGCAGCCCTGCCTGCAGTCTTAACTTGCCTTGGGGACAGGGATTTTGTTTGTGTCCCCTTCTACAGTGCCCAGCTTTGCTGTAACATCAGCCAAGGTTCACCGCTCCGGAGAGGCACTGCTGTTGCTGACCCAGATCACAGGAGATGGGTCAGCGTCTGGTGGCTTTGCAGCTGCTCTTGTAAGTGTGGGGAGGCAGAGAAGCTGGTGTCTCTTTCAAAGGCGGCTTCCCGCAAGGTGGCAGGTGCTTTTTCAGCTGGGGCGAGCTCTCAGTTGCTGCACCATCCTCCACCACTGCTAGCCATGGCGGGTCTCTCCCCAGCTGGAAGGGCTCATGCTTTCATGCAGACTATACCTGAGACTGATGAGCCTGGAGACAAGTCATATAACAGTGTGGAAAAGGGAAGATACACAGGATACAGCGAGAGCAAGAGAGACAGACCACTTTCCCCCATGCACACACACATCCCCTTTGGAAACACGCTGCCCATGCTGACCTACCTGAGCAACAGCTGCCTGAGTCCTCTGGCTTTGCTTTGTGCATTAGTCCCTGTGATGGAGAGGGGTAAAAGACAGCAGTACTCTCACAGGGAGTTTCCAGGAGGTAACTCCATGGTGGGGAGCAAGGGAGAGCATGGAAATACCTGCAGGAGAAGGTCAGTATTTATGCAGGAGGCAAGAACGGATGCGTAAGGATGACCAGCTTTGCAGAGGACTTGGCGGTGTGTACACACTTAACAGCTCCAGGCACAGCCCAAGTGACCAGCCACTGGCGGGGGCGGTTGTGTTGTTTTATTTTCACTCACATCCACAGTTTATTTCTCTCTTTCCCACTCCTTGACCTAAGGTTGGGGTGGTCTAGGCTTCTTGTCAGGCAAATGCTGGAGCCTTGCTATAAGGGTTGCCACAGGATTTGGTAGGATGGTTTTTGCAACCAGCTCTTTTTTGTCCTAACTCTCTGTCCTTGCCATTATTTCCTCTGTCTTGTCACAGAGCTGCCCCATCAGGTACCTGGCCCATGAGGTTGTGGTCAACATGGTTGAAGCATGCATCATGGTCTCTCTCCCTGGAGCCCCCCACCAGCTAGAGGTGGCAAGGCAGATCCCCTGCACCTGGGGTCCTGATGCCACGCAGAGGCTGTGTTTCTAAGCTCAGAGTCCATGAAATCCTGCTGCGACAGTGAGTCCAAAATAAGGTCCGGAGTGAGAGAGTTACATATGTAAAGTCCAAGATGTGAGAGATCTGTGCAATGCGTGGCACACACCCAGCAGAAGAGATGGCTTTGCAAAGGCTTTTACAAGTCCAAATAAAAAAAGGCAGTGCTAAATATTAGTAGGTATGGCACAGAGGTCACCAAACATGTCAGCTGAGGCAGAATTAAGTTTTGTGCCACGGGGCACACCAGCAGCCAGCGTCAGGACTGAGACGTGACTTGGGTTCACCTAAGTCAATGCTGATGTCTGTGAGACATCTCCATCCTGGCCAGGACCTTGGGCTGCCTTTGGGATCACTGCAGAGTCAAAATACTCTGCGGGGGTTGCAGAGGTGGTCCCCTGAACACCCATGTTTGTATCAATTAATAACTCCTTAAACTCCAGCCAGCTCTCCTTTAGCCAGCGTATACAGGGACACCTTGGTCGGAAGAGGACCCCCCCAAACCAGGCAACATGAATCCCATCCCTAACACAGTATTTCTCAACACAGAGCCCTCCCCACCAGCTCTTCCTTCTCTGGGTCTCCTTCCCCCACCAGTAAACATGCACGTTAAATATGTAGTCCTTTCTCCCTCTGCATTATTAATGTGAGATGGTTTATGCCTGCGAGCTATCTTTATTATATCCATGTGCTGCGGATGTGTGTGAGAGGAAGATGAATAGAGTCCTGCTAATGTCTAACAAATGCCTAGCACCATTCAGAGATCTCTTTCTGCTGTTGTAAGGCACTGGTAAAGAAGAACACATATTTAGTCCTTCTCTCAAGACCTCACTGGCTATTTTCCAGCCACAGGAATGTTTCTCACCACAAACCCAAGGCATTGTGTTTTGAGTTAGAAAGCCTAGAGAAAACATGCAGCTCTCTTGTATTAAAAAGAACAAGTCTGCCCTCTCTTCTGCCTTCAAGGCTCTAAGGATGGTACTACAGAAGCTGTGTAAAAAAGGAAGGCCATCTCCAGACTAAATGAAGTGCTGTAAGAAACAAATCAAGCTGGGAGAGATATGGCTGGAAAAGCCACTTTAAATTAGGTCTTGCAGTTTGCACCCCAGCTTTAGGTCCCAGCTCTCAGCTACGGTAAATTAGAGGCCCTGTGCCCAGTTGTATCAGTGGATGCTTGCAGCTCAGCAGGATTCTAGTCTAGGTTGCTTTTTTATTTCTTGTGCCTCTGAAGAAGATAAGCTAAGATTAAAAATGCGGCCAGAGCCCCAAGCCAGAACTCCACTGTCCATTGCACAAGTGTAAAACTACACCGGCGCAGAGCTGGGACTGGTATTTACCTATAACACTTCCTCTCTGAATGGATATCCATGAACACTCATTCATATCATGACTTTAAAACACACCAGGCAGAGATAAATCAGTAAATGGATATTTATTGCCATAGAAAACAGATGGCAGAAGACAAAGCTCCCATGTTCTTATCCCAAGCTGCAAGCACGTTAAGAATGCGGCAGGAAACGTCATTCCTCCTATAAATAAGTTTCTCTTGAGAAGAGAGAACCCAGGGCTGAAAAAAAAAATCAGTCTCTCTGCTCTGCAGGCCAAGTCTGAGGCAGGTTTTCCCACGCTATTCTGCAGCTCATGGCGACCTTTGCTGTTGGCAAGAGAGTACGTTGCCTTCAAGCAAATCCAGCAAAAGAGTTCGGGTATGTCTTGCTGCTGTACAAATCTACCAGCTCTTTTACTACTCCGAGTTACTGATTTTCTTTTTCTACTAGACAAAGCATAATTCAGTGTTTGGCTTGTTATTAATTATTTTTCCAGCATGGATTCAAGAGCAAAGTGGTCGGAAACCTCTCACACCAAGGGCTGCAGTGTAGGATCTAATGGGGTGGAACAAACAGATCTTGTGATATTCACGGTGGAGTGGTCCTCATTTGTTAAACCCTCTCATGCAAGCCTCTGTGAGTGATGCTGCGAGCACTCACTCTGACACCATGACTAGGCGAGTGCTTCAAGAGAAGTTGATCTTTCCAGTTCACGGTATTTACTTGCAAACTCTTACACTGGCGTGCAGGTCCTGCAGACCTCTGCTTAGCACCGTCAGTGACATTTTTTGGACAGGCCTCTTACCTTGACAGCATCACCGCCAATCTGATAGACTGCCGAGGCGACAGCAGAGTTACTCAGATACTGTGGATAACAAAAGAACAGTAGATATTTGAGTGTAGAAGTTGTCCAAGAGAGAAGAGAGACCTTGAAGCAAGGAGCTACTGTTGTCTTAGCTTTTTTCTGGAAGTCACTCAAGTCTCAAGGTGATGAAACAAATATACAAACTTAGAGTGGTGAAAAAAAGCGCAGCATTTTGCAACACACTTTATTTGCAATGAATTATTCGCCAGCCCTATAGACAAATAATTGTATAAAAAAAAATAAGTAAGAGGATAAGCTTAAATAGCAAAACCATCACCTGTATAACGCTCTGATATAATCACTTGTGACTGCCAAAACATCAATTTTATCTGCTTCATCTGAGCTTATCTTTTCTGACCTGTTCACAAGTATTTTGGGGGAATTGGATTAATTTGAACTCTACCTAAACAGATAAATGCTTGGCGCACCCTCTCAGGTGTCTAGAAGTTGTAATGTTTTGTGACACTTCTAAAAGGTGTAACAAATCAAAACAGACTTTTCTGTGAAACGGATCAGGAGCTGTGCCAGACTTTATCTCCCCAAAATGCACGCAGGTTAACAGTGCAAGAGGTGAGAGCATGGCAGAGGCTAATGGATAGTGACTGGTGAACTCTGCAGAGTTCGGAGCCAGGATACTGTTCAAATTGGCTTTCAAATGGTTGGAGCTTAATTGAATTATTGGAAGCTCTCAAGGCCTGGAGACTTCATGAGCAGAGGCTCTGCTGTGAAATTTCCAGTGCTTCAGATCCTTATTTTGATTGGAAAATGAAAAGCTTTTTTCATTACAGTTTGGCATTTGTTGCCTTCGCGTTGGCCAGACCCTGGGACAGCAAGGGTTTGTCAGGGGACAGAGCAAGGGCAAGCCAGGGGACAGAGGCTGGGAGCCAGAAAGGAGCCAAATCTTTTGGATTCGGGTCAAGGGAAGGGGGGGATCATGTGAATCCAGTTACAAAGCTTTGGAGGGGATGGAAAGGCTCCTGTAGTTCATGGACCCTTTTGGTCTTCCAGCTAATAAGCCTGCTCAAAAGGCTTTCTCAGGTAGCTAGTACCATGCCCAGATCATACACCCACCAGCAGCCCAAAGCTCAGAAGTTATGATGGTTTAGCACCAGAGTAGTTTGCCTCGAGGTAGTGCTCTACAGCCCAAAAGGCAGGAACTTGCCACCCCTACAAGGAGCTTCCTGGAAGGGGTTTTTCATACAGAGACTGTTTCATGCAAGGTCAGCAAGTGATAGGTAATGCAAAGTGGTAGCTTATGTATTTGAAATATCTTCCAACCTGCCCTACCCTGAAGACCTAATCCTAACTCAACTTCTACCCAGCACTTACCCCTGGAAGGGCTTAGACGTGCCTTCACCTGTGTTTTAAAGTCCAGGCATGGAAAGTCTCTAGAATTTGTCAATTCATGATACGTACAAGGGATTGCTTAAATGTTGCTTCAACAATTTCCTGAACTAACAGCATCGTCAGACATCAAGTGCAAAGTACAATACATGCCTTTTTCCAGTTCTTAATTTCTTGATCAATCTTTTCATCCATTTAGATCAGGATACTGTAAGAGTATGGAAAAAACCAAAGCAGTGGAGGAGCAACAGACTTAGCCTTCATAGAGCTTTTCCATTTTCACTCTTGAGACATCTTTGGTCCAGACCAGGCACCAACACAAGTCTGGTTAAACACCAGCAGTGACTTTGGTGAAGCTCACAAGCTCCAGGGCCCCCCCGAACCAGCCTGACAGAAACCATGAAAGAGGCTGTTCTGACCAAAAGGAAATCTGTGCTGTAGGTAGTCACACAGTTCCTATTCTGCTGATTCAAGAAGTTTGGAAGGTTGGATTTAGATTTCAAACACACTTCCAAACTTCTGGTCAAACTTACTGTCTGAGCTTAGCTTATTTCCTGTTGAAGTATATATTATCCTCATTGTCTCAATCATTTCTAATGGCTTCAAAGAAACGGTGACTTTTCATTCTACCAGCAGATGTATATGAGTGATTCTTACGCTTCAATTTTTCTTGTTGGGACCAAAGTATCAAAATCTCCAAATTGCACAGGCAAGGAGCGCAATTAGTCTCCACTTCCCAAAGATACCACATGAAAAGCTTTTGAAAAGATAATGGGCTGCAAATGATGCCATTTAGTCACCCGCACAAACTCTACAATCCAGCTGTACTTCTGGAATATATTTAGAAGGTGTAATTAGTGTTGTGCATGCTTTGAAGTAAGTGAGCAAGTTTCTTAACTGAGGTTGAAATTCATTTTGGTTTCCAGCACTTCCTCTATAAAAGCCACCAAGTCTTGATGGGGTGGGACCATGGGTATCTATTTTCTCTCCAGGTTTTGCATCATCATAGATTAGGTAAACTCCATGTGAAACAATAGCTAAGGACCGATAACCTGCAATTAATGTTGATGCGCTAAGCATCTGCCCTTTGGAGATCTACATGTAGAACAAGTACCATTTTACTGTTTTACCTTTTTAGTTCAGAATAGAAATCACTGCAAGAGTGAACCAAATCGGTCTTAACTCAAAAGTTTCTGCCACAGGGAGTTTCCACCCTGCCAGCTCCCAACAGATGAGTGATGGGATGAGATGTGTTTTGGAGAAACTCATCTAAGAGAGATTAAAGCTAGGGGTTTATGTTCTTGCTAGGGTGTATTTCCCATGTCAGCTGCCTTCCACTTGTACCTTCAGCCAGCCAAACTTTACAAGTTTGTCATGCAACTGTAATAATTTTTACTACCTTTTTAGGCCTCTTCAATAGTCAAAGAAGAGAGAATAATGTGTGTCTTCTGGTGACAACTCATCCTAATACCTTCAAAGACAATTTAGGATGGGATGAATTGCCCTCTATGTTGACATCCATCTTCCATTAACTGTAGAGGGAACAAAAGCCTTTCCAGGCAGAGGAGATAAACACAGACTGCAATGTCTTGTTCTGCATGCTTACTCCTGGAGACCAGATCCAGATGGGGCATCCAGGCTAGCCCAGCTCAGATGTGAACATCCCCATAACAGAGGTCTGGCCCCACAATTGTGTGTTCACTAGCTCTGCACATGGTTCTGTGAATCTTTGGTTTATCAGCCCAGGGTTTGTCCTGGGAAGCCCTGCACTACCACCTCCAATAGTTGTAGGACTTGTGGGAGAAATTGCCTGTCCTTGCAGGGGAGTTCTAGGGGGCCATGTGCACTGCAAAACAGATGGGCTGCACCCCACTTTAGAGAAGATACAAATCTATTTCACAGCCAGCAAAGCAACCCATCTCATTCATGTTGGAACTACTGTATGCTTCTCACAGTTTTTCCTGTGTGGAAGATCAGATGAGCAAGGGTTGGCTCTGTGTAGTTGTTCCTTTAGTCAAGGCTTGCAAGTACAGTGCAAGCCTGCACACTAACAAAAAGTGTGCCTCTTGCAATATAGTTTATTGATTTTGCAGCAAACTAGGTGGCTACCATTGGTTTTACTGAAAGGTGTCAATGGTGCCATCCTTCTGGTGGCCCTGCCCTCATAGCCCTGGTGGTGGTCTGCTGCTCCGCCAGATCAGGCTGGAAAACTGTAGCATAACATGATGACTATGTGGTCTTTGGAGTCAGAGCCAGGCAGAAGGCTCTGCTTCCTTATCGCTGTGGATCGCTAGATCATCACCTAAGTCCCAGCAAAGCTAAAATTTGTGTCACGAGGGCAGCAATACATGCTCTTGTCCACCATATGGATGACTCCACCAGATGTAGGGCAGGTGCCAAGCAGCAGGGTCCCGGGCTCCAGCCCCCCTCTGTGTCCTTGAGACCGTGTTTGCAGAAGCAGTCGTTCAATTTTAGGAGCCTCTGTGTTTGAGTCCGTTTTGGGGAGCTCAAGGTGCTCGCTGTTTCTTTTGGACACATGTGTGTTCAGAAAGCCTGAGGGAATGTCTGAACCTGCTCAGAAGGACAGCCCCATGGCCATTTTCTGGGTTAGTCTTCAATGTTTACGTGCTTGCAGGCTGGAGGTAAGGGCACCAGAAGTAGATCATTGAAAATGCACAGGGTAGCTTTATGACCAATGGATTGATAAAATGCCAGGTACCTCACCTGAGTACAGGGCAGCTGGGGAGACAGGAAAGGGACTGGGTCCTGTGTTTGCACCCTCTCCAAATGCCTCTCTTTCATTGCAGGATAGATATAATGTGACATTCAAAGCAATATCTATCTCATATCAGTTTCTCTGCATAAATACCTGTATTTACTGCATCTGAAAGAGATGCTGAGATCTGGCTGGGTAACAGCCCTGTGAGATGCTCAGGGGAAGAGCACAGGATCAGTGCGCTCCCCTGACCAGTGTGATCCATGAGAAATTACCACTCTTCAGAGAGGAGAATGCCAATGTCCTTTTCCTCTGCCATAGCACTCCAAAAAAGCTGTTCAACGTCTTGCTTTTACTAATCCTTTTGCTGTACATTCAGTACAGCATATGTCTCTAAGCACACGATATGTCTCTAAGCACAAGGCTTGTCCTGCGTGGGTTGTAATATTATCCATGATGCTTTGGAGCATCTTAGGAAGCTGAATGAGATGGCAACAGGTGACCTTCTGTCTTTCAGTCTTCTCTTAATCAATCTTAATGCATTAGCAGACAGTGGGAGGAGGAGGAGCAAGGTTAAAACCCCACAGGTATTTTGTCCTCATTAAAGGTCCAGATTTTTACAGAAAACCAAGAAAAGCAAGTTGCAAATGTTTCTGAGGCTCTCCTTTCCTCAGAGCTGAGCTCAAAGCTGTTACTGTTGCCTGAGGGCAGAGCCTGGAGTTCCCAATTTTTGAAAATACCATCCAAGAAAATCTGTCAAGGCTACTATGATGGATGGGCTATTGCAAGAGGGAAGCTTGGCAATCCTAGGTCACAATTTAAAATGATTCCCTATAATACATTGAGCTTTACATATTACAAAGGCTCTGCAGACATTGATCCTCTCCAGACCTCTGCAAGACCCAGCCAGTGCTGTCGTTCCCATTTGGCAGCCAGGATGCTTTCAGGGTAAAAGCCAAGGTGAACAGCCGACACCATGCAAATCTGGGTGTGTTTGAAGCAGGATCAAACTTCAGGGCTCCCGTTAGCTGGAAGTGTATATCCACATCCCCTTCCTCCCTCTCCAGCATCTCTCCACCCAACCCGTGCTTGCAAACCACACCAGGGACTGGGAGGAGGCTTTCTAATTTTCATAATTTCCACTCTGAAATGTTGGAAATCTTCCTTTTTCCATCCTGGACTTTGCTGTAATGCAGCCATCGTGTATCCTCCTGTAAACTTTCAAATGCACCAATAGTGGCAGTTTCCTGCAGATGAAAAAGGATTTGCTTCAGTTACAGCAAGTGGGAACCTGGCCAAGAAGAGTCATAAAACCAGAGGACGTTGATTTTTAAAAGCACAGTTATGTTAGTGCATTCCAATGCATCCAATCAGTCACCGGAGAGCAGTTAAAGTGGCCTTGGGGCCAACCTCCAGCTTCTGGAGGATGGTGTCAGGGGAAAGATAAGCAGTCTGATGCCAGCAGATGATCTAGCCCCTTTTCCTTACAATCAGTCACAGCAGACTGTGCGGTGCTGGCCAGACTCTGGGTTGCAGCAGCATTTTGAAAACTTTTCATTCCTGAGCTTTGTTTTATACTAATCCACGGATGCTGTTATCTGCCCTAGACTGGAAGGGAAATTGCTGAAAGATTCGGGACAAGGGCGTAGGCAGCATGAATATTTTCTGCAAAGGCCAAGAGATGCTGTGAGGTCTCTGAACATCCCTTATAGAGCTCAGCACTGATGTTTTCTCTGAAGTCAGCACCTTCCCTTCCCCAGGAGTCCTCTATTTAAGGGTCTCAAGGTGAAAGAACCCCATTTTGAAGGGAAGGGAGCAAAACATTTCTGAAATTCAGCACCTTTTAGAGAAAGTCCAGGCAGAAACCCACAAATCCAGGTACCCTGAATCACTTGAAGATGGATCAGGCATCTTCTGCAGCCCATGATACGTACCACCATGCTCTTGCACTCAGCCCCTCTCCCGTCAGGTCAGCACTTTGCGAGGAGAGACTTCAGGACTGGCCTCAAATTCCCCGGGCACCAGCCTCCGAGAAACGCTCCGTTGTTTGTGTTTTGTAACGGTTGCCCATCGGGGAGGCACTGACCATCTCTCCCTCCCAGTTCCTAGCTTGTGAAGCCAAGAAATACCAGCATGAAAAGGTCCACGTTCTCTTGTCCTGGAATTAACTGACCACGTCCGGTCAGACGGGGACAGAGCCCAGAATACCATCTCTGTGGGCTTTTCTTTCCCATGACAGTTTCCCAATCAGAGCTTGAGTAAACATGAGGTCATCACCAATTTATAATTGCTGAGATTTATGTCTCTCCTGATCACGTTTTTATAGAAGCAGCAATATGCTTTCGTTCTTGCTGTTCTGCCCATATCTTAATCACTCTTCTGACAAAACCAAACACCCTATTTTGAAATCAAACAGATTCACAGAGGATGTTCCCTGCCAAGGCAGTGATTCTTGTCTGACTGGACCACTGCCCTGTACAGTGTTGATTTTGGTGGGCTTCAGACATAAATCTTCCCAAAGACCATTTCTCTCACCGCACAGAATAAGAGCCCTATTGTTACAGCTATGATGCATTTGGGATACGTCTCCATTGCTCTTTAGACCAAGGCAGCCACTTAATGGGGCTGTTCTCATAGCCGAGTACCCTGTTTCATCTCCTCTTCCTGATGGAGCAGAGAGGTCCCAGGCATTGTACCTGGGGAAGGTGAGGGTGGTGGGGTTGTTGCTCTCTGTCCCCTCTTTTTCGCTGAGCAATGGCTTGGAGGAGTGTTTATACCAAAGCCTAGGCAAAAGCACCACAATGGAAATGTGCAGTCATTTATGCTCCTCCTGAATCCTGCAATAACCCAAACGAGGTCAGTCAGGCCCAACTTCGTCTTGAAGTGCCTGGTTCACACAGACCGACATGACACCTTGGCTCTACGAAGGAAGTTTTTCCTGGCTTTGCAAGGTTGTGGCATGGCTTTGCCAGTTGATGCCTGTCCCTGACGAGGCTGAACCCCAGTTCCTACCCATACTGTCAGGGCCCTTCAGAGGTTGTTCTTCGACCCACATGTGCATGGCTCATTAAGGGCAATGGACCATGCACTGCCGATACTTGTCTGTGGGCTGAAGGCAATCACGCAGGGACCAAGAACAGCTCGCCGTCCTGAACAGAGATGGAGTGGGAGCCAAATCAGGGCAACATAACACCAAGAGCCATGAGTGCAGATCAAAAGACCTTCAGCCCCATGGGAGCTTCATGTCTGGGTAGAGATCGTGCTGTGACTGAGTTGCATCTGGAGTCGCACAGGGTGTGTGCTGTGTGGGACCTACAGGAGAGGGCATAGCATGGCATTTCAGGCTGACACAGGCCTGGTGGGAACTGCCCAGAAGAAATGAGGGCAATCTTGTATGTGGTTCAAAGAGAATTGCATGGATAGAATATATGGCCCTAAGCAATGAAGAAGTGAATTTATTTCAACCACATAAAGCTATTCAACTTGTGAACAACATTAGCTGGGTTTTGATCACTCTTTTTTTCCGAGCTACTGTGGTGCTCAGGCAGAACTTCCAAGTTCATCATTCTCTTAAAAGTTCCTATATTTGTTTTCCTTAGACTTGAGACTTCTTTAAAAAAAAAAGAAAATTTGCCATATCCTTCAGCTGCAAATGATTTAATCGTTCTTGGCTTTGTGTGATCTGAATATTTTCTTGTTCTCTTGCTTTGCAGCTGTGACCTACTTAATTACAAGCAGGAAACAAACCCCAGAATCATTAGACATTCTGCCTGGCTTGAAGAAGGGGAAAAAAATAAAAATCTCGTGTTGTTAAATACTAGGATGTCCTTCTTAATAACAGGAAGTCGAGCTCCAGATAGCAACAGTGAACATTTGAATTCTTTGTGCATCAAGATAAGGACAGCAAAGAGCTTACGAGTTTTATTTTTTATGGCATGGATGTTTTGGGGGCAGGGGAAATGAAAGCCACTTCTAACAGCCAAAATGGGAATGAGTCATAAATTTCTAAATCAAGAGTGTAAATCCTCTTTGTTTTAACTTCTGAACAGCTTCAGTCTGCTGTCCATAGGGACAATGAAGTGACTGACTTGCTGCTTCGATCCGGCAGCTTTAGATCCATTTTCTCCTCTTTTCAGGAGGTATGAGCAAACAAGCTAGACAGTGAGTTTGGATTCCACATTGCAAATCATCAGGTTGGAAGGCAGAGCACGGGGGAGTTTGATTAACTGCTCTCCACCTCTGCAGATGGAGTCTGGGCTACTATTTATACCTCCTGAAACTCAGCACCCCGTCTGGATATGCTGGTGGGTATGTGGGTGTAATAGTGGCTATAGAAAACAGCCAGAGAGAGGGAAATCCAGGACTGCCAGCCTCTGTGACTGGCTGTCCCACACAGGCACTTCAGTCCCCTTGTCCCTGTTTATCCACAGCTCTGGTAGCAGCTCAATAATACAAATCTCTCAATGCATCGTGAGGCAATAGAAGCTGATGTTTGTACAGGGTTTTAAGCCGAGCGGCAACAGAAGTGCAAGTTATCATCTTCTGTCAACTGTGCATGCATTATCACTGTAGATGGCATGGATCCAGCGCTGTCCTACAACGCAAATGGAGATTTTCCATTAGCACGAGCCACAGGGGTCTATGTTTCGGGAGCAAACAGGGTAGGGGTCAACTGTTATGCTCTACTGAGAAGGTCTAACTGGTCCCAGCTGGGGAGATGTTCTCAGCGTGAAGATCTGCTGCAGTACAGTAATCCCCCTACGTTGACTCCTGAGTTTCCCATCTGCAGATTAGTTGTGCTGTGGCAATAGAAACAAACAAGCCGCCCCACGTGAGTCAGCCCCGGCGCAGATGCCATGAATGAGCATGCAAGTGTGTGCATGCACTGCATTTTGTGGTGTTAACAGCTCAGCATGGCTTGCTCTGGGACCTCTCTACCCCAGAGTCAACAGAGCCATCACGCTCCTCCATGGCACTCTCCCTACATGCATTTAGCACCGCCTGGATGTATACAGCACTACTCCCACAGGGAGCATATATATATATAACCAGTCTTCACCTCAGGGAACATTTGTTCACCCACAGTTATGCTCGTTTTGATAATCAGTGTAGGAGCTTTCAACACAGAGGGTACATTATCGATCTAAGATATCTTAAGTATTTCTGCTTTTTGCTGCATAACTCTAGTGGAATATGACCAGCTGGCTTTCTAGCAGGCTGAACACATATTTACTTTTTAACGTAAAACAGTTCCCCTGAGATTTCATAGCACCTGACAAATGTCAGTGAATTAATCTACTGAGGAAATGGAGACCCATAAAGTTATGTGACTCGTCTAATGTTGCTCAGGAAACTGATGACTTTTCTGGAATAGGACCAGAACCCTCCTCATTTCTACTCTGAAGGTTATATTTGACCTGCTTATATTATATCTTTCCTCCCTGTCCAGTGACAATTACATCCTAACCAACAAGACCAGTATTTATTTGTAATGATCATTTGTAAGGAGCTTCAGAATAAATTAAATATATGGACTTTAACTTAGGCAGGAGCAGTCTTTCCAACCCATAAGCAAGATCAAACATGAGAAATCTGGACCATTGATTTTCTAAAATACGTTCCCTTTGCCCTCCTCCTTTTTAATGAAATGCTCAGCTCTTGTTTGTGAACAGAAAGGACTTTGTATTAGTCATTGAATGCAGTGAGTGTTACCACTGAGTCTGAATCAGACAGACCACTTAAATGTATCTGCAGGATAAGTTGTAAGAAAATGTTCTGCTGAAATGGGCCATTTGTGCTGTATGTAGGCTTGTTTTGCATAGACGGCAAGGCTGCCCTTCATTAAATTATGTTTCTTGCCATAGGGCAAAACTGCAGACTGGCTTTTTATGAGCCACCAGATTTGTCCTCTCTCCCAAGCAAATAGTGCCAGTTAAGAGACACCTGCAACGTGAAGCAATGTGTCCTCCAAACCACAGCCCACAGCCAAGGCCATTTTGACAGTGTGGCCATCATCTTCTGATACGGGGTGGGAAGCACAAGCTAAATGTATAAGTCAAAATGATATGAACACAGGGGTACAGGGGAACCCCTCATAAAGGCAAATACTTGCTCCAGTCACCAAAGGAATAAGCAAAAGCTCGAAACAAGAAAAATGTAACTGAACAAGTGTGTGACTCCTTCTGTGAGCAGCCAGGTGTGTTCGATCTGCAGTCTGAAATTCAGTGCCCACCTGATGGGCACAAACACAGGTTTGTCTCAGGTTTGTATTGCTTCACCCCTGAACCTTGCCAGAGGCTATTTTAGACACAGGCGAGTAACATGGAAGGAAAACAGCTCAGCTGCTGGATGAACTTTAGGTTGCCCCCTGGTCATACGTGCCTCCTAAGCAGGCTGTGATTTTTTTCTGTTTTCTTCTGGCCAAAAATAATTCTTCTGAACATTTCTGCACATAATACCAGAGAGCAGCGTGATGATAAACCTTGTGGCGATGGGCATGTGCAAGCGCATGCTGCTTTGATTGGACACCCTGGTCACAGGACGTTACAGTCCCCAGCGGGATCAGAGTTAATCATAAGCTTGGGTTTCCAAAGTGAATAATCGTATTTAAGATCTCGCCATTCACTTTCTGCGGCTGTTCTGCACTATTTACTTAATAAGTTGTCCTGACCTACATCCCCTCCTGCAGACTCATTCACCGCAGTGTTCACGGAGAAAGAGGATTGAATAGCAAATCTCTGCACAATCTCTTTCATGTTTCTGCGTAGTAGAAGTGAAAATCACTTTAGCTGGTGGAATATTAGGGACAAGTACAAGCCCAGCTTTATAGGATTCACCTACTTTTAAACCTTGTTAAATCACTAACACAGCTTACTTTAGGAAATGAAATGCGTATGATTTGAGGATATGACATACTCTCCTGTGTCAGTCAATAAAAACCTCTCTAAAGTGAGGACACGTACAGCCTTACACAGACGGAGCTGCTGTTCACATAATGATAATACTTAGCGCTACCAGAGCACTTTACATTTTCAAAGAGCTTTAGAAATGTTATGATCAAGGTGGATGACTGGAATAGTAAATTTTCGTTCAGTTATTACTGTGAAGCAGCAGTTCATTTCATTATGGAACATTTTAGGCCATATGGACTCATGAGAACATCTTGAGGAAATTGGCCAGGATTTCTGACTCGTGATGTTTGTCCTAAAATGTAACCAGCAGAGAAGTCTTTGGTTTCTTGAATTTTCGCTGCAGGGGGGTTGTAGGGCTGTCAGTGGTGGCAGACCAGGGGGTGAGGGAGGCTGTTTATATCTGTGGTTTTGGTAGCACGTGATGGGTGAGAGTTAGAAGGCGACTGAAGCAGTGCAGGCACAGCCATCGCATTTGCATAGGGCAGCAGATCTTTGGGGTCATACTTCCAAGTACAGCTCCTTGACCTACAGCTCCAGAGAGGTGAGCTAGGGGTGTTGGTGCCTCCTCTACAAGTCTGTGAAGGCTCAGGCATGATCATTGTCCGGGTCTTGTGGCCCAGCCAGACTGAAGTCGTGATCTTTTAGCAATCCAAAATGATTACAGGGTCAGCAGACCCTTAGTTGATCAAAGCTCTCAGCAGAGCCAGTACGGACATCCATACTTTATTTCCACTCTTTTCAAATTCAGGTGAGTTTCCTTTGCCTAGAACATATATGTTGTATAATATAGCCCTTAAAGTCTGAGGATTTGTTTCTTCAACTGAAGTGCCATTCCCAGCTCCTTTTAAAACCCTTCCCTCAAACCTTTCCTTATATGAACAAAGTACGAAACCTGGCAAAGGTACAAGAAATAAAGTCAATATGATCCAGTCCTTGCTGGGAAGCTGGGAAGCTCCCGCTGGACACATAGAAACCCTCCATGGTCCCTCCTTGGGTGGCAGCAAGGCCACTTGTCAGGGGAAAGACAGAGAAGCCCAAATGGGTCAGCATGAGGGATGAGACCACCTTAGCTGGGGTGGGAATAGGGCACTCAGAGGCTCAGGTTCTCAAGTGGATTTGGTGCCCAACGTCCATTTGGAAATCTTGGCAGAGTTTGTGGTTCAATGCAGTTACAGAAGGGAGGTCACTTCTGTCCCCACCGAGGGCCCTGTCTCTGTGTGGGTGCATGTGCAGGAAGGGGGGTGGCTCCTTTTCTGTCTGTTTGATCATTTGGCAGTGGGTCATCTCTAACTGTTCCCATCATATCAGCCACGAAAATGATGTGCCATTAAGGCACAAGGAGGAAAATGCAACTAGCTAAACATCTCAAAAAAACATCTCCGACATAAGAAAGCGTGAAGCTGCAACATGAAAGGGAACTTTAGACATGAAGATCTAACAACATTAATCCTCTTAACACTACAGAGAAATAAAGATCAAAAAGGGTAATGGATTTGAAATAAGACCTGAAAGACCACATTGGGCTGGTGCTGCAGGGACCGTTGGGGCCATATGTTGAGAAGAAGCAGGATGTTTCTGGTATGTCTACAGCAAGCTCAAAGGAAACCGCCCTCTACCCAGCATGTCTGTCTTTCAACGCATTCAAATACATCCACACCCATCAGAAAGTTGAGATTTACACTAGAGTGTGCTGGAAAGAGATGCTGAACTCTGCCTTCCGAGGCCAGAATATACGATCTGCCTAAAGGCAAAACACGGACCCGTCTGTTGAGCTCCCAGTGCAGGCAGTGTCTACCTACATCAGTGCACGGCAGTGATTTGCAGGGTCTGCAGTGAGGAGGAGCCGTCTGCAGGGGTTGGGTTGGGAAGGCCACCCCCAGCCTTCAAGCCTCCGTGACAGTCCCATGAAACAACACAGCAGCCCAAAGGGTTTTGGGGGTTTTTTTTCTTTTTTTCATGGGAAGTAAGGAGCTATTTTTATACCCTAGTAACAGCCTTTGGACTGTCAGTAAAATGTGGGAGGTTTCATAGTAAATGTTTTGTCTGACATTTTCTCAGAAACAGCGGGAAATAATCAGTGCATAATTAGAGAGGCTGTGTTGAAAAGACCTGCAAATGTCTATAGATCTATGTAGAGTGCAAAGGGCTTTTTTTTTTCCTAATTGACCTTAGTGAAGGTGAAGCTCAGCGTGTTTTACAGAAATGTAAGATGATTTTACAGAAATTACTCAAAGTGTACACCAGCTGAAAAGCCAAGTTGCTGATTCTCAGTAATCTTTTTCTCCTCTCTTCTGCCATTCCCTGTAGCAATGACCTCTTCTGACATTTTTGGATAAGTAAGAGCACCTTCTGTGGTGTCTCCCTGGAAAAGAGCACGCTTGGTGGTGTATCCCTTGGCTCTGGAGGGGATGGGCTGTCTTTGCCTGAGAAACGTCTGCAGTTGCAATTCCCTTGGAAGCTGCAAGGTGGGACGGGTAGTCTGTATTCAGGCAGCTTTTACCCCCTCAAAAAATAGTATGTGTCTAATCAACAGGAAAACCTCCACAGGAAACCAAACAATCTGCTCTAATCATGAAGGTAAATCTACACACTGAAATGCTCACTGGCCTCCTATAGACTCAAGTGACTCTGAAGGAGACTGCCCTAGTCTATCAGTTAAATAAATACATAGGGGAACTGTTTTCAGAAAGTCTGATTATGTCATCAGCCAAGTGAAAAGGCTCCTTCAGAGCTGCCTTCATGACTGTTGAGTAATTACCGAGTTGGGACAGGGGGCCAAAAGTCTCCTTTCGAGCATACGGAAAGACTAGATGCACATGTGGAGTAGCTAATTTTAAAACTGCGGCATATCCTCCATTTCCCCTCCTCTCCCCCCTGCAGAATACCAAAGGGGTTAGGTCACATCCCAGAGCAATCACTTGCTATGGTTTCCTTTCCCCCCTCTGTTTTCCTTTATCAAACACATTTCTTTCTTTTCCTCTCTTGTCCTCCCAGGCAGAGATCTTATACACCAGGCTGTAGCCTGGAGCAAATATTGTCTAGTCAAGTTATATTAAAAAAAATACCTTTCTTCCAAATGAGGCTTTATAATGGAGATGTTCCTGGTCCCTTGTCTACATCACTGCTAACGGAGGCAGTGTGTTACCTAGTTTACAGGCAAAGAAATAACCGAGAGATGATGAGCATAGGGAGACGAGCAGCAAAGGCTGGACACCAAGAAAACAGATAGTCAGGGACAGAGAGAGGAGGAAAGCAAGCTACACTTTGCAGAATGAATAGCATCTAACAAGTTTGAAGGAAATATTATTATGATTTTATTACCGTATTTTATGATGCCATGCTAAAAACAATGTCCTGAAGAAGCACTTAGGCTGAGAACATGACTTTTGCAGCTGTATTTTCCTGGCCCTCCACCTGCCCTGTCAATAAGCTGATAAGCATCCTCGTGCCGTTATCGTGACTCACTGCTTCGTGCCCTCCAGTCCTCAAAGATCAAATTATGGATGAGGTCAGGGCGGGACAGACCTGCAGAAAATCAGACAGAGATTAATATTCCTGCTCCTTCCCCATCCAGGGACTTGAATCAGAGAAGACATCGAGGCTTTTGGGAAATGGTGGCTTCTCAGCTCTGTTAAACCAGCAGCTTTAGGGGCTCAGTACGTGCAGGTCCCTCATGATTTCAGCTCAAGGTGATGCTGTCCTGTCTACCCCTCTAAAAAGTGCCTCCTCAGAAGTGCCTCCATGTAGGCACTCCCCAGCTGACTCCCATCTGCTCCCTCCAAGTTCCGCTGCCTTTTTGTGCACATTCCTCTGAAGGGAGAGTGAAATGAGTGAAAAATAGCACTGACAGGCAGCTGTCTCCAAGGGCACTGGTTTGCACTGCGCCTTTGGTAAAAATACTTCCACCTCAGTTTCCCCACCTGGTTATTAAACTTTAGCCCATAGGTAGAAGGAGCACTCAGGGGATTTAGTTGGAAAAGCTGTTGCAATTAACTGCATGATTTTGTGGCGATTTAACTGAACTGCAAAATCCTTGTGTTGATAATATATTTTCACCCTCACTGGACCAGTTCCCTCAGCCCACCTCATCATAGGTGTTGACAGCATTGAAGTCTCCACCCAGACAAGCTGCTCCTTGGGGGAAATGGACAGGGAACTTATCTCTTCTCAACACCTATTTTAGGAAGGGATGCCAGAAGTGGATCGTTGTATCCATAGACTAAAAAAGGTGTTTTGGTGTCCAGCTCAGATGGAAAGAACTGTATTGCATTCTCCTGGGCTTGCTCAGATGAGACCCACCCTCATGAATACAAGCTCAGCGAGGGTTAAAAATATGTCCACACCAGCTGAATCAGGCTGATTTTTAAATGGGCATTGTTTAACCCGTGCAACTTTCCAAGATACCACCCCTTGGGTAAATAAGGTGTTTTGCAGACTGTTGCATAAGTCTCATAAAAAGATTAAGTCCCCTTCTGAGTCCAAAACATATAAAGGCTCCAGAACAAACAGCTGGGTGGAAAAAAGACGGGAGTGTAACTGTGCAATGGCTAGTCAACACACGAAACAAAAGGATGAAATGTTGCATGTGGCAAAGCTGTCTTCTCAGCTGTTCGTTGGGAGTGTTTGAAAGAGTTAAGCCCAATACTGGAATGTCTTGGGAATGTTGGCAGAGGGAGAGCGAGTGGCTTTTTTCCTCCCTCTGGATGGAGTCCCAGGACTGAGCTTGCAAAGTGATGACTTTGGATCCGAGTTTGCTTCTTGGTTCTGCAGCGGAGGGCTGGGAAGTGATGCAGTGTAACCAAGAAGCCCTTTGCGAGGGGTGCGCAATTGCCTTCCTAAGTCAGGAGAGGTATTTTTACCTCTTCCCTGCTCATCCCTGGGTGCAGCAGAACTCGCTTTGAGAAGACACACGGAGGGAGAAACCACATCCTGAAGGGTGTGTGCGAAGGGAGGAAGACACATCCCCAAACAGTTTATTTTGGCTGCTGGTTTTTGTTGTCGGGTTTGGTTTGGTGGTTCGGTTTTTTTTTCTTTTTCCTTTCTTTTCCGTCTCCTTCTTTGATGGAAATTGCAGTGACTTTTTAACCTTGCAGTTTATAAGTCGTCTTGGGATTAGCCGATTGCCTCCGAGCAGGGAGTCCGGGGTGTTTCACACAGGGAGCTGGCATGGCTGCTGTGCTCTTTGGCTTTGAGGATCTGCTCTACAGCTGGGACAGCCTGGTGTGGAGCCTGACGTCCCGGGCTCTGAGGACTTGCCGCTTTGGAAACCTGAGGGTCCTGCAGCTCATGCTGAAGCCATGGTGCATTTCCAGAGCCGTTTACCAGGTAGGGTTACAAAACACCAGGCCAGACCCTCAAACCACAGTGCTGCAGAGGGGAAACACCCCGGGGAGTCGCAGAGACGTCCTGTCCTGTTCCTACCAACCGCTTCGGGTCCTACCACAGGCAGTGGGACAGAGGAGACACCATGGGCAGGGGAGGTCTGGGTGGAGAAACGCAGGTTTTGAGGATGGTGGTGGGGTCTCCCGTGGCTGAACACAGGTCCAAACTCTCCGTCCTACAGAGCAGAGGGGAATAAATGAATGCAAATTAAGGGTCACTCTGCTATATCCCCTTTCCTTGAGCTTTATACTCATAAGTACAGCCAGCCTTCGCTGTGCTGCGTCCTTAAGCTGTCCCTGCAGCTGCACAAGAGTAACTTACACGGAGGAAAGGACGCCTAAAGACACCTAACCTGTGGAAAATGGGCAAACGTGGTGGGTTTTAAACTGCAGCAGCACCAGTTATCCCTACCTGACTTGTGCAATACCTTCTGACCGCTTAGTCTTGCAAAGTCCGAGACATCTGATTGTCTAAAACTTTTGTTTTACGTGGTGTGTGATTTATGTGGTATGGAGAGGTTTGGGGCTTGGTTGACTGGCTTCTCTGTAGAGTTACGCTAACTTCTTGCAGCTTGAGGTATAACAAAACAGCTCTAATAAACTGTGTATGTTTCTCAGACTGGCTAAACTGGGTTAAAAAAACTGAACATCACAGTGAAGGTACTAGAACTGGATGCCGCTTTGAATAGCAACTCATTCCAGTCTGTAGGTGAGTCCAGGTTGAAATGACGCTGTAAAACAACCAGTATCCAGCTCATCTGCTTTTTTAATCAGCCTTAGACAACTGAGGCTGGACATTTATTCTGCTGTGGGGACAAACCCATTACAATATTTATCAACTTCACAGATTTGGCTAATGCCAGATGCTGGGTTGACTGATTGGTGTTTGCATTTGGAAAAGGCTCTTTCTGCTACTCCTATTTGCTTGGTATTTTGCTTTTCCTGTGCTTCGGAAGTCTCCATGTGTGAAGCCAAGTTATACAGAAGAAGCCAGATTAAAAGCCTGTAGAAATTGTGTGTGTTGCTTAGAGGGAGACCAGGGTAAGGCTCTTAGTAATTTCAGCAAACTTTGAACCAGCTTCAAATCATGCTCTGGTTTCAGCAGACTTCAGGAATAGATTTTATGGCCTTCTTTGGAGTTCAGCAGGCATGGGCAGCATGTTTATTTTAAGTATTTGTTTGTTCTAGAAGATGCCTGCAGCCAATAACACAAACCCATTACCCAGAAGGACCCCTCATCCCACTGATTGCCCTGGTGGCCCCAGGGCACGGCTTTGAAACCCCCATGAGAGGTACCACAGTGATGGCTCCAAGTGAATCAAGCTGCCCTCCCCGGGCTGTGCTTGGTCTTGGCTGGTTTGAACCTGGAGGTCAGTCTGTGTAGAGGCTGCCTATGGTGTGGGGTTGCCCATCCGCTCTCTGCAGCTTGTTTTAGGAGCCTGAACCTGAAGCCAATTAGCTCACTTGGGCCTGGAAAGGGGAGGGGGAAGCAAGAGGGCTCAATGCTGAACCTCCTTTTTACCATTCACCCATTTAAAACCATCCTCAGAAACTAAGGAGTTAGTTTTTAGATGCGTCCAGATTCCGATGATGAATAACCTATCCCAGCCTACACACCGTGCATCAGGGGATGCTACTGCCTGTGATAAGTCCCAGGACTGGTGGTCTTTGAACAGATTTACTCTGTTGCAAGCACTGAGCACGTACACAAGTCCACTTTTTCCATTAAAACGTGCACATGTCTTCAGCCATCCCCCATGGCATTATACCACATTCCTGGCATGTTATCCTCCCTTTGCTAGAGTCACCAGGGAAATGGGACCGGCAAAGGTGCCTCCCTTCCCACCTAAATGAGCATCGATGCAGCCTGACACTCACAGGGCAGGGTGGACTTGAATAGTTGTCCGTTTCTCAGACATAATCAGTGAACATCTGCAAAAGCTCGGTAAAACCACGTCACACTATTTGTCAATGCCCATGAGCTTCCAATTCTTTGGAGAGGACCCAAAATGGTGGGTCAGGTACCAGGAGAGTTGCTGCTGGGTGGAGGTTTCCTTGGGAAAGGCATCTAATAGCTCATCGCCACAGAGAGCCAGCAGCAGTGGTATTATTAGTGGCCAGCATGAGCTGATAGCTAACTCTACACTTATGTATATTACTACTAACAGCATTTCCTCCAGTAGCCAGCATCCTCCAATTTAAATGCTGACAAGGTATTTTCGTAGAATATTGCTTGGACAGAAAGCCTGACAGTTTGATCACTTCCCAGAAACAGAGACTTCTTCCACTGTTTATTATTTAGATGAGCAAATAAGCTCTTGACCATGCTAGTTTTTGTTGCTGTTATATATTAAGCCTTGTTGCTACTGCATCTTGAGAGCAAAGTAGATCAGCTGTAGGACCTCTGCATGGTACCAGAACCGAAACAGCCGTAAAAAGAAACATTAGTCAACTTTGTAAAATTAACAAAACTTTTTCATACTCCAAAAAGTATGCTTTATGCTTTTTTCTTTGAGTTAATCACATCCCAGTGCATCTGTGCTTCTGGAGCCATTTGCTGGCTCACCCTTGCTGAGGTTGACTTGGGGGTACCGCAGCAGCGTACCATGCAGCCAGGTTCCTGGCTGAGCAGGACCCACGCTGCTGTGTGCATATCACTGGGGGGGACTCAGGTCCTCCTTTGCACCACCAACCAAGACCATAATCACTTGGGTATGACACTAACTTGGAGAATTTTTTTGTATCCTTTCCCTAGACTGTTGTCTCCACCACACAAACCCTGAAAAATAGCCATGGGTTTGGTAATTCCCTTCTACTGTCCCATCTACAAAATATATAAAAACAAAGCTACTACTGTACAGAGGGTATGGTCCAGACTTACGGCTAATGCAACAGGCAATGGATTCTTGAAAAGAAAAGGAGCTTCAGGCATCAACATAATCAATGTAATTCCCCTTATTTCTGACAAGTCAGACTTTGCCTTCTTGGCTTTTGGGAAATCAGCAGCAATGCATTAGCAGAGGTAGATGGAATAGCAATTTTGAGGTGATGCTGGCTGTGGTGGTCAGACCACTTGAGATTTCAGTCTTCAAATCCCAACTGACACAGCAATCAGAAGTCTGGACTTGCTCAGGCTGCACTCTGAGCAGTAGTTGTTATAAAATAGGTTAAAACAATCAAAATTTTTCCTTCGTCCTTGGTCTCCAAACTGGATTTGACTTTCAGAGATGCTGAGTAACTCCGTTTCTCATTGTCTTTAAGTGATGGTGTGGTACTCACAACATCCAAGAACTAGAGGCTTTTGGTACCCTGAAACGAAGTACCATTACCTGTCTCAGACTGCATTTCTCTTCCCGGCAAGTAAATCCTCCTGCAAGTCTGCTGCAATTCCCAGGGATACATTTGTCTGCACAGTTTGAACAAACCACTTGCCTTGCTCTGTTTTCAGCGGGCTAATATTCACCAGTTGCTATATTTTAATTCTGATGAACGCTTGCTGTATTTTGTGTTTTGTGATCCACCACGTGGCTTTCTGACTGCATGATCAAAACAGACTTGAAAAAGGAGATTAACAAATAATAAACTTCCAGTCAAGGCTTTCAGACAGTCAGTTGTGCGAGATGCCACAGAGCTGTCAGGTGTATTTTTACCAATGCCCAGAAGATGTCTGACTGCTCTGACCTACTAAAAAATGGCCCTGTGAACTAGCACAGTGCCTGCTTTTGCGGAAATACTCACATTTCAAAAAGTGCTGGGGGAGGAATGGTTTATTATGGGATAGGCAGTCAGTTCTGCATTTTAACATCCTGAAGATATTTCACTATTTATTTAATCTCCAAATCCATCAACAAATGTTTTAGTTTCCTGGCTATGTCTGTGCAGTGTCAAAGACCATTAGGCAGGCCAGGACCTACATCTTCAGTAAAAACGTGTTTATGTGTCTGTCTGTTTAAAATCCCACCAACTGTTCCTACCAGTCAGAGGCAGATCGCTGGATGCAGAGCAGTCTCTCAAGGAGCTGTAATACTAATCACAGATATTTAATTCCTCACACACTATACACAGTAGTGCCCTGTACTTTTTACACACTCCTTCTTATCCACCAAGTACTTGGAAAGGTGGTTAAGTAATATCGTGCCTATATTACTGCTGTAGAAACTGAGATGGACAAAATTACTCACTTCAGGCTATAGACACAAGCGCAAAATTGTCTTCAATACCTCATTGCTCCCCATATATCCAGTTATAGGTAATGTGATTAAGGAAGGAGGTGGGCTGTAGCATTCAGGCGCTGGATGTTAAACTAAAATGAGGAAGAGAAGAGAGCTTTTGCCATGCTGGCAGGAGGATAAAGGCCCAAGGAGCAATGGCAGGAACAAATGCAGAAGCCAAGGTCCCGTGATGGGGGAAGGATATCTGGGGGCTCTGGGCACCGCCAGCCCTGGGAGGGAGGTTGCTGCTGCTGTGGAAGCAAGGCAGAATCAAGTGGCAGATCCCGGCTCACTAACTGCTTTCCAGCTGCCAAAATCACGCGTGAATCCTGGCCCCTTAGTATTGAGGGTGTTTTTGCAGTGCTTTAACTCCCTGTCGCTCCTCTCGGATCAGAGCTGGCAGGTATTGCAGCCCAGAGCTGGTTTTTGATCTACGTACATGCAGATGTACTCGGCCATGTGAGCCCCCAAACCACGTCCTCCTTGGGCCTGATGTTCAGTTACTTCATTCCCCTTATTTTCCAGATCCTGCAATTTTATTTTCCCTGGGGAGAACGCATCTCAGGTGTGTTTCCCACACGCTGCCCACTGCTGGCAACCGGGTGGTAATGGGTTTTCCCCCAGTTGCCATGGGCACTGGGGAGTTGGGCTTTGGGGCTTCTCCTCCATTCACTTGGGGGATTGCTAGCACCCTGCGGGGTATTGCATTGATAAAGAGGCAGGCTGTTATCTGCCTCGCACTGGGCTCTGAGACATCCCTGTACCCTATGGGGAATGTGGTCTTCCCCCTCATAAAGGAACAATTTGGGAAATCCATTCTTGTTTCGGCATCATTCCTCACCCTGCTTGCCTTGAAGACATATTATTATGTCTAAGCAAAATTAGGGATCCGGGAGCAAAAGCAGCATTTTGCAAGCCTGCCCTGCTGCTGTAAGAGGCTGTACAAATCAATGTCGGGCAAGAGGGAGGAAGGAAAGGGCTGAAATGTTAAGCACATCATTTCAGATTGGTAAAACTTCCAGGTTTTGATTTATAGCTTCATCACCAAGTAGATTAATGTGGAATTCAAACACAACCAGCTCTTTTCTTTCCTTTCAGGCCTGATGTATTAGCATTTCCCATTAATCTAGTTAGCTCTAGCATGAGGAAGGCTGAGGAAACGGGGGATTAGGCATGTGGGAGTGTTGGGTGGGAAGGAGAAAAGAGCCAACAAAACTCACTTTAGCTAACTAGCTCAAGTAGAGCACATGGAACCATATTCAGGTCTCAGGTTGTAGCTGAAGCTGTTTCTGACTCCCTCTAAGTCAGCAAACCCAGATCTTTCCTCTTCTGGTTTTGGGCAGAGGGTTTTTCAGTAATTTTCAGTGATTTCATGATTTTCTACTCATAAACACAATGGTGGACATGGGTACCGGTACCACGCGTAGAGCTGCGCTTGCAGGGCTCTTTGCTGGTGGTTGCTCTGTTCTTGAAGCACAATGATGCTCCGGGGCAGCTGGCTTTCAGGAGGCTTTGGGACCCCCTAAAGACATCCCGCATGGTATCATAAATGGATCTGGCCCCTCCGAGCTTGCAGCCTGCCTAATTCCCACTTTTAGTGGGAGGTAACTGTGATTTTTTTCCCCAGCACTCTTTGCTGAGCTAGTCTGCAGGCTCTGGAGCTGCCCTGGAGACTTCTCAAACTTTATTGCTACATATTTAAGCATTTATGAGACTTGAACTGCTTCCCTTAAAAAAAAACCCCAACAGCAACCAACACGAATCACAAAAAAATAGAGGAAAATAACCCTCCACCCAAAAGCCCCAGAGTTGCAGAAAGGGCTAATGAGCCTCACATGTTTCCGAAAGCCACTCAGGAGCTTTTGGCTTGCAGAGTTTCTAACCCTATCTTCATTACAGGCAGAAGCAAAGAGGGTTAGACAGGCAGGGGAGGGGAGAGGAAACACAAACGTTAAAAATTCGTCTTTGCCAGAAAACGTATCCAAACAGACAGAGAAAAAAAATCAGCCTATGGAGGAACCCCAAGCCATTTCTACTCGAGGCATCTATGGAGAAAGCACAAGAGATGTTCAATAAGTTCCTGTCCCCAGGTATTTTTACAACACACTGTAAAATTGCCCTCAGCATTTGATACAGGCTTTCCCTGCCTTTCTAGAGCTGGCAAGGGCCGGGGCAGCCTGGTAGGATCCGTGCCACTGCCACCAGCCCCACTGTAGCCCCATGGAGCATTGATGTTGGTGAAGAGGAGGTCAAAATGTTAATGCTGCAAAATATCCAGCTAGATATGAGTGCTTATCCCCACTCTGGGGCATGCCAAATCAGCCTGCCCAGGGCCGATCTCCATCCCACACTGCATCAGGCAAGAGGGCGATAGCAGTCTGGTCCAGGTAAAGCTAGAGGGCTACTTGGGATGTCTTGCCCAGGTCCAAGGATTCAAGGTAAAATGTCACGGTGGATCTCACCAGAGGAGCACAAGGGGCTTACACACCTGGGAAGTTTGGGGCGATAACCCTTTTGCCTCCTGGACAGTCACAAACACCTACTCCCCTGGCCAGCCTCTGGGGTCTCATCTCTCCTTCCACTGCCCCAAGGCAGCTGTGGGTCAAGACAAGAGGCACAGGGGTTTCCTGGAGGACAGGGACAGGCACCAGAGGTTTTCTGGGCAATGGTTGAACCTGAACCATTAAATCACCTTGGGAGTTGCTGTGCTGCCAAGCACAAAAGCTAACGTGGAGCTGCACCAGGCTGGGGCTTGCGCTCACTAATTATTTGCAAACACAATGCTGCAGTGCTTTCTGTGTGCTGTAGCAAATTGTTCAGTTCTGCTAGAAAATGAGGTAGACTTTAAAACCATATTGACCCTCCTGTCTGTCTTTACATGAACTTTTAGGGATGGTAGGAGGAGACTGAGTGGTCAAGTCTCATGACTGAGCTTTCTTTCATTCAAGAAATACAGCAGCCTCTTAAAAGGGGAGGTGTACTTGGCATTGTTTTACTCCTACGTGGATTTTTCCAACCTGCCTCCGTGTGAAAAACATTCAATCTCCAGTAGTAGTCTGTTCATGAGAGAATAGTCTGGCTGCCCTGGTTATGAACATGGGCAAAGTCTTTCACGGAGTTAATTCTAGCCCACTAATAAATGGATTAGGATTGCCAATGCAGCTTATATAGGCCACCAGCCAAGGAGCAAACACAAGCAATGCTGAATTGTTTCTAGCCTGGGATGGATTTGAATCTGTCCCAAAGCTGAGCTCTCTTGAAGTCCACCACCAATGACCTGGGCGTTCCTGCCACGACTTTGCTTTTGGCTGCAAGGGATGAAAACTGTGCTCTCCACAAGGAATACAAACCATCTCAAGTGAGACGATCCCTAGCAGCTCACCCTGCTTATAACAGAAATGCACCTACCAGCAAGGCAAGGGAAATACTGTTTGATCCCCTGGGTTTGCAGAAGCCAGGTCTGAACTGCTTCTTCCTAGGCTTAGCTATTTTCTGCTCGGTGTCTTGAAACATGAGATGGAATGCATCTCATGTTCCTTTAGTTACCAAAAATTAGGCATTTCATCTATGCTGGTTCCTTCCAAGATGGGTGTCTTGGTACAAGTCACTCTCTGGAGATGCCTACCCCTTTGTGCTGAAACCAGAAAGAGCTAAGACCGCTAAACCCAAATTGATGCCAAAGTATTAAACACTCACAGTACTATGAGGTAGAGCCCAGTCACATTGTTCTGATTAAATATGTCATCCAAGGCCTGGGTCCTAAAGTGGAAAATGCTGGAAGCCCTTGGGAAGGTAGGCAGACATCAGGACAGGGTGCTCAGCAACCTTACAGCTCGAATCATCCAGCTTCAGCTGTTGCAGTTGATACAACATGCGCTGTAATGGGACAGGCCCCCAGGAACCTGCTTTTGGTGAAGAGCTTTGCCTTCCCCAGAGAGTCATTTGTGAACAATTCAACCCTCTAAAGTAATTAAAACCAGCAGGGAGTTTTGCCTGAAGAATTTTTGTTCAATTCAACCCCTTCTCCCTCAAAGACAAATCCATCCTGAATCTATGGCTCAGAGTAGCCCCAGAACAGGTCCACTCCCATTAGGCTCCCATGTGTTTCTTCTCTTGCATAAAATAAGATGATCATGGGAAAAACCTGCTTTTTCCTTCTCTGTTTGCAGCATGCCTTTGTTGCTCCACCAAAGGCTTTATGCAATGGATGCCATTTCTTTCAGATGTTCTGGAGCGACAGTGGAGCTGACTGGTGCCATTGATGTGATCCTGCCCTAACTGTGTTTGTGGCTGCATCCGAGATGCTGCCATGAATTATCCACACTCTTGCAGAAACTCTCTTCACATCCAGCCAACAGCATCCAATGGTTTAGAGAAAAACAGTCGCTCTTGGGCATGGGAGCTTTGGGGAAAAACAAGCCCAAATTATGCACTTGACTCTCATGTGATAGCAAAAAAGAACTAAACAAAGGCTTTTAATGCCATCAAGGTCGCACTAGCAGAAGGCACTCAAGTCGGGGTATGTCCTGCCTCTCTTTCCTTCCCTCCATCCCTCCCAGGTTGGATTGAGGAGGATATTAACTCCACACACCTTTGACACTGGCGAGTGGCTACAGCAAGTCTTTTACCAACATTTGCACATTAATTACTTCTGAAGTTTCAATATAAAGAGCCATTTTTAGTGTCCACTCATTTTGATTCATCTGTAACACTCTTACTTTAAATTTCCCGTACACTGCATGTGTTCACGCGGGCTCACGGAGGGTTGTTTTCCTAAATTGGAAGCTTATGGGGCCAAGCTGGAGGGAAATTGTCATGGGATTTCAAATCCTGCCTTTTTTCCTTCTTCTTCTTTCAGTTTGGGAGGTACTTTTTTTAATCATGTGAGTCCACCAGGGACTACGAAACAGCTGACAAAGCATAGTTTCAGGCTGGTCCTATCCCCCGCTCCTGGAGAAGAGCTCCGCATGACAGCCAGTACTAAGTCTCAAATACAAAAAGTTATCCAAGGTCAAATTCCTCTGCACTGTGAACTTCCATCTGGCACCCCAATGGGGGATTAGCGTCTGTCCAGCACCTGGCAGGAGTCACCCGATGTCTGCAGCATTGCATAACTTGCAAAACCCATTGCGCGCAGTTACTCATTAACTTCACTGGTCACTGCGCTGCTGGAGCTGCCGGCCGCTGGGCCTTAAGGGGCTCTTATAAAGCTCTGGGAGAGCAGGAATGTGGGGTTTAGAGCTATCACAAATCCGCTTTGCTCCACTTCCATGGGGCCTGATCTCAACCTCTGTGTGCTTAGGGGCTTAACGTCTTTGTACGGTCACTTCCATGCTGGTAAAGAGGCGGCCCATGATGAAGAGAGAGACCTGTTTGAGGGCTGAGAATTTTTATGTTACTGTAAGTTGCTGTACTTGGGTTGACCTCTTCTTTTTCTTTTTTTTAATGTTTTTTTAATACTCTTTAGAGCCCCACAGCCACAGGAGCCTCGAGTCAGGCGGGTCCTCATGTATGTAGCCACAGCTGAGACAACAACTTTGAGTATCGGCAGGGCTAGCGGCTGAGCTGGGCTTTGCAAAACCTCACGCAATCAATCAGGGGTTTTGCAAACCAGACTGCGAATGAGGAACGGTTTGCGCCAGACAAATTATATCAGAGCAGCCACCAGGATGAGGAGGTAGGGAAGAAGGGAGGGGAATAAGCAGCACATGGGTTGGATAATTTCTAATTAAAGTGAGAACAGAGTCACTGTTCATCTTAGAAAAGAGAGGTTCTGGGAAGTTCACTGCGTTGCATATTCTCAGGCATTCATCATCTGAAATGTCTCTTAATTGCCACTATTATATCATATCACAAACATTCCCGTAATTTATCAGTCATAACCTCCTACAAAGGGATTCTTTCATTCAAGCCATTTTCACAGAAATCTTTTCCCCTTGGATCCCGGTCCTGTAACACACTCAGACCAGGAATCTGGAAGTGGGACTTTTTTTCTTCTTTTTTCTAAACGCCAGATGTTGCTTTGCAGACACTATGTTTCAGTAAAGGACTGTGTCCCACTTTCAACCTCTTTCCTCTTTGTCCCAAGATAATCAGCTCTTAACAGCTCTTCTTCCTCTTATGGTAAAAGCTGAAATGTAAATATTCAGGATGTCCTAAGTGTCAGGAGCCAGCTGAGTCCTGCTAACCCAGACAAAGTGTCCCCGACACGGGGCTGCCTTAAACTTTTGGCTCAGCCGACAGACTGTATTTATAATGTAAACTCCCCTTGTCGGTTCCTAACTCCTGGCTCCAGTTTTAGAAAATTTAACATTTCTGGGGGTTGTATTTTCCCACAACTTAGTTGAGAGCTGAAATTTTTCCTCTCAGAAAATACACTTGTGTGTCAAAGGCCAATGACCTAAAAAATATCGGTAGTTTCGCAGCCTAAATATAGCGCAGGACTGAAATCCTGAATTCCTGTAAAGGAGCCAGTGTAAACAGCCATCGTCTGTGCGACCGGGGGGTTGGGCTGCAGCCGGGGCTTTTTCTTTACGTTATCACAAGCTGCAGCGCCTGGATGTCCCGCCACGGGTAAGGAGACCTGTGGGCAGGGACCTCCTGGACAAAGCCCTTCCCATCTATGGGCTTCATTATCCGGCTTCAGCAAAGGGCACACAGCTTCAGAGTCACCCCAACCTGAAGATGCTGTCCTTCTGCTGGCTTACACCCACTCGTCATAAGGGGTTAGTTGTGCGGTCTTGATGTGGAAAGCCCCAAGTTCAAGTGCTACCATTGACTTTGCCAAGGAGTCACGTCGCAGTGATAAGCCATGAGGACAATCCCCCTTGTGAGTGCCAAACCAGCCAGAAGTGATTAAGCCTTGACCCATCGTTGGGTGGTGGTGATAAAAGCTGGCTCCAAGGAGAAGTAATCCACTGCCATCCCCTGAGTGGGAGACTGTGATTCCCAGCCACACCACTTTATAATAGCAAAACTAATCACGTATTTATCTGTGGATGCTTTAACAAGCACAAACTCATTCCTGTGATTCATCTCATCTTACAGTTCATACATAAAGCAGATTAGAAGTCTCTCCTGCCAGTGCTGATGATAGCTGGGAGTGACCAGGAAAGATGGACACATCTGCCCTACAAAGGTCTGGGATTGCCCAGGACCATCTCCCACCCACTTTACCTTCAGCCTGGGCTGGCATCTATCATTTATTAATACACATGGGTAATGTCTTAACCATTAGCTGCAGATGTGGAAGACATGATAGCCATTAGAGCTTCCTCTCCATCTCACGTCAGACTTGGGAACGTTGGGAGTAAAAGAAACCCAGCCAGGAAAATGCATCAGGGAATACAGAGTGCACGGTGTTGAAATGGTTTGTGAATGCTCAAGGGTGGGCAGAGCTAATTTTTGTCTGAGCTGCTAACTGTTGGTTTACCTCACCCCTTTTCATTTCACTAACCAGAGTCTCAGCGGATCTCATTATCCTGGAAACTGTTCAAGAGCCTCCCCCTCCTCTAACAGGGCTCCAGACACCTTGCAGGTCTCCAGAGATTAATTGCTATTAATATAGGCCATCCATAAGATTTCTCAGTGGGACATTTGCTCTCATGTCTCAGAGGTTGGTGTTTTAGGGATGAGTGTATCTGGATGGCCTCCTGGGATTTTCTCCACAGGTTTTTTTCAAAGGAAAGGTCATCTCCAAAGCTTTCTGTTCACGTGCATATTTTCCCAGGACGTGCTGTCCCTCTTTCATTCTTAGCCACTATTTGCTCTGGTCATGTAACAAGAGCACCTGGTGCAACCAGGCTCCTGTCTGAGTGGCTGGTATGAGGACTGGGCAGGGTGATAGACCCAAAGTGATGACTAGCCTGTGCCCTTGAAGAGCTGCACTGCCCTTGAAATACCACGTATCTGCCCTCTTACAAATTCAGGCAGACCTGCTTGCCTCCCATCTGCTGTTTCTGCCCTTGCTTTTCAGTGTTTTTTGCTCTGGCTGTTCTTGCCAGGAGTTGCACGCCCATTTCCACCCTATGTCCTGTTCATAAGCAAAGTAAAGTGCTTGCAGATGACACTGCTTCTAGATCCTCTGAGGCAAAACCCAAATGCCGCTTAGGATGCCAAGTGCCGCTTCACATGTCCATGGTGCACCCCAGGAGTGAGTGCAGCTGAGTGACTGAGCATTGTACTACAGCAGCTGTGGTGTGCAGGACCAGTTGTTTGAAGAAGACTCCTATCTTAGTCTTCACTGACCTAATTTTGGTCACCCATCAATATGGTGTTCTTTTTTATATCAAACTACCCAGAAGGTCTTCACGCAAAATGAAACCCACTCAGAAAAAAATACTCTGAAAGGATTTTGCTGGGCCATTTGGCAAGTTTGGGAAATCTGCAGAATCACTAATCATTTGACAGTTTTATAGCTATGAAAATAAAGGGAGTTTTAAATTACTACCATTGCAGCAGTGTGAAGTCTAGAGACAGACTGGGACAAAGCTGGCCCTGAGATCAGCAGTTCTTCTGATGCTGTTTTGGACTGGAGGAGGCTTTTGGGGGTAGTTGAATGCTGGGAAGTGCTGGATAAGCTGCTTCATTTTGGAGGGAGGAGGGAAGAGACACAAATTAACAATGCTAATTTAACAGGTGAAATGTGCTTTGGGTCTGTTGTCCTGGCCTGAGACAAGGACACCGATGTCAGCACTCAGTTTTGTCAGGAGGACTGTAGGATCTTGGGATCTTGCATGACCTTTGCCTCCTGCGTGTCGGTGTTTCCTCCTCTCATTCAGACCTGCTTTCGGACGATCTGAGTTTATAACGGTGCACTTCACAAGAGGCTTCAGCCAAGTTTTTTATACATGCTGCAATATGCATAATAAACAGATACCTTAATGAGAGAGAGCACAGTCATTCAGCACAGAGTTCATACGGGAATACAGTCTGTGTCATAGAATCATAGAATCATAGAATCATAGAATCATAGAATCATAGAATCATAGAATCATAGAATGGTTTGGGTTGGAAGGGACCTTTAAAGGCCATCTAGTCCAACCCCCCTGCAATGAACAGGGACACCTTCAACTAGATCAGGTTTCTCAGAGCCCCGTCCAACCTGCCCTTGAATGTTTCCAGGGATGGGGCATCTACCACCTCTCTGGGCAACCTGTGCCAGTGTTTCACCACCCTCATCATGAAAAATTACTTCCTTCTATCTAGTCTGAATCTACCCTCTTTTAGTTTAAAGCCATTACCCCTTTTCCTATCGCAACAGGCCCTACTAAAAAGTTTGTCCCCATCTTTCTTATAAGTCCCCTTTAAGTATTGGAAGGTTGCAAAGGTGTTCAGCACTGAGTTCATACAGGCAATACAGTCTGCATCATGCGCTCTCATCTTACAAATGGCTTCCACCCCATGGGCTGGTAGAAGTGAAAGTCATTGTACAGGGTCGAGACCATACATCAGGAGGCAGAGCTGGATTAACAACCTTTTTCTCTGCACAAAACGTGTACAGAAGGACCTGGTGTGAAAGCAAGGGTAGGTGTGTGATGTGGCACTGCCACCAAGGCAGGGCAGCCCACTGCAACTGGCCGATGGCCTGGGCTGCTCAGGCTTTCTTGCACAAACAAGTAAAATCCCCCTTTCCAGGTTCTTTTGAATCTCTTGACCTTGGGTTTTTGCCAGAAATCCGAAGAAGAGCAGTGAAAATCCAGCAAACCTCTTTGTTGCCCATTCTTAGGCAGTGGTAGGACTGATAAAGATCATTCAAAGAGCTAAAGGTTTAATTACAAAAAGAATCAAAGATCTTTTTTCTTTCCTTGTTTTTATAGAACCGTCCCTGGTTTGTTTGGGTTTTCCTTCCCTTTCGTGAGCCTGAGCATCTGAAGATGAAAAGTGTCATAACCCATCCCCAAATGGCTCAGCGAGGCAGCATTAAACGTGTGCTGTTTGACAGCAGAAACCCAAATCAGGCACCAGCACTGAACGGCAGCTGAGTCAGAAATCTTTAATTGCCTTCAGCAATAGAAGTGTGTGAAGTAAGGAGTACATGAGAGGACTTGGACAACAGGTACCCTCTCTCAAAACACAATATTTACCATCAAAACATCTAACCCAGGGGATGGACAAACACAGGAGTGAGGAATTAGGGGAAGGCACAAAGCTGTGATGCACAGTACCACCTAGTGACAGAGCCCAGCTACATAAGAAGGGCAAACCCACATTTGCAAAATTCAGGGTCCATTTCCCCATCTGATCTTTATTCCTATTTCCCAGCCGCGCCGCGTGTGCTACCGTCTCTTGTGGGTGAAGGGACAGCATCGTTTGAGCAACTCTGCATTCTTTTTCCTCCTTTTCGTGGTTTCCTTTTTGCAAAGCAGACTCGAGTTGCGGTAGACAGGCTTCTTGTGACCGGTGAGAGGCGGCCAGCGGATGCCGTTTTGTTTGCTACATGGGGAGTGCAGGTTGGGCTCGGCGCGCATCGCCCGCTGAATCACCCACGAGGAATTCCTCAGTGCATTGTGCAAACGAGAAAAGGAAAAATGCAAGGTCCAGTGAGTAATGCAGCCTTTCAGGGCATCTGAAATGAAAAGAAATGCCACAGACTTGTTCCATTTGTAGTAACAATGTGAAAGAGCAGTGTGACAGGCTCTCCTCAAGAGAAGGCTTGTAACCTTTTCCATTAATTTCTTTTCAAAGAATTGCTTATTGAAGGCTAAGCTGCTTTTTATAAGCCTTAGAGGCTGAGTGTGTCTTTGTCCTTTTTTATTATTATTGCTGCTCCTCTCCCTTTCTCTCTCTTTTAAGAGAAAGCAGTTACTGTACATGGGTGGTGCTTCTCTCTCTGTGGCTATCTGAGACAAGCCCAGCATCGAGATGGGAATTTTGTCACCTTTTGGCAACGGTGGGATTGCATTGAGCAAAGTGAATTAGAAGAAATCCAGATCTGTAGAATTTCCCCATACTCCAGCCCACAGATTTACCCATGATCCAAGCAGCTGGGCTTAAAAGGATTTGATTTCTTCTCCTCATTAAGGTCCCTTCACACATATTCTTGAGCGGGAGCTAAAAGGCTCCGCTCAGTCTCCGTGTGTGGGTGAGTGAGCAGAGGCGACTCGGTGTCTGGGTACCGTCCTGCAGCTTGTGGGAGTCAGCAAAAGAGCACTGCACCTCCCTGAGAGGCCCCACGCACATTTAAGGCACATTTGTATGAATTACAGTTGGGCTGGAAGGGGTTGGGGCCACCACTATGCTCTGTGCTTTGTGTGAACAGACAGGAGGGGTGTATGCATAAGGTTAAGGTTATGGTTAGGGTTAGGGTTAGGGTTAGGGTTAGGGTTAGGGTTAGGGTTAGGGTTAGGGTAAGGGTTAGGGTAGCCTTTTCTTCCTCTTACCCAGGAAAAGGCTCCCAAGGGAAAGGATATTCAGACCATCTCCTGGACCTCAGCTAGAAGTTGCACTAGTTGCTAGGCAGTCCCTTGCTTGTACACCAGGCAAGCTGAGATGATTCTCAGAGTGTTTAAATCGATACCCTTTCCTTGACTTCAGTGGAAGTCTTGCTCTAAAGACTGGCTGGGAACCCAAACCCCAATGCTGTCCTTCCTTCAGTTGCTAAAATTTATTAAGTCACCTGAGTGCAAAAAAAATAGCATATTTGGTAGGGCCACCAGCGTGATTCTGTCCTGAAAAAGGTAATGCACAGCCACTGAGCACTCTGCTTCCAACAGGAGCACCTGTTGGAGCACCTGTTTGCTTAGGGACATGGTATAGTGGTGGTCTTGGTAGTGTTAGGTTTATGGTTGGACTCAATGATCTTAAAGGTCTTTTCCAACCTATACGATTCTGTGATTCTGTGATTCTGTGACCTGCTCGCTGCCAGCCAAGGGGTGAGGCCATCTCATGCACACAGCCATCACATGGTAAATACGGCATTTCCAGCAGGATTTCTTCCTAGGCTTATCCTCCTTGAGCTTATTGCTTTTTTCTTTCCCACAATCTGAGGTGCTACGTCTGGCTCCTGAGCACGGCAGCCCCGGAGAAGCTCCCGCAGCTGGGTAAACACTCCTGAGTGAATAGGGCCCTTCACAATGGAGTCACCAGGAAATCCAAACACTGCAAAGGTCAACAAATCAGCGGGGACGTAATCATGTCATTACGAGACATGCTCCTCCCAAGCACGAGGAAAACACAACCTGAACACTGCCTAGCAGAGCTGCTCCTCAAACAATAGGTTTTCCACCCCAGAGGTGTCCAGGAGCAGCTCCTTCTCTCTTGTCTTCTTTCAGCCATTCGTGGTGGTGAGGAGGACGATGAGTTTCTGCAGAGAGATATTAGGATCTTCCCTCCCACCCAGGATGTTTCAGCTACAACAGACTGGACCAACCCCATTCCCTTTGCAGGGCAGAAGTCGGTCTGGGGAAAGGACAGAGGGATGATAAATGGGGAAATATTAATAGGCTAAATCCTGTCCATGGTTATGCAAGGGTAAATGCGAATTATGACAGTGAGTTTACTGCTGATTTACACTGGACTGAGGGAGAGCTGGGTCAGGTCAGCTGCTTCCACAGGCATGGGGTCATATGTGATCTTAGGCACCAAGGTGAGGACCAGAGGCGGAGGAGTCTCCATCCCCTTACACTTTCCCTGGCACGTTGCAATGGGTGTTGGAAATACAATGTCATTTACTTCAGTCTGCACATTTGTCTAGTGGCTTTGCCCGCTGTGGTCTCTTCTGGCTCTTGGATTTGTTGCTTGGACCCATGCAAGCTCCCTTTTCCCTGGATCTACTAATCTTATACGTTTTCCTGAAATGCAATGGTTAGCATGCGAAGCAACTCATATTAATTTCCGTCCATTGCTGCAAGGCAAAATTTTTCCCTGTTGTAAATTGCAAATTTTACCAGGATCTGACCTTGAACATAGAAGCCAATATAATATATGCTTATATGGGCAAACTGGCTATGAGTCTCAAGTGAGCATATACCAAGCCAAATCCTGAAGTCAAGAATTAGGCAGCTTTATTCTAACAGAGGAGCTGGCTCACTGTGTTATTGGCATACGTGAAAATTAATCATATCCTGCAACAACGTTCACAGGATGCGTTTGATTTATTACTAATCCTGTACACTCTTGCAGCTGCTGATCTGCTGCCAGAGGGTATCATAATGATGCAGCTGGCACCCCTGTTGCGACGGCCGTCAACATAGCCAACGGCACGCATTGGGTCGGTCGTCCTCAGCAATACTATTGCGTTTGCGACCTGAGCTGAAAAATCAGCCCTGTAGCTATGGTTTTAAGTTTGTCTCCTATACAGAGAATAAGAATATATTATTCTTATATATTTTTATACAAGGATAAGAATGTATAATGCGCACAGACCAGGGGAGCATGTATAAAATGTAAAATATTTCAAAATATTCAAATCTGCAGAACAAAACCGATTTTGGCTCAGACTACGGGAGTTTCTATCAGCCAGCTGCCCCGTGCTAGGCAGGCAGTGGTGGAGGTGTGTAGGGAAGCTGTGCATCGCCCTGAGGCTGAGACAGTTTGTGATCAAGAATGGAAAGACAGAGCTACTGCAGTGCTGCCTTCCCAAAACACAGCTGACTCTCCCGAGATTAGGCCACAGAAAGTGAAGATGGAAGAAATTAAATTCTCGTTCTCGGAGGGTTTCTTGCCTTGTTTTTATCCTAGGCCCTGCCTGGTATAAGGCATTTCAGTTTTTAAAATTCACCACCAAATGTTTGGAACAATTGAAACACATTGCTTTTACTGTGACAGCATTTATATTACATGTTCCTCTTAAGCTTTAAAAAAAAATGCAAATTAGATTTTTTTAAAATTTTTTAGGGAAAGTCAAAATAGATTGTTAGGAATTTCCCCATTTTTTCACCACCAAGTATGACTTTTAGCAAAACATGAGTTTGCAGGGCATTTTGGCATGAGTGCTTTCTCTGCCAAAAAACTACTTTCATCAACATTTTTCCAGTTTACCAAAACAGCATCTTTGCCCAGGGGTTGACCCTGCAGACACCATTAAATGTCTCTGCTGACCAGGAAAGGGCTGTGTCCATCCTCACACCAACAGGCTCGTTAGAGGTACCCTTGGTGAAAGGAGATTAGACTTACGCAGTTCAGCTCGTCCCCTGCTTTGTGCATACCAGGAGTGTCTCATTTTCAGTGCAAGAGTGGTGTATTTCCAAAGGTGAAGGTGAAATGCAAGGTGAAGATAGCTGCTCAGGAGGGTCCCACTGAGCTCAAGGCTGAGTCAGAAGACTTTACTCCACTAGGAGGTATAGTCATGTCATGAGCTGGGCCTTGCTTTAATTCCCCCAAAATCAGGGATTTAGTGGTAGGGCTGGTTTAAATGCATATAACCCATAGCCTTGGACATCAAGATATAAGCCTTTACCTGTGTTTTTAGCACTGAGATAGCATTTTCGCTTGACCTCCCTATCTCCTTCCACCCTGGCCAGTAAAGCAGGGGAAAGGTGGTGCACAGCAGAAGACCCCTGCATCATCTGGGGACCCTTCCCTAGGGCACGGTCCTCCTCGGGCACAGGCAGGACATCTGTCACCCAGTGTGGGTGACCCTGAGCCCAGTCAGAGAGCCCGGTCAGACATCACCTAGCCTGGCTGCTAATTATCGCACAAGGAAAGGGAACTGGCTGTGCAAATTGTGAAACATGAGGGCTGTCAGCATCAGAGGGGATTCGCACTGGGGATGACAGGCACAACCTGCTTTTCCTGCTTTGTTTATTTATTTGGTGACATGCTGTCATTCGGTGAATAATCTGGAGTTTTCCTCTTGGGGGTTTCTCCCTTGTTCCTTCAGTACTGAGGATAACCAAGGTGGGGATGGGGACAGACACCCTGCTCCCTGACTCTGGCAGGACTTCAGTGATGGTCCCGTTATACTGGGGGGAACCAAACGAAAAGGGCACAGCACATCGTCCCCAACATCCTGAGAGGAGACTAGAGATCTCACATCCACCTCAGGGGAGAGCAACAAAGGTGATGGGACTAGAGGAATCCCATCCCACTCTCCTGCTCCTGCTCCGTTGTCTCTTGAACTAACTTCCAGCAGAGTGGCTGCTGCATCCCATTCATCCCCATGTGGCCGGTGGTGCGAGCTCCACGCAGCACTCACCAGGAAGGGCTTCTCCCACATCACCGCCTGCTTTTCATTACTCACCTCCATTTAACGATGTAGCGGGCAGGGAAGGAGCAGTCCCACAACTTCAAATGCCCCAAACACAATCTGTTGCAGCTGGGCAATTCTAGTTGTCTCGGATGCATAAGGTTTGATTAAACTGTGATGGTACATAATGCGCAGCACCTTCAGGATTGCCTTCAAAATTGCTTCGGCACAGCCATCCACTAGCCCTGGTTCTCGCTGAAATACATCCATCATTAGAGCAAAAACTATATATTAAATTTGCAAATAAGCATATGCATATGTATGGGAAAGAGTCCATAAAACAAGCAAACTGCCAGCCTTCTTGCAGCAAACTTTGGTTTTATTCTGTATGCACGTTCAAGGAGGGGAAGGTGGGTTCCGTGTTAGGACATTTCTTGTTGTGCCATAATGGAGATACCAGTCCAAGTGGAAAAAAAGCCAGTTCAAACACTTCAAAAAAGTGGTCAGTCTCTCAGTAGCTGGGCTTCTTAATTTACTGGCACATCACCCCCGAATGAGTTGCCTCAAGGTCACTGCAACCTCGAGTCTCTATTTGGGCTGAAGCAAGACCTGCCCTCCGTGCGCCTAATGGTGTGTGACGTTCGGCCACAAACTCTCTCAGCAGTGCACCAGGCAGCATTAGGCACCAGACATTTTGCATGACATGTGACAGCATGTTTAGACATGGAGACATTCAGGCCTCCCTTAACTGATTTACCAACCAAACCTACCAAGTTCATCAGGAGTCTTGCTTTCACCCCTTCTGGCTCCTCAAGCTCTCTGATGATAATTATAAATCATAATTATAGAATTATAATGATAACCCAATAACTAGAGCAAGGCATCTTTTCAAAATCATGTAATAGAAAGAAAAGTGCAAATGTTCTCTAAATTCATGCTTTTGCAAGCTGATTTTGACAGCCTCTCCTCTGCTGACAGCACCTTGCATCTGCCATACCGAGCACAACAGCAACCTCAGTATGGGTCACTACCTACACCACCGTTGTATTTTTATTTTACTACGTTGCATATCTTATAGTGGGGTCCAGCAAAGTGCAAAGACACCAAATATGGATCCCATCCTGCATGACTGCAGAGCTGTGTCTGCTCTGAGCATTTTGCAGGTGCAGGACGACAGAGGGCACAAGTCCTGTGCATTTTCAAGACAGGTAAGCCTGCGCTCTTTGCTCTTGCCCAGAGCAGCCACCTCTATAAAAGCTCCTGACAGGCAGGCAATGAGCTGGGCAATGCTCTCATTCCCATCAAACTCTTGTTTTCTTCAGCATGCATGCCTCAAGCATTCGGCTTTTTTCTTATTTGCATGCGAAGTCGGGCAATCCTTCAAGTGGAGGTGGCATCCTGAAGCTGACTTTGTTCCTAAAATGTTCATTTGAATAACCAATGGCTCCTCTTTGCTCTCCTGAAGCCTCTCCGGGCAGGGCTTGGCAGGCAGCTTGCACATGGCCGGGGGTGCCTGTGTGCTCGGATGGGGTGCGCAGGGGCAGCCACCACCACCAAGTTCCTCCATGGAGGAAGCCACCAGCTGGGTGCTCCACAGGGAGCTGAGGTGGTCCCATGCCTCCTGTGCTCTGCTGTGCTTGGCAGGAAGGACACTGCTGAGTGCATCTCCTCACCTTGCCCGGATCCCTCCCTGGCTATCTCTTCCTTGTAATGGAGATGTTTTGCAGCCAGGGTGGATGAGCAGAGGGGAGTAGGAAAAACCCTGGGAGTCAGGGCCCCTGGCTGTGCCCATGCCTTCACAGGGCTGTGCCTGTGCCTCCTGTAGCTTCATCGACTGCTGTAGCACAGGAGCAAATCTGCCTTTCACAAGCATCTTCCATGCCCACATAGCATCCAAAATGCAGGGTCAGCTCCTCCAGCCTGGCCAATGCTGGATGCAAAGCAGTCTCAAATGCTTTTTGGAGTGATTTGAGGTGTAGCCATCCCAGGAGGTATCATCCCTCCAGGAAACCTCAGGTGGCTTTGGGTACCAGTGCTTCCCACAGCCACAAGCTCAGGGAAGAGCAAGAGCATCATGGTTGCTCAAAAGAGGCAAAACCCAGGGAAAGCCAGATTAAGATTATGCCTCCGGAGTAGGCTCGCATCCTTAAACACATCTTAGAGATGCTGTAGCCATAATTCTGGTCCTTAAGTTGCTGCCAGTAGAGCATTTGGTTGAAGAAGGGAGCAAGCCCATCCCATCGGCTGAGCTGCCGGTGAGGCACGAGGAGCAGCGCTGGAGAAACAGCCCCGTCTGTATGAACACCCATCCGCAGATGACTGCGCAGTGGGGGCTAGGTTTGTCGTATTTATGTCGCTTTAGGCTCTGCTGGCTTCAGATGAAGAAGGGGTTTTGGGTAGTGCGGCTCACCCGTGCTGCTCTGTAATTAAGTCTAAATGCCACTTTTCACTTGGAGGCAACCAGAGGCCACTGCAGATTGCACCAGGGGTTAGCCACGACCTTCAGAAAACTGTGGAAAAATACGCTGCGTTCGCTGTCCTTTGTCAAAATGTTAAATAACAGCCCTGCCAAAGTTGGTAAATATTCCATCAAAGGCGCAGGAGGCCACAAAGAGCATGTTTTAACAGTCGCCAGTACAAAATTTGCATCTGGCAAAGATCCTGCTCTGCACCGAGAGCCACTTGAGCTTTCAGAGTTAGCATTGCACCTTGAATGCATTTTTCACCCAGCTTCCTCGTTTCTAGAGATGCCATTATAACAGAGGACCCAGTTTTATTATTAAGTAGCAAATCAAGCTGGCTATGCTGAGGACAATCCAATTATTGCTTGTAGTTACTGTAGGCTGAAGAAGTCATAAATAAATTAGCATGCTGGAGTTATTTAACATTTCAGTCCCACCGTAAGCACCCAGCCCCTCATTCACGCTGCATGTGCTGGCTGGGCATCGATCCTGCCATGAATTGCTCGGGTTTGGGGGGATTTTTGGTCGCTGTGGCAGGGCAGGGCGGTCAGAGGGCAGGTCGCGGCGCTCCATACGGACCCAGACAATTGCAGGATAATCGGAGGTAAATGCAGGCTCCTTTTTTCTTTTGTTTCCCAGGGCCAAGGCAGGGCAGGGGCCTCTTCCTGCTCCTCTTGCGCTCGCCCAGCGGGAGCGAAGCAAACGCAGTCTCATATGTCGGTTCGTGGGCGCAGGAAAGCTGAGAAAAGGCACTTTGCAAAACCCCAGCCAGCTCCCGAGGGGACAGGGCTGAACCCAGTGCTAGCTTTCCTCCTCTTACTGCTATTCCCAAAGCACCCCAGCTGTTTGGTTTTGGGTTTCAAATCTTATTTTCAGAGGGTTTGGGTTGTTCAGTGGAAATAAAGCATCTTGTAGTATACAGGCACCTAGTTACTCATTACCTCGTTAGCACAATGATGTCTGAACGGCCACACAAGTAAAATGATGCTCAACTGCAATATAAACAGTCACTGCTAAACGGACTTATTTTCAAAAGTATTCCTTACATCTGGCTTTCTTTTGGTGGGATTTTTTTCCCCCATCTTCTTTCTCTTCCTTTCCTCCAGGCCGTTTTTCTACTTCTGCTCATGAGGATCATTTTGAAGCCTCTGCCCTCAGTTATCACAGTTTGGGGGGCAAGTGCTGCGAGGAGGGAAGGTGTCCCTGTACAGGCAGCCTGCAGGCAGCTGCCACGCGGAGCCCATGCCCATGGCAATGTCCATGCCCAGCTGAAGCGGCATGCACAATGAGCTCAGCCCATGCAGCACTGACGGCAGGGAGGCTGCTGGTGTTTAACTTGCATGCTCGTTACTATTCAACTGTAGGGTCAAATGAATCTTTTTTATTATTATTATTGTTGTTGTTGTTGTTGTTATTATTATTATTCACTTTTTCTGCCAGGGAGTGTATAAAAATGACATTTACAATCCTGCACCATCATTTATGTGATTTTGTCCCTGGTCACTTGGTAAGGCAGAAATCAGTTGTCTTCACTAGTTTGGGGGAAAAAAAAAAAAAAAGCTGATTTTGCATCAAAGCAGGTGGCAGCTTCTCATTTCTGTTTGTCGCAAGCAGCAAGCTGTCTTCAGCCATCCAGCAGTTTAAGGAGTTTGTTTTGAGGGAATAAAAGGATGAGAGGGAAATGGGGTATTTCCTATGGATTGCCTTATTTATTTGCTTGGGCTTGCTTGTTTCTCTCCAAGGGGAAATCAGCAGGAAAAAGAACTTATAGTGAAAGCCATGAAAGGGAGTGACTTCTACATTTCCCTCCGGGTATTTTGTACAACCCTACATAAAATATTTGGAAAGCTGCTACTGAAATCAGCTCCTCTCAAGGGTTGTGCTTTCCTTCCCTGACAGGAGCAGAATGGCTTGTTATGGGGTCTCCACTCCGGTTCTGGGTGTTCTCTGAATTTTAGCTGAAATAGCTATCTGAAACCTTAAGATTTGCCATCCTTCTTCTCAGGGGCAGCCTTGTCACCTTCTCCTCATTCCCATGGACGTGGTGCAATGTAAAGCCACCAGGCCAGAGACCAGCCACGTCCTGATCTCCAGAGCTTCTCCCACAGGGTTGAAGAGCAAAGCAGTGGCTGCTGCATGCTGCCCCAGTTGCTCTAAAAAATCAAACGGTAGAGCACACTTCACACATATCCAATCTATCATCCTTGAAAGTTAAAAATCTAGTGACGTGACTTGAAAAACCTTCATATTTCTAGATAGGCTCTAGCCAAGAGGCCTGAATTCAGAGGTCATAAGATTTCTCACTTGACTTGGGAAGTGGAAGCGGAAGGAGGCAGGTTTCTGTGGGGTGTATTGGCACAATCCTAGGGCTTTATTGAAGGTCTGCACCAGCTCAAAATCTGAGTCTGTGTGCTCTTCCTAGAGTGTTTATTTATTTTGGCCACATGCAGGTAGAAGTACTGAGCCCAGCACTGGTGGCTGCAGAAATGGTGATGCTATAGGGGCTCTGGGAATAAGTATGCAGAGAGACAACCTATGTGATCACCACTGGTAAAACCCACCATTCACCACCAATTATTGCACTCAAGGTCTCAAGAGAGGCTACAATTATTCCCTGCTCCAAGTCTAGAGCAAATCAGCATTTTTCCAGTAATTGCAGCGTAGTAACTATTGTAGATGTTGACTTTTTAATAGCAAACACTGCTCAAGCATTAGATTTACAGTCATGTTAGTTAGCTTTAGTGACTTGGGAATCAATTACCTTGCCGTACAACATGACCAAAGATTATAGGGTAGCCCAAGTAATAATTTATACTGCCATCTAGGAGTGAAACTGTAACTTCATCGTTTCGCATAGAAAGACACTCTGTTTGCACAGCAATAATTCCAGTAATAATAATAATAACCATAAAAAGGAGGAAAACAGTGATTACAAAATAGGGGAAGACCTGTGTACAAATAGGGCACTGGGAGGTGGTGGGAGCTTTGCCATTATCAGTTATTATTCAGAGTGACAATAGCAGTAGCATTTTGTTAATGAATATGTTTTCCCAGTTCAATTCACTTGGGTTGGCAAGTGAGGCTGCGTGGCTCTGCCCTGGCAGAAGGGTTGTCCCAGGCCAGTCGCTGGGACACGCAGCCAGTGTGTCATGTCGTCAGCGACACAGAACCCGCTACCGGCCCCAGTTAACCACTTGCCCTCTTAATTGATGTCAGCACTGCTGATTTCTAGGATCAGTTTTATAGGCAGCATTTTTCCCATTTTCTGCCCACCTCTCTGCCTCCCAGCACTTGTTCCCACACTTGACTCCTTTCTCTTGCTTGGGACAGGAAAAACTTGTGCCTATTTCTCCAGGCCCCTCTGCACAAAGCAAACATTTTTCCTTTAACTCCTTTGAAACAAGACCACCCAGATCAGCTTTTGAGTCTGTGTTTCCAAGCAAATTATCGAGAAAGAGCATTAATTAATTTTTTTTTACTCCTGCAAAGGAGTTGCCACTGTGACCCTTTAACTATTGGCTTTGTCCATTTTCCTCTCATTTATTTCCCATTTATTTCAGTCCTCACTTCACATGAAGTTGGTAGCTGAGCTTTTTGAACCCACCAAGCACAGTAGTCCCTCATGAAACAAGGACCAGTGAAACTATATGAAAACTGGTTATTGGCACTATAAAATGGACTAGGACAGGGTCTCCCATATGCAAGTGTTCATCACCAGACAGTAAAATGTTTAAACCAATATATCAGACTACTCCCTTGACCCTAACCGGCAAAGTACACTCTATTTTAAAAGTGCTAACACTCAAAAATATTAAGACTGCCTTAAAATAATGGAATTAATAAAATGCATAGAGTTGAGCTCTCTTCTCCTTCACCTTCTGGAATCAGGCCAGAAGAGCAGGTTTTCAGAAAAACATCATCTATCATGAGATTTGGCAACCTTGCGCTCTCAGATCGTAAGGTCACTGTCACTGTGGAAAGGCAGCTGCCTCTGGAATGAGGAGGAGGGGGAGAAGTGTCTGCCTGCAAGCCTGGGACAGGAAAATTAGCATTGCTCTAAACGAAGAGCCTGAGCTGCTGCAGTGGGGAAATAGCATCACTGCCCCTCTGAGATGGTCCGAACCCACCGGGAATGTGCAACCCCCGCTCTGCCCATGCACCCATCAGATGGGTGCATCCAAGGCACGGTCCGTGGAGAGCAGCAGAGCCCTGGCACCCCCGGTGCGGTGGGACATCAGCGAGGATGTGCTCCCCATCCACAGCGGTGGCTCCCAAGCAACTGGCAGACAAGGCACAGGGGATCCTTTTATCATTAGCTGCCCTCGTTACAGCCTGAATGTGCAAAGGATAGTGTATGAACGCAGTCAGCTCCTTGCAGGTGTTTGTACCTATTTTGGAAGCACAGATTGGTTGCATGCTGCACCTTAGCAGTGATATTGCAAACAACAGGGACCGTGGGGCATTTGGGTTTTATTTCCTCTCTTTCTCCCATGCAGCCTCCCATGAGAACTGCTGCAGAAACTCTTGTTTTGCCTGGAAATATGCATTTGACCAACCATGATTTTATTTAAGCCTGTTCAATTGCTTTAATAACAAGCCTTCCAACACACTTAATCTGAAAATGTTTTCAATGTACTCAAAATCTTATAAACAAAGATTGCAGTCACCATCACAGTGTTCCTGCAAAGCCAAAACCCAAACATTAGTCAGTTTGCTGTATAGCTTAATTGCCGTGTATCCTATCTGACTGGTGGCATATGCTGCTATAGGTAATCTGAATATAATTTCTCCCCCTTTTTTAAATAAAACAAGCCCAAGGAGTCATTGTAGAAAGTATCTCCTTAGCAAGAGTTGACTTATGTGTTACGTCCAAAGTCTATATTCACCTCGCAGAGTTTAATGAGTTACACTTCACGGTCCTCCCAGGAGAGAGGGAAGTGTGTTATGACCAAACTCACGATATAGGTGAGGACAGAGGGATAGTACAAGGCAAAACGTCACTGAGAAATGGGTGGGAGAGAACAGAACCGAGCATAAACCCATCCTTCCCCATCCTAAAAATAGGCACCTGGTTTTCTGTAGCCCAAAGATTGCAACAATGCTACAGAGCTGCAGAAACTACGATTTTAATAGCTAACAAGTACTGGTTTTGCTGGTAGTTGAGCAGTTGATGGGGTTGATCAGTCTTCAGAGACAAAATATCTCCTGCTTCCCACTTCCAGGAGTCAAGGTGGTCATGGGGAAAGGTGCTATGGTGTAAGTCCCATGTCTTGCCTGCAAATCCTTAGCTCTGAGGTAGTGTCAGCCAGGTTAGAGCTATACCCAACGTGGGGACTGGATGTTTAATGCTGACTTTTTAGGAATCAGCATGCTACCTGGAGGCAGGCACCTCCATCCTTTCATGCAAAAATGGAGCAGGGGCTGAAAAGTTGAGCAAGGGGAGCATTTTTGAAGCCACAGCAAGTAGGTGAAAGCTTCACCCTTTTCAAGCAGGGGCTCTGTGGTTTGAGACCTCCCTCAGGATGTATGAATTTGAGCTTCTCACCTCCTTTTTTTGTGAGGGAAGTATCAATGCCACTTATCCTACAGCCTCGCATGTGTCTGCAAGGCCTGTTAGAGCCATTAGGTGAAAGACATAAGAGTCCTCAAAGCAAGCATTGATACCCAAGACTCTCCCGTCCCAAATAGCAGCCAGCAAGGGCTGCTAAGTCCCATCAATGGGCCACTTCCAGACTCTCCTGCCCTTTTCGGGGCTGGTCTCTAGCAGCTCTAGGTCTGTGTGGCCCCATGCAAACACAGCTAGACTTCACAGAGACATTGCTTGGAGCAAACTGTGCAGACCACGGGGTGCTCAGAAACCAGGCCACCACCACGTACAGAGGGGAAATGAGCAACCTTTATGGAGTGAATTAATCAAGCACTTCAATCTTCTTAGCTGAGGGTTAATAGTCTTGTGGTGACCGCCCTGGACAGGGTATCAGGAGAGCTGGGTTTTATTCCTGGTGTGCTTCAGTAATGAAAAGGAAATTGTGTTCAGACGAGTGATAGAAGCCCATGCTCCCAGAGACATCAGATATGCAGCAATTAGACTCAAGTTAAACAATAAATCAAGTAACACTGAGCCTTTGACTCTAGCAGAGCACCATTATGACTAGTGCTATGTTTATTTAGAAGATGCTGAGCCCATTTAAAATGTTTTCATATTAAATGTAATTTGGGTGTTTGTTATTAAAGAAATTGACTGGGCCTGAATGAAAACATTATTGGTCAGATAAATATTTTCTGGCAAATAAGATCTGTTCATTGCACTTTTATAACATGAGGGCTTACATGCTCCAAGATTTATTTTCTGTTTGCTTCCTCTCTTTGAAAGGATTGCCTCATAAAGATTAAAAAAGCCAAAGTGAACCAAAGTGTAAAGTAAAAATCACCGATTAAACTGTCAGAAATGGAGCAGCCTTTGTTAATCACCGATTCGTTAGCTGGGGGGAAGAAGAGGGTCTTGAGTTAGCACAAAGGCTTTGGTGTCACAAGGTTTGTCACAGGTCTCTCTCTCCAATTTGGTATGGGATCTTACCCAGGTAAATTGATCTCTCTATGACTCCATTTTCCCATCTGTTCAACTTAGGTAATGATCTTGCCTCACAGAGACAATGAAAACTTTCAATAAGAAGAAAAGGTTACCTTAAAAACCACACCTGTATCTGAAATTAGGCTACCCCCTACTAACACCTACAAGAGCTTTGGCTAGAACAGCTATTTCCTACTACAGCCAGGAGGTTTCCCTGATTTTGTTTTTGTGGGCAAGGAACAGAGGAGAGAAAAACCTTTTAAGAAATACAAAAGTATGACTGAAAAGTAACAGAAATTGGAAAGCAAGCTAACAGCACTTCTTTTCAGATGCTAAAATTGTCATTTGGCTATGTCGCTTTAGTACCTCATGAGCCCTTTTTTTAATGTTGCAGTGATGTATTGAAAGCATTGTCTAACCGGCTTTTGATTTTGTAAAATTTATTTAGCAAAAGCTGCTAATAATTATTTCGATACCATTTTGGAACATTCTCTGGATTTTCTGCAAAATGTAGCACCCTTTGAGATAGAAAGCTTTTCCAACTGGTGTAAGTTTTGTAATCCTCAGTAGAAGGCAGTGTAAAACTACAAAAAATTTCTTCATATCTGACATCATGCAAAGTACAAAGACTACTTCAGTGCAAAAAGGCAAACAAATGAGAATTAGTTTGTTTTATTCTTCTATACAAAAGAAAGCACTTCATTATGTAGCTCCATGCAAGAGGTACGTGTAGATTTTGCTTAACAAGAGGCATGTTTCTGGGGTTGGATCTCTCAGCTGACTCATTTGGTGTCCTTCACAATTCCCTGTTCTGCCTTTTGTCATCCAAGAAGGCTTTTGGGTGGTTTTCACCAGCACCGGTCAACTGCAACATCTGAGGACAGGGTGGGGAGAATAATCTCGCCTTTCTTCAGTCTTATTCTCAGGTTCTTGCCATTTACTCATTTGCTATTTACTCAGCAGTTCCCTTGCATCGATGAGGTTGGTCCACTTGCCTTTGTAGGAATGAGATTTCCTCTTATTAGCTGCATTTTATTTCTGTCTGCACTGTGGTCATGTTGGTGGTCGGCGAGCATCTCTCCAGGTCTCCCCCAGCCAAACAGGGCCCTTCACCAACAGCATGAGTGTTTTCTGGTTTTCTTCCACGCCTCCACCACCCATCTCCTCCACCAGCCCCTGTTCCTCCCCTCCCCGGGGCAAGGCCTCCCTGTCTCACACCACCACCCAGCCCATTTTATGGATGGAAGAGGCCTCTGCCATGTCCACTCCTTCCTGCATTGTTCTGTTTTCAAGCCATTTCAGGTGAAAATGGCAATATTCTAGGAATAGCAAGAAGTTCCTGAGCCAGAGCTTAGCTCAGGTTTGAAGAAAAGGGCAGCGGGGTCCCACGTGTCCCCTCCACCCCATGGGAGGGTAGAAGGGATTGGTGAGGACCTGACCTCCAGCAGAGGGGGGAACCCTCACCCCTCCTATTCCTCCTGCAAGGACAGGGATGGCTCCCAGCACTTTCCATCACAAAGACTTCCTTCTCTCTTCTCCTTACCCCCAGCCCCTGGTGGGTGAAAAGGGGAGCACTGCAAGAACAGCCCTTTTCCATGGCGTCACCCCACCAAGGCATGGGTGACCCAGGGAGGGCTGGTGGCACACCCAGCTTATCTTTATTCCCTTATGCACAATTCAGCTATTCACTTTGTTTGGCCTCTTGGATGCTGGAATTACCCAGAGATAACTGGGATGCGGGCAACTTACACGTGCATCCTGTCCCTCTCCGCATCAGCCCCAGGCTGGAGCTGGAGGCAGCAGGCAGGATTTGCCAGCCCACAGGTCACAGCACCAACCAGCTGGAGTTGGCTTGTGCCCACCATCCGTTTCAGCTGTCGCGCAAAGACCGAGCTTCGTTTGCCTGCATAATAACCCTGCCAGCATGCACTTTCTTCGCCTCATGAAGGGAGGATGCATTGCACTGGCTCTTTGGGAAGGTCAAGTTCTGCTTACTTCCCTCTTCAGCTCTCAGAGATCCTTTAAGCAGAGTCTGTGTGAAAATTAATCAGACGCCCTGGAGGCTTATTTTGTCCAAAGCTAAAGTCCTGCTTCTTCCATTCCCCCCTCCTTTTGTGCCCCAATTACTTAAGGGATTGTCCTGGAAATTAATGAAAGCATGGCATGGGAAATAACACCCATGGTTCATCTCAGAAGTGAAGCATTTCTGTGGAAGGCTTAACTAGAAATATCTCGTGGTTCACTCAGCAAACTTGGACATCTTCCCAGTTTGAAGTGCGCTGTGCCATGATAGTTGGTATTGCATGTTCTCTATCCTCTAAATTGTTTGCAGGTCCAGACCCGGTTATCTGAGTCAGGTCCTGCTCCTGAGTAATTGCAATTTTCTTTTCTGAATGAGATCCCTGTGGTTTCCACCTGGTTTCCAAAGTTCTCAGCATGAATTAGCTCAAGGACACAGTTCATCCCAACCTGTTATAGAGGGAAAATGAGGTGATGGGGAGAGGTTTGGTAGTGATACACACAACCCTTCGTCTTTCTTTTGCTGGCCCTGGTCCGTGGAGTGGGTGAGAGCAGCCTGGTGGCTTGGGTGACCAGTTGGGTCACGTCGGTCCCTTTTCTGCTTCCCAGCATTGAGGCATATTTGTTGCATGGAGGATACAGATTGTCTCAGATGAACAGAGGTGAGGACACTTGCTTCTTCTCCAGCCAGCCTACATCAGAGCTCATGAGCAGACAAGACAGTGCTATACCATGAATGTCAGAGGAACCGCATGAATTAACCCGTAGGCTAACCTGACACTTCATTTTCTAGGGCTGACTGACCCTTGTCATGGTTAGAGTAAGTCAGCTGCATTGATTTACTGTGAGATTCATGTGCCTAACAGATTATATCATCTCTGAAAATGGATTTCAGTTCCCAAGTTACTTAGGTCCATGTTGCTTTTAAAGTTTTGGGGCTTTTTAATCTTTTACTGCCACTCAAATATTTTAAGAGTTGTGTAATCAATGGGATTTAGGCCCTTAAACACTTCCCACAGGGAGGTAGGCAGTTAGATACCTTCAGCAAGTCCTAAATATTCTTTGAAAGCATTTCCCTCACCTTCCATGGGTTTCAGATGTACCATACGGGGGAATGACATTGAATCCTGTAAAGCACTGCACCGCTTATGGATGCAAATTGTTGTGTAAGTGTGAACATTACTTCATGACATGACATCTCCTCCAACCCGTTAGTGCTAATTAATGCAGTTCTGGGATAGACAATATTCATTAAGCTTTTCTGAAAATACTAGAAATGTTCATGTAACAGCTCACACATTTTGATGGCACCCACAGTCCTATCACCACGTTCCCTGTAAAGTATTTTGATACTTTAATCTTTGCTAACGAGAGTGGAAATGAATTGTCAACAATAGTTCTCCAGCACAAGGCCATGGTGTTTCTTCCTTGCTTTGTTATCAGGAACCAATAAAAAGGAATCAGCGTGTTGTTATTTTGGCACAGAAGCATCTGGTTGCTGGAGGCTTCCCTCTGTGTATGTCAAAGTTAAATATTTGGGTTACTGTTCTCTTTTTGGGACTTGCCATGATACGAACCAGCTTGGAAGAAACGCAGCTATCACCTGCTTCTAATCATTGCAATGACAGCAGCTCTGCTGCTTCCAGACTAGATGTTTGTTACCGGGCCATATTGTTTGAGTATTGACAACTCCAGAGCCCTTATGAAATTACAGAAGCTCCTTGGAGAAAAGGACTCTTGCTACCTCTGCCGAATTATAACTAGGAAATTTAGAGAGGAATGTGCATGAGGCAAATGTTTTTTTTTTTTTTTTCCTGAAAGGATGCTGTTGAGGAAATCTGAATTACAGTGTGTATGTCTGGGAGAGGAAGAAGAGGAGAGCAAACTCTGGATGGCACAAGGTGTTGCCTCTGCATTGCAACACAGCCATCCTTCTGCAGCTTTAATTGAGCTGGTAGGGGCTTTGGCAGTTGTTTCGTTGAGCCAGCAGCGAGCCCTGTGTGCATTACGATGCTTTATCAGGCTTCAGTGTCCTCCTTGGGCTAGTGATCCCAGTCTTGGTGGCCTCCTAGCTACCAGCATCTAAGCAACCATCTGAAGCTGTCCCAGGTGTGGACACACCAGGCTGCACGCTCAGCAGTGTACACCTACCCCATGGGGTGGTGCCACCCCAGTTTACTAGCTCGATTTCCCACACACCAAACAGCCCTGAGCACCATTCTGCACTCATGTGTGTTTGCCCATCTGTGAAACGAGGCTGGCAGCTCTCCCCGACATCATGGGAGTGATGCAGGGATGGGTTAACTGTGGCTGCAGAGCTTTGCAAGCAACGCCACGTAGCTGCAGACAGCAGTTGCTCTTCATCCAGGAGGCCCTTTAACATCTCTGCTGCCCCAGCTCACTGATGTACCTGAAATGGGCAAGGCTGGAAGGAAGGATATGGATCCCAAAAAGCATGATCTTCCCCTTGGAGGCTTTTCCCACTCTTCCACCCCAGACAGGTTTTCTTATTGTTGAGGTCTGCAGCCACTCTGAGAACTTCTGTTCCTCTCTACTTACAGACCCCAAATAGTCTGCAAATGTTGGTCTATACCCTCCACAGACCCTCTTTTCCACACTGTTGCCCTTGTATCTCAGGGTACCACCCTGCTACCAGCAAATGAGCCCAGATCTGGCCAGGGTTTTTCTAGTGTGCAATGAACAGGTGAGAAGATCTGGAGCAAATTCCTTGTCCAGTTCTGGGGGAAAAACCAACTCTTTCTGGATGAGCTTTCATAATCAGCTCTTGGCAGGGACAATGCTCCACTGTCTTTCCACGTTATAAGAAACAGTCCCTGTTTCTAAGTTCTTTGTTAGCTCCATCAGGTGCCTTAGAGGATGTTATCTTCACTCAGACCAGTAATTTATTTTTATTACAAATGTTGCATTGTGAATTACAGGAATTAAGGTGAATTAAGGAATTGAGGAAATGTAGCAGGAATATCTCCCACCATTGCAGGAAATTTTAAGCCTTGGTACCAAATCATATTGAACTTCATTTTGGGGGAGGGTTGGGCATGTGGTCCTGGATGGGTAGGAAAGGGATCTGAGGAGGATGCACCTTGCGGTTTCACAAGTGTGATGATCCAGCCTCTCCTTCTGCATGGTGGGGCTCAAAGGCTGCAGAGGTGCTGAGCCATTGCACCTGGGAAACCAACGGCTCCCCATCTATTTCTACCCCAAACTGTTTCCGTGACATGACACCTGTCAGTCAATTGGTCTGTAATTCAGGTCCTTCCCTGTGACGTAAACCACCTGATGCCCCAAAGATGATGGAGGACAGTATTAGGATCACACAGTGATGGGATGCTCTTTGGGCACCTCTGGTAGTCAACCCCACCATAACACAGGGCATGAGAAAGGATGCCTTCTTGCTGCCTCCAGACTAGTCCAAAACCCATGCCTGTTTATCCAGGCTTTGTGCCAGAGGAAGAGACTGGACTGTTGCAGGGAGTCTGTAATTTCAAGCAAAGTCTAATGAAACTCCCCACACCTGCACTGAAAGCTGAAAATTGCAATTCTGGGCAGAGTGATCCTTACTTTCCAGTTTTTGCTGCTATGCATGAAACAATTACTTTCCAATTAGAGGCTTCCAATCTGTGTTGCTCCTTCTTTAACCTACCAGGTGAGCTCTTTTATCACCAGCTGAATAATGCTGCACCACACCCTGGCTCTGCTCTGGGTTTGGAGGCAGATCCTGCCAGGAGAGGATGAGTTACCTTGAAGGGCAACATGTGCCATACAGAGATGGGTGGGGAAATTGCCTTGAGGCTTTGCTAGTTGAAGGATCATCCTACCCCAAGGGCAAAGTCCGTTGCCTTGGCATATTCTTATAGAGCAACAAGCACAAGCAGGCACCTGCATGGTGAGTGCGCTTTTGAAGTAGCTTCACCTCCTGTTTTAGTGAAAGTCAGCCTGGGAAGGTGATTTTTCATTGCTAGTTCTGAGCAGGGCTGAACCACTGCTGGGGTTCAGGCTTACATGCTCTTCTTTGCCACCGCCACTGAAGATGGCAGAACCTGCTTGAGATATGTTGTGACTTCTGTTGAAGGAAAAGAGCAAAACAGAATTTAGGAGGCAACTTGAAGTTTTACCCCTCTCTGAAACTAGGGGTTTAAAATTCCAGGAGGTTTTCAAGTTTGTGTTTTGGTGGTTTGCCTCTTGGGCATACTTCAGCGGCCGGATCTAGATGTGGATTAGATGCACCCAGAAAACCCCAATCTTTACCCTTGCAATGTAGCTGTGGTCCCCCTGCTTTTCCTGGTGCAGAGATGGGAACCTTTGCTGCCTCTTGCCACTGTGTCCTGACCTTCGGATCACCTCCTTGGGCCACCTCAGCCACTTGCTGTTAACCCTCAGCAGCCAGAGCCTAGACCTGCCTCTATATTTATCCCCTTAATCAAAGCCAGCCCCTTGGGTGGAGCAAGCTGGATGGGTGAGCCTGCCTGTGGCTGCATATGCAGCTCCATTTTTATAATGTCTGTGCCCTTAAAGGCAGGAGAGGGAACTGTGCTCATGCTCTAGTTTTTGCCTATTGCACCCAAAAGCACTTTGCAGCCCACTGGGCCCCAAGCCCATTGCAGAGGAGAGGACGTCAAGGCTCATGGCATCTCCATGCTGGCATGGTCTTGGCTTTCAGTCTGATGGCAGATCAAACCCAGAAACACCCCCAGCTAAAATCAGACATCCAGCTTGTTCACCACCACCATGTTGGGAGAGCGACTTTGTCATCTTCCTACAGGGCAAAGAGGAAATTTCCTACTTCCCACATAAGCCGCAGCTCCATCCTCGCCGCAAGCAGACTCATGGTGGCATAAATACCAACTGAAAAGAAATGAAGGAAAGGGCTCACCTCCACACCTCCCTTCCCAAAGCAGACCTCTTCCTGGCCAGCCTGTGCCAGAGCGTGGCACAACCTCAGGGTTTTACCTGGTGGGAATAAGCCCAGTCCCAGAAAGAAAATGCTGATGGGGTGGCAAAGCAGTGGCAGTAAGTCAGAGCTCTAACCACAGGCATTGTAGTGCGGGTGCTTCACACTGTGCTTGTTTAAGCCAAAAAATCAGCACTTTTTGGAGGCTCACACACATTGTCCTTCTTGACTGATCTAATTGTTTCATAGCAATACCCTTGCAGCAGGGCTACAGCTTGTGAAGTCTGTAAAGACGCTTTATTCCCGGGCAGCATCCTCTGCTGGTGTGCGCATGTTTACACCATCACGAGTTGCACCCTTCTCCCAGCTGGGGGAAGGGGAGGAAATCGGGGTGTCCCCCAGCACCAGGGCTGCAGCCTGGCAGGAGCTGCTCTGCCTGCCCAGCCCCATGGGTGCCCAGGGCCCTCGCTGCCCTCCTCTTCCTCCCTGCCGGGGCTGCGTGAGCACTCAGAGCAAGCATCCCGCCCCTCTCCATTATAATTCCAATGTGTGCACGCGTGGGTCGGGGAGGGGGGGATGAATGCCCCCACCCCCGCACCCTTCCTCCCCCCATCCTTCCATCCCTTCATCCTCCTCCCAGAGGCGAGGGGGAGCCCAGATGTTGGCAGGCCCAAGCCGGGTTCATCTGTTTCACATGACCCAGCGCCAACTGCTGCTCGCTGCCCTCCTCCCTCCTCCTTCCTCTCCCCCCCCCTCCTCCTCCTCCTCCCTCCCCGGCTCCAGCCTCGCAGCCTCGCAGCGCGGCGGCGGCCGCGCAGGAGCCGGGCGCCGGGGGCCGGCAGGCGGGGAGAGGGAAGAAGAAGGGGGAAAAGAGGGTTACGGCATCCCGGCACGGAGCATGGGACCGCCCTAGGACCGCCCGGGGAGCCCGGCGGGAGCGGAGGGGAGCGGAGGGAAGGGCCGCGCCGGCCCCGCGCATCCCAGCGCGGAGACGCGGGCGATGGATGCGGTGCGGTAGAGCCGCGGCCTGCCGACGCTGGTGCGGCGGGGATGCTCTCGCCCCGGGCTCGGAGCTGAGGGGCCGCCGGAGCCGCCGAGGGAGCGGGAGAAGGTAACGGGGTCTTTGTCTGCGGAGGGGAGGCGAGGCGGGCCGGGACTCCCCTTCCAGCCCCGGCCCCGCGGGGAAAGCCCAGCCGCAGTGTGCGGGTTGCTCCACGCCCCCCTCCCTCCATTTATCTCAAACAGAGAGAAATGTGGGCAGCATCTGCTTTCTCTAGCCTTTCCAAAAAAAAACCAAAAAAACCCAAACCAGTCCCCAAATCCTGAATTTGGTGGGCGAGTAAGGGAGACCAGCTCGGCGGCTGGGTTTTTTTGCGCTAGAGGGAAGGAGAGGGTGTGGGGGAGAGAAGCTGGTGCTGTGATTTCTTCCCCCCTCCCCAGAAATCTGGATGCCTGTCCCCACTGACTGCTAAGATGGACTGCTCCTTCCCTTTCCAAATGGCTGCAGCAAGTTTAATGCAGAGCTGGGGGCTTCGCAAAGGGTAAAGCCCCTGGCCTGTTTTTCCTTTCCGCTATGCACCTTTTCCTAAATCAGGGGCAGAAAAGTTATTCCAGATCCAGGGCTAGAAAAGACAAATAAATAGCTCTGTTTCCAAACTGTGCCTGTCTGGGTGTATCTGCATGCCTTGCAGACATGCTCCACGTAAGGAGGGTTTCTCGGCCGCATTGTTAGCCTGCTCGCTGCTGGGGAGGGCATGAGAAAAGTTGTTTCAAGCCTCTATATAAAATTTCCAGGAGAGACAATTGTTTCTAATAATAGCCCTGGCAGCGGTTTAGCCATACAACACACACAGATGCGGGAGCGAGCTAGCAAATCTCCTCTCCCAGGCAAGCCAGGTCGCAGGGAAAGCTGAACTCCCAGCTTTTTGGTTTGGCTGGGGATTTTAAAACATGGTCCTTAACAAAAACCCCGGCACCGCTCGCCCTTTCTGCCGGGAAGGGGGTGTGGTGCCTGTGCCTGCACGCCGCACTTCATGGGCATGGCTGAGCTGGGCTTTCCCGGTGCCTTGGGTATCGGGAGAGGCTGAATCCCAGCTCTGCCCAGTGCCAGTGGATATCGGGGTGTCTCGGACTCGGCTCCCTCTAGATTGGCCCCCAGGGAGCAATCTGATGAGCATCCCCTGTCCGTGCACGGAGGAGCCACCACCGGCGTGGGTGTCTGTGCCATTTTCCCTGCTTAGAATTGCCTGCCAGGCACCAGAGAGATCTCGATGGAGCTAAAACTATCAGATTGATCCCCTTTCTCCTTGCGGCGATGGCAGAGGGCCTGGCAGGAGGGCTGCTGCCTGCATAGCTGCCTGCACACTACTTGAACCTGTGATGCTAACCCTGGCCGGGTGATGTTGCACCAGCTCGGCTTGGTGGCTCAGAGCTGCTTGTCTTGACCTTCCTGGCACAAGTTACCAGTAGCTTGTCCTCTTCCAAATATTAATATTTTTAAGGGGGTTTTAAGTACTAGTGCCAGGTGGGGACATGCCATGTGCTGCAGGAGGGAGAGGTGCTCGTGGGGAGATTTCTGCAGCCCAGCTGTGCCGCTGAGGGAGAGGGCTGTGGCAGAAGCTGTGGGGAGCTAAGGAGACATCGTTTCTTTTAATGAGAGGGGATAACCTGAAGGGTCTGCAGCTCAGCACCACCTCGTGCCACTGGTTAGGTCAGCTGTGTTTCTCAGGACCGAACAGGCTGAAGGGGATGGCAAGAGTTGGTGTTGGTCATCCCTCGTGCTGCGAGTGGCCCCATCCAAATCAGTTCCCACAGTGGGGATAACTGCACCAGTGGGGCATAGCATGTGGATTTATGCAAAAGTAAAATAAACATTTTGTTCTTAGGCAAATCTTTGTTTTAAACATCCGTGCTAGGGATCTTTGCCATTATTTGAGTATAGACACACTAATGAGCCACTCACAACCCATTGGGGCAAGGTACCCATTTCTCCTGGTAGATGGTTTCTAGTGGTCCCGATGCCATGCATCTGAACTGATTATTGCATTAAAAACACAAGTCAGTATTTGGTGATACTTGTGGTCACAGCATTGGGTCACTCAGGGCCATACAGCAATGCAGCGTCACTTGGCACAGAGAGTATCTTCGGTAGAGATCGTGTCAGATTGTTTAGCCAAGTCAAGAGCTTTGGTTAGCGCATTGGGTGTTGTTAGTAGGGACATAAGACTGGGAAAGACCTCCCAAGTCACGGAGTCTAGTCCCATGTATCACAGGTAATTAGAGTCATGCATATCCCCTTTGTTGCTACTGTTGCTTGCTGTATGAATAACAGCAGAAGGTTTGAATGCAGCTTAACAGACAGCAAAGGCAAAGTAAAACTGCATGGTATGGATGAGGGAGAAAAAGCTGTATTAGGGAGAATTTGAAAGGGGCTGGGGAGTGACTGAAGTCTCAAGTCCCGGCCTGGTAGGACTGTGAAGGAGAAGGAAGGGTCATGCATTGCGAGAAGGGTGAGACACACAGGGAAGGTATAAAAGGAGTGTGTTGATCCAACACCAACCAAACCTGGGGTCAGGACTTAGCGTTAGCCCCTGAAGATGCAGTAAGGCATTGTGTGACCCACTTCTCGTGAGCTAAGCAGGAGCAGGCTGGATCGCCGGGACAAGCTGTCACGCATGGGGCCACGCTCACACTCAGCTCTCAAGAACCTTGGGTGTCTCGTTCTAAATACTCTAGGTTTGAGGCAGTCAGTATTCCTGTACCTCTAGATTTTCCTAGATGGAAAATCTCCATCTAGCTGGGAGCCATCCCACACATGCCCCATCCCTTGGGGAGCTGGGGGGAGGCAGTGCTGCAGGGTCAGCCATAAGAGCAGGTGACTGTGGCTCCCCGGGGTCCCCATGCTTCGTTGCAGGATGGGGTGTGCTTGGGTGCACAGCTGGATCTCAAGGTCACTTGGCAATGTCAATCTCCAGTCTTCCTTGCTGACTCCCTCCTTCCAGTGGCTAGAGGTGTGGATTGCCCTGCAGCTCCAGTGCAAGCGGAGCACGGCAGCCCAGCAGGCAGCAGGGTCTGACAAGGTTAAGCTGTGGTTGAATTGCTTGCAAGCCTCCTCCAGCTCCAAATCCTAGTTTGTCCCAGCCTGAGAGAAGGGTCCCTAAGCCAGCAGTGGATTGCCCAGCATGGCCTTGGGGATCACTGCCGCTGACAGCATCCCCTGATATTTCTTGTTCTCCCAGACTTTTGACAACTTAATCCCCATCTCTCCTGTAAATCTTAATATGTGCCATTTCCTAGAAAGCCACAAACTATTTTCCGAAGCTGCACAATGAGTTGGAGCCCCTGTCTTCTGCTCTGGAGATGAATCCCATTAAGGACCAAAAAAGACTTTGACTGGTTTTGTCTCTGATCTGACACTGAGAAGAGGCCCCGGCCAGATGTTTGATCAGTTTTGAGTTTCTGGGAGCACTTTCATGTTGATGAATCACAAACACATAGGGTTTGATCCTGCCTCCCTCTGCTCCAAGTCACCTTTGCACTCCACCTGCTCATGAGCTGATGGCAGCCTGAAGGTTTATTCCTTGCCTATTTCAGGCTCTAGTAGGCTGCCTGCCAAAATAAGTAGAAGAAGAGACTGATGTTCCTCCCCTTTCCAGTGTATCCCTGCTTCATGGCTGTGTTATACTTCTCTGTGGCCCCATGTATGGTGCCAGATACTCTTGGGTGCCTCTCCATGGGGCGGGGTGGGACTTCAGCCCTTGCCCAGACTTAAAGCGCAAAGGAGAGCAGAAGAGCAGGGACCATCTGATTTCCAGTGCAGTTAATGATGTTCTTGCTTACAACTTCCTCTGCCTCCTTTCCTAGCAGATATACCGTCCTCCTGCTCTTGTCCTGAGCCGCTGTGTGGCATTTTCATGTGGTGTTAAACAGTTGCTGTGTCCCACCCTCAAGAAAAGATCACTAGTGGGTAGCAAAATGCACTTTTCACTCTTGTTTTGCACTGGTGGGTTGTGGTGTGACCTAGCGTAGTAATCTTTGGGAAAAGTCCTTGAGGGCAGAAAAAAGGGAGGCAAGTTGACTCTTTTTTACTTAAATTCACTGTAAAAGGGTCCACTGAAAATCTCATAGAAAGCTGCAAACCAAAAAGAGGTTGATATTCCCATTTTGGCTACAGAAATCCTTTGTGCATGCACTTCCACGTGTAACACGTAACATTTTGACAATGGCTGTTGGGCTTGCCAACCCGCAAGGCTCAAGCTCTGTGTTTAGATTATTTTTTTTTTTCTTCTTAGAAGTTCCCAGATCTCCCAACCAAAATAAATCCACCCTTGTTTGGGTTTCCTGACCGCGTGGGATTGAACGTGGCTGCAGCCGTACCACACACGCTGCAAGCGCTGTTGGCGTCCCGTCCATCCGAGCTGAAATATTTCACGCCGGGAAGTGCTTTGCAGATAGCGGAGCAGCCACAAGCTGACCCTGCTGCTTTACCACTGGGTTTATGCAGGACAAGCCAGGGGTAGAAAACGGCCACATCAAGTGAGCAGCTTAGAAAGTCAGCACAAAACCTGAAGCTGAAACGTGGCCTAGAGAGGAGAGAATGGACTGAGCTCTTTCCACCTTTAAAAATCGGTTTTGTCCTTGCTCTGCATGGACGGTATCTCTCCTGGCTGTCCCCAGCTAGGGTTTTATGAAGGTGCCCATCATCTCAACACGTGTCTGCCACGTGTGTGCTTGTGTACCACCAGACATTCTCATTTCCCAGCAAATGGGGCACTCAAGGGGACACGGATTATTTAGGGGACATGTAATCAGATACAGTGCTTCCTTTGTGCACACACACACACACACCCCAGCGTGGAAGCATGCTGCGAAATAAATTTGGAAGGTAACTTCCACTGCCTTCTGCAATTGTGAACTGGAAAGACAAAAAAATCTGCAAAAAAAGCACTGTCTGAAGTGGTCTGGGCTCCCTGGGATGCGTTGCAGCCCTGTTGGGGGTGGTGATACAGTCACCGAAGGTGTCACCTGGGCTTGTGCTGCAGGAGGTGGTGGGGATGGGGGGGAAGGAGACTTGTGCCTCGCCGAGACCAGGGAGAGCTGAGGGAAGTACTGAGTCTGCTTTGCCTTTGCACTGCACTGTGGAAGATGCCTTCTGAAATGCTCTGGGAGTACCGATGGCAATTCTGGGGGGAATCTGCAAATGTAAAGGTGCTGGACTGTGTCCTCGCTTTCTCAGTCCCCTCTCGCAGGCACAACTGATTGCATATGTGGCGGAAGGCTGCTCCAAAATGGGTATCGAATCCTGGCAGCATAGGGCTCAGGGGTATCAGATCCAGCCGCTGAGTTTGCAGACATTGCATCAGGCTGTTCCCTCTTCACTTCCCATCCTTAACTCTTCTGCATCGATTCTGCACGGTATTAAAGAGCTGCTGTGTTTTCTTCTGGAAAGGAACATCCTTCCCTGGCTCTTAAAACGCAGGGGCATCTGGTACAAAGAGAGGGTCAAGTTGAGGCATTTATTCCAGGTTCCTCCTGTGCAGAGGTTACAGGATGTCCATATTTACTATGTTGCGAGGTGTTCTGATGCAGAGAGGACCCGGTCTTGCTGCAGCAATAGCCGAAGCATCCTCAATACAGGCGATGCAAAATCCTGGCATTGCTCAGAAGATGAACGGGAGTATAAAAGCACAGGCTGTGGGTCCTGGAGGCAGTTTTGCCTGCTTGAGCCCAGAGTGGGGCTAGTCTTAGCTCTAGTCCTCACCAGACACGCAGGTGCTCAGCATCAGGACCTATCAGGACAAGGGAAGGCAAGTAGGATGACTTCGTGCTCCTCACCCATCTAGGAGTGCAGGCAGAGCCCGTGGGAGATGTCCCAGGCCTGTAGCCCAGCTCTGCCCTGCTCAGCACAGGGTATGCTCCCAAACAAAGCGGGAGCAGAAATGGTCAAACCAGACTTTTGCAGGACCTGTTTCTAAAAACACCTGCATCTCTGAGGATGAGTCAGCTGCTTGTCATTTGAATGTGCTCTGCATCTCTCCCTGTCCTTCCTGTGAAACCCTGGTGGGGGATGATATCCACCCAGCACCGACCCCATCAGCTGCTGCAGCTCAGGCAGAACCTCTGGTGGCTGCCCAGCCTGGGCACCAGCTACAGCCCTGGCTCTTGACATCAAATGTATGTCAAACCCGCTGGTTAGCAGCGGCTGGAAACAACCCGGTGACATATTTTTCCACTGGAAGCAGATCAGTTCTCAGAGTGTTATTCAAAACAAGAAGAAAAAAAAAAACAACACACTTCTGTGTACAGATTAACATTTTAAATTTTTTTTCACATCTGGAATGACTTTTGCAAGTGTGTTTTCTATTATGTGTTATATATAACACTGCTCCGTGCTATCTATTGACCCGCCCTGTTGTAGAATATCTGAGTGATGCACTGCCCAGTGCCTTGGCTCCATTGATCAGGGCAATCACCGCTCACACCTCTGAATGCTTAGGGATACAGTAGGTACAAAACACTCAATGACCACTAAAAGGACACTTTGAGCCTTAAATATTAATTTGTCCTCTAAAAATATTTCACACATAGTACTGCTTCCACTGCCTTGGGTCACTTTGGTCATCTTCCTATGAACCTACACTGTTTTTTTTTTCTCCAGCAAATCACACTAGTTTCAGTAGCAAATAAATCGTCCTGTCCCTCCTCTATAACTAAACCAAACCTCCTGCAAATGTTTTCCCAGAAGACTTGGATGCTCTCATGTAATTACCACCCTGTCTGCATGCACAAATGAGTGATATCTGGAACAGTTTGCTGAAAATATGCCATGTTTGAAGTGTGAAACTGTATAAAAATTACATTTTTCTGTATGTTTACAAGGAATTAAAAGTCAGATATAGGAGACATTAACAGACATTCTAACATCTTTGGGGAAAATAGTAATAATAATAATCTATTGCTATGTACTTCAGTGCCACATGGTCATTATCGTGATGATGACTCACGGTGCTTGCTGCAGTATATAGTAGGGAATGAACCAGAAGGTGACCAAGGGTCCCCAAAGAGAGGTTCATGTGACTTATAAAAGGTTGTGGAGTCCATTATTGGTAAAGGATTGCCCCAGTAGATAATTTAGGTCCTTTTCCCTTAGACCATGCTGTGTTCTTTGTGCACAGTGAGCAGAGTAAACACGGAGCTCTTCCAGGGGAAGCAAGACCTCTCCCAGGACATATCGTGGTTTTCTTGAAGCACAGCTATGCTCAAAGGTTGATGAAGCACCTGTCCCAGGACCACACTGCTTGTCTTTGTGCAAAGATGCCAGAGATCCTTCATCCTCTTTCCCTCTGAGCATCCCATTTTAGTTCTGCTGTTGATATTTATTTCTTTGGGCTGCATTAGAGACAAATGATGGATCACGGCCCTTGTATATAATGTGCAAACATGGGATGAAGCTACAGAACTTGCCTTAAAGTGATTCTTATCTAGAAAATAAGTTCATCTGGGGCAGGGGGGAAGGAAAGCTCACAAAATAAAGATGTTCTTCACACAGTTTGCCTGAGTTGAGTTAGCTCAAGAGAGGTTTACATACAGAGCAAGTTATCTTGGGTGTTAACTGGGAGGTCTGCAGCAAGGAAGACTTTCTACCTGTTGTCTTATTAACATAGGCGTGAGGGGTCTTATTTTTTGCTGTGTTTTTTGGTGATAGTGGCACTTTTTCAGCCTTTGGGCATTACTTTGGCATACAGATGAAAGGCATAGTACGGATGAATAGTCCCAAGGTCTGTAAGGTGGGATGAGGCTGTAGGCTGCCCTAGCCACACGCCTTCCACTTCCCATAGGATGCAGCTCTCCAGCTGCAATGGTTTTACATGGATCAAGTGGTTTCATCGCACCTAAAGGTGCTCCTTAAGGCTCAGTGCGAAGAGCTTGGTGTCTGCTCCACGAGGAGTCACGAATGGCTGAGTAGCATTGTGGCACTCCTCTCTCACTGGGACTTGCAGTGGGCTCCAGGCAGGAGCTGGTCTACCAGGTCTATGAGGCTGCACAGGGAAGTCCAGCAGGAGAGGATGGAAATCCTATCCCCGACTCATTTAAAACTCATCTGCACGAAAGTGCTGGCCACAGGGAAGAGCCCTGAGCTGGTGGGAGGGAGAGTACCTGGGCCACCTCGATTTTATGGTTGGACTCAATGATCTTAAAGGTCTTTTCCAACCTATACGATTCTGTGATTCTGTGATTCTGTGATTGCATGGTTATTTGTTTATTATTTATTCCCTACGCAGCCCTTACCCATTGCTAGGCACAGCCAGGATGCTGCACATGCAGGAAAGTTGTAGGAGCAGCACAGGCTTCCCAGGTCAAAGAGGAGGAGATGATAGCTACAGTATTCCAGTTTGAAGCAAGGTTTTAAGAGCTCTGGCATGTTCTTGACCTAAAAATGTTGGCCCGAAGCAGGTGTCCACATTGCACAGGTGTCCACCTGCACAACTGACCAGCTGAGTCAAGGTTTATCAAGACACACTTTTCCTGAGTTCAGAAGGGGTTGCAAATTTGTACGGTTTAAGGTATCTGTGGCCAGTGAATCCTCTAGACTAAAAATGATAAATAATACTGAAAACTGTGCCAGCTCCCTGTGGTCAGCCTCAGCTCCAGAGCTCAGAGGATGCTCTGACCAGCCATCTCAAAGCTCCTACACTCTTCACTCCTGCCTTGTAAATAGTAGGGGTAATGCCTGGATGCTGATACATTTTTAAGCTGGCAACTGGTTTTTTTTCTAGCCAGGAAAAGGAACGAAAAGAGTTACAGGGGCAAAAGAGTCAAAAGGTAGTGAATAGTATGTATTGGGATTGCCCTCTCCTCCTGCATCAACTTCAGAAGGCAGGGAGGGCATAAGGTGTTCTGCTTCCCCTTGTATTTGAAAAGATTTAGATCTGTATTATTTTTAAGAAAGAAAACAATACGTGACATAAACCAGCACAACCTCCATTCTAGTGAGGAAGCTAGCCTGTCCAGGAAAGGACTTTCTTATCTCAGGATATAACTGAAATCAGGCCTCCAAGGCTGGCCACTCTCAGAGCAGTGATTTAGGCGTCTGCTGGATAATACCCTGGTTGGTTTAAAATGCAGCGTTGGAATTAGATTTAATTCTAACTACATGGCTCAAGCACCAGTGTTTTGAGGTTACGATGCAGCGTTCCCGGCTTTAAAGTTCGCCTGAGAGTTATTGCTTGATGTTGTAAATGGACTTAAGGACCGTAGGAGACGGTTTTTCATTTCAGCCCTGATACAGTAAGCCACTTAAACACTTGCTTATGTCACACTGAAATAAAAGGGATTTATGGACATGGCTATGTGCTTTGCTGAATCAGAGCATTTTTGCTGAGCGCTGTTTAGAGAAGCATGAGAAATAACCTGTGCAGATGTCCCCGGGTGATGCAGGAGCCCGAGCAAGGCTGGAAAGCACTGCGTGGAGGAAGCGAGGAGCCCCTGGGCAGGCCAGGAACTCTTTTGTCAGCTCTCAAGACAAAACAGGGAAGTCACCAGGTCACTCAGCCTTTAGCTCGCCTTAATTTTTCTCCCATCGCTCCCCGTCAGCGTCCACACAATGGCTGGGTTGTGCCTTTCGTGGCATGCTTCCACCGGGATGACCACGGCCGACACCGTCCCACCTCCTTTCCCAGGGAGGACTCTTGCTTTCTAATTACTGGAGCTGGTTTTTTCCTTTCCTTCTGGCAAATGAGCATTTGCAGAAATGATAGCAACACTTGATGCAACCCCTCTGAAACACATCCCCTGTGCAGATCCCCCAAGCAATGGGTAATCGAGCTCCTCCAAGGGATGGCAGCACTCCCTTCCTGCAGGACAGGAGAGGTTTTTAAGAGCTGTATCTGTAACCATGGTTTCAGCAATTTCATCTCCATTCCCTAGTCCATGGGTAAGGACATTGATTTTTCAAGGGGTGGGATAAAGAGGCTGCTGGCAGGGAAAGCCAAAGGCCTTGCACATATGTTCCTCTGGTCCTACCAAACCTGTGGGACATGCTACATCATCGTCGGCGTATATTTTCTGGCCATTCAATCCAGCTATGGACTGTGCATGTATTTTACAGAGCCTTAGAGCATTTCCATAACAGGGAAACCCACGCTGCATTAGAAGCTGGAGTCTGGTTATGCATCAGCCATCGGCTGCTTCTCTTCGCATCACCATTACCCACATCTACAGCATCTTTCCTGGGCCTGCCTTTTCAGTTCCAAAGCTCCATTTGCCACCAAGTTCCCTTGAAAGAGAATGCTAAAAAGGATTTTCCTGTTTCTTTGAATATGCAACATCTTCATTATCCTACAGAAGTACTGCTAGAAGATGGCAGATGCCATCTTTGCCAGAACAAATTTGAGTTGCAGAAATGTTTTCTAATGGGTTCCTACACATTGTAGTAAGAAACATTGGTACTTCTGTATTGGCTTATTTCAGAAAGCTCAGCCCGTGTTAGGTACTGTGTTGCTGACCTTTACAAACAGGTCAGGCTATATAGACCTACATTCCCTATGCCAGGAGCCTTGTGCCAAATTAAAATCATTTTTCTCCCTCTTGAAAAAATAATTACAAACCAGACTTTCCACTATTGGTTTAGGAAAGAGTTATGGAAATAAATGGTAGAAATGAGGACCGTATTCAGAAACAACAGTTTCTCCTGACTGTCTCCCCGTCCTCAGAGCTATGAGCCACCGAGGCTCAGGTGGAAGCCAGCCTGCCTGAATATGGCCCTTTCTGGTGAAGGGGAAGGGCAGGGGAAGTAGGTGTGCACGAGGGTGTTGGACCTGGAAAGCTAGATGGCATGAGCAGTGCTGCAAACCACAGTGACGTGCATGCCAGCGCAGGGCGGCAGGCAAGCCCCATGGCCGAGATGGATGAACCAGACTGGACCGACAGTCATCTCACACCCCTTCGTCAGGGCTTGCTCCCACTGAGTCACAACTAAAGGACTTCAAAAACAAGCAAGCCCCTCTGGGCAGAACCTTGCCTGCTCCTCAGCCACTCAGCCAGTGCTGCTCCCCTTCCCACCACACACAGAGCCAGCTGTGGCCATGTCTCCTCTCCCCAGGTGCCCATGCGAGGAACAGCTATGTGGCTCAGCTCTCTGCACACCATCTTGCAGTCATTCTCATCCCAGCCACGGTCACTATTATTTATTAGGTGTTGATACAGACCAGCAACTGGGGAGGATGCTCTGTGAACACATGGCATAAAAAAGGAAGATAGTCCTTCCTCCAGGATCTTGAAGTGTGAGTGTAGGACAGGAGATGGCAGATGGATGCAGGCAAGCGAAGAGACAGCGCTGGTCAGTGCGACAGACAGCCGTTTGCAAGACTGGCCCCAGTTCAGCAAAGTGAAGTGCTGCCACATGCACAAAATAAACTGTGCAGACATCAAAACCACGCCGCTTTTCCTCCCTCACTCCCCCTACAAGCTTAGGAGTTGCCAGGATGAGAAGGCAGTAAGAAGTGGTCAAGTGGGAGCAGGATGTTTAATCTAATAGTTTATTGTAATCAGCAGGCTGTCATCTCTTCCTATCTCCTTTCAGCGGGTCTGACCAAACAGCGGGCAAAGCGACACAGATTTTTGTGTATTCAGCACAGTAATTGCCTCCCATACAGGCAGCGAGCGTTTAGGAAATATTCTGCCTCCAATTATAATTTCTGATTTGAGTCATGGAAGAATACGCCGTATTCCTCTTTATTTCTGCAGTCACCGGCTAATGAAACGTGCCACGGATATTTATAGAACTGCCATTGTAAATAGCATTTGCATTTGGTGCCTTTGAGTTATTTAGTGTGACGGCGCTTTCACCAGGAGGGTTTTTTCATTTTGAAAGGGAAAGGTTCCCTTTGGAGTTGTTTCCTCCCATCGCCTTCGCTGTTTGTGTTGGATGGAGCAGTTCCATGGGCAGTTGCTGATAATTTAGTGACGAAGTGACAGGCGTGCGGGGATTAGCTGAGCGCGGTGTGGGTTTTTGGGCTGTGTCACGGACAGTTTATAGGATTCTCCGAGACAATGTCTGGAGTTACAGCGAAGATGAATAGAGAGGAGGGCAGTTGCCAGAGCAGTTTGTGCCACAGAGCAAAACAACCGCCAGCCTGCCTTCCCTAGGAAACTCATTGTGTAAATATTTGGGTAGGAGCCTCCAAAGGAGATTTAAAGTCTTGTGATAAAGGCAACTAAAATGTCCTTTCCTTGAGAAAAACAGCTATGATCCAGAAGATCCCATGAGTAACCACAAGAGATATTTCCTTTCTGTAGCATCCCTTTATTAGAGTGAACGAGCATGTACGTTAGGTCTTGTTGTCACTGATGGATCTTAAAGCATTTTGCAAAGGAGGTCAGCATCAGTTTTTCCATCCTCAAGGTGCAGAAGCCAAGGAGCAGAGAAAGCACACACGCCTTGTGTATGATCCACTCTCCTGCACACTAATCCAGCACCTCACCCACACAAACCTATCGCTTCAGATCTTCACGTGCCTTACAAGCACCATCTGTGTTTGTGTATTGGAGATATATTATCCCTAGTCTTTACACACTCATGTACATAAATGACAGAGCTTTTCAAAAGCGCTCATGTTAAGCTCTCCAAGCGCTCGGGGGTCATGCCGCATGTGCAGGCACTAAAAGAAGTGGCAGATTTTCAGAAAAATGTGATGTACTGAGCTGTTTTGAAACAAAAATCTGTTCTGTATTTTGGCACATAATTTCCATCTGAGTTCGTGATAAGTCTGGCCCATGAAATGCATGTGGCCCACATTCACAACTGGCGTGTGCAGCTCCCTGCCATATGGATGAACCGTTAGCACTCAGGAGTGTGTAACACAGTCCTATCTCTTCACACATCTTGAGAAGCATCGGAAATTTGGGGGGTTGATGTGGGTACAGCACCCTTGGCTGTTGGAAGGCTCTCCTGCGCTGAGCACTAGAGCCCGGCTCCAGGTATGGGACAAACCACATGCAAGCAGCTGAGCAAGCAACAGGCACAACTGTGGAGCTCACCTGGGAATTGTCTCGCCTAACTTGAAATGTCTGAAAGTTCTCTCTGCTTTGAGCATCAAGGGCATCTTGACTGTTAGCTTGAACGAGACACTTGACTTTTTACTTTCTGGAGTTAGGGTAGAGGGCTCTTGCCCTCCAGAAGGAAACTGGGGGGCTGTGTTGCTACAGGAAAACTCACTCACTGAGCTTACGGTGAAACCCAGGACTTGATCAGGAGCAAACTCCCCCACTTCCCTGCCACATCAAGTGTCCTTCTCTTCTGTCAACAGTTCTGCTCAACCATCGCTTCTTGTCTCTTTGCTGGGATTTTGCTTTCCCATGGTGAAGGGAAAGCCGTGCCTTTGTGCCCCTTAGCTCTCGGTTCCTCCCATCCTTCTCTGGGTAAGAGCATTGGGAATGGAGAACTTCAATTCACTCCTTGTAGTCATCCTCCATCCAAACCCTGGTGCTGCTTCACTCATGCTTAGTGACCTCCTGCTCCCATGTTCCCATCTATATAGGGCTTGGTGTTGATTTCCCTTCTCTGGTTACACAGAAAGGGTTCTTTGACTTGTCTCCCTAGAGCCAGCCACAGCTCCATCCATCGCAGTGCAGCAGATAGCGCAGATCAGCCAATTTGCAAAGCGTCAGAAGCAGCATCTTTCATGCAGACAGACTGTGCTAAATCAGTTCCTTCTCGCTGTGCTTTGAAACATTCCCATTTCTTGCTCTGACAAACTAGCAGAGTTCGTATTGATCTGATGATGCAAAAAAGCACATAGTGTGGGCTTCAGACACCTGGTGGAATAATAAAACAGAAAGGAGGGAGGGAAAGACCAGCATAGTTTATCTTATATCAAGGAGGAAGTCTGTCTTCTACCTTCTTTTCTTTTCTCTTGGAAAGCACCATTTGTTTCAAAGGGAAGTGAAAAGCCCCATGGCTGGGCATCCTGTCTACAGAAGGAAATACTGTGGCAGATCTCCAGCCACGTACGTTGTGGTCCTTCTGAGCTTCAAAATATCAGCCAAGACAAAACCAGAAGCTCCTTCACTGTGTGTGTTGGTACCTGTGGCTGGGAGCAGGGGCCGGTTCTGGGTGTCTTTCTCCTGGAGCAGCTCTTCACCCTTTCTTGTGCAGAAATGCCTAGGTAGAAACAGCCTGCAGGCCACCAGCTGGGGTCATTAGCCTGTAGCATGAACCTTCAAACCGCTGAGAGGTAAAGAAACAAGGTGCCACTAAAGAAATAAAGCATGTGCCTTGCTGTGTGCTCACACACTGCCTGACCAAACTATAAAAATGATTGTGGTCTTTGACAGCCACTTTGCTGATGGACAGAACTGCTAGGGTCAAGCTGATCTGAAAGCAGTGTGCTTTCCCTCCTTTCACTCCTCCTTCCTCCCCCTTTCCTGCAAGTGATGGTCATGAAATGCCTTGCAATTAGCCAACCATCATGTGCTGCATTTCAGACCTTCACTTTATTCAGATACTTCATGTTACCAGCTGTTTGCATTTGGGATTTCTTTAAGCCGTGAAAGCACTAAGGAGATACAAAACTCTGGGTTGGAAAAACATGGAGAGCTAAAGAAGCTCCACACGGAAAGCAAGCGCTTTGCTGAAACACTAAAGCACAAAGTCAAACATCTCAGAAAATTTTCCCTCTTCCCCCTTTCACTTTCTTTTGTTCTCATTTCAACTTTGGTATAACCAATGGAGCGTAACACGCGAGAGCTGGACTGTGCCTCCCTGCCATCGCATGCTACTGCCACGATAAACTCACTGCTTTATCTCTTGCCTTGGGTAAACTCATATTAAAACTGGAATATCACTGCATACTCCCCATTTTGGGGATGCAAAAGCTTGCAGTTCCCTGTGCCTGTGTGAACACGACCCATGCCACTCTTATTCCAAGCAGGGCAAACCATTGCAAAGCCCTTCTGCAAGCCTCTGGCATAGCTTTAGAACTGAGCTGAAAGCTGTTTAATACAGACTTCATAGAGAAAAATCTCACTCACCAAGTAATATACCTTATGAGAAGCTATATTTTGCATAACATTACTTACCGGAGGAAACTCTTGTAAGAAGACAATTTATTGCCATAGGGGTAACCAGCTGACATTTATGAGAAGCTTTGTTTTACAAGGCTTTCCTTTGGCTGCAATGCCAGGGCTCCAGTTGTGCTCACGGAAAATGAGAAGGAAAGTGATGTTATTTAGCATGCACGGTACTCCAGAGGCATGCTGGTGTGAGTAACAACGGGGGTAAAGTCCGCTTGGGTTGCATGGGATTGTGCATGCCAGGATTGTAAATTTGAGATGAGTTGAACGGAAAAGCTCATTTTGACTGAAGTTGTCTCATAATAAACTCCCTATCTTGCATGGCCAGCTTGAGGCTCAAGAGAGTTGTTGGCACATCTGAATTTCTTCTATGGGGAAGAGGCCAGGGCCAGGGTAAGACTCGGTCTGTCCTGGCCCCAGGAAAGGGGGAGATGGATGTGGGGACAGAGCTGGCAAGAGGGAGGACAGGAGCACCCAGCAGAGCCTGGTGGGCTCTTGTGCCGAGTGCCAGTGACCGGCAGGGTGAAGGCGATGCTGCTGGAGACAGCCAAGGTTGCAGACCCCATGGCAATGGCCACACACTGCCTGGGCTCTCAAACAGGTGAAGCTGATGGTGGGGCATCCACCACCACCTCCTGGATGCCAGTGCATCTGTCCTCATCAAGCCATGGGAGCAGGTGATTTTTAACCTGCAGAGCTAAAGCAGAAAGCCGAGCTGTCCTCAGTTAACCCCCTGAGCCCACACGTCCCCGTTCTCTGCAAGGCAGCTTTGCATCCGGGGCTCAGCTCAGCTGGTGCCAGTGGGGAGAGGTGATGGGCGAGGGCAGAAATGCCCAGGTCCTGCGGCAGCCGCATCCCCGACAGCCTGTACCTCCCCCCCCCCGCCCCCGCTAGGCTCTCATGGACCCTCTGCTCCCTTCTGGTGATGCTTTAGGACTCGCCGTGGCAAGAAATACCATTAAATTGAGCTGGGGATCCATGCAGCGCTCAGGAAGATGCCTTGGCTGGAGGGTGGTGGGTCCCTGGGGGACTGAGCCATGCTGCGGGGCTGAGCCGGGTCCATGCCACCGTGGGTCCAGGCATGCGTGAGTGCCATGGCGTGAGCCCGTGCCGGGGGGCTGCCTGCGTGCTGCCTAAGTCGTGCTGAGGAAGGGATTTCCAAGAGCCAAAGAGGCTTATGCAGTCCATATCCCATTAGGAGACAGTGGGATTGTGCCCGTGCCTGTGCACGCTGAAGGGCTTTGCGGGGCTGAGTCTAGATCTGTAACTCTGCAAAGCAAAGTTGCTCCTCACTTACAGTGCTCCATGCAAGAGGAGAGCCAGGAAAGGGCGTGACCAATTGTGGAGGAGTTTCCTCAGGCTGTGGCTCATTTATTTCTTAGCATCCCAATCTACAGGACCTTGAAAGAAATAGCCTTCTATACCTAAAAGTTTTATTGATATTATTTGTTAAGAGTTGTAATAAACTATATTGGTATGGAAGCACCTTTGGACCAGTATAATAATATCACGAGTGGCTCCTGTGGTACATCTTAAATAGGACACCCCAAGTAGGACAAGCCCATTTGGGGATTCAGGCCCAAACGAGCAGCTGGTGCAACCCCAGGGAGCACCATCAGCATGGCCCAGGGAGGAGCCTTGCTTGCTCCGTGCTACCTCTGGGATGGCTGAATCCTTGCTGTGGAGGGCTTTGGGGGAAACTTGTCTGGATGTCTCCTCTGCCGGCCAACCTGGCTGCAAAGCTGGATGCTGCGGTATAAAATGTTGGGGCCCCTGTGCTGCAAACCGTCCCCTTGGCCCCATTGTTCACACTGGAACGACCTCCTCCCAGCAGCTGCATCCAAGCAGATGCCACACGCTGCTCCGTGGCAGCTACCGGGGTGGATTTTCTTTTTCTCCTTCCAGCCTTTTCTTTCCCCCGGTGCCAAAAGAAGGGGGATTAAAAAAAAAAAAAAACAAAACAACACAAACCGAAAGCACCACAGCGAATGAAAGCCTCCAGCTTGCGCTGGGGGAGCCGGCAGCCCTGTGCCAAGCTGGAAAGCCGAGCGCCCTGACGCACGTGCCCCTTCTCTCTTGCAGATGACGGAGGGCCGCAGATGCCAAGTGCACCTCCTTGACGACAGGAAGCTGGAGCTCCTTGTTCAGGTAGGAACCGCACGTTTCACCATGTGATAGTTTGCTGTGGCTGTGGATTTTCGCTGGGGTGGGGAGAGAAAAGGGTTTTCAGCGGGTTTTCTCAGCAACTTCGCCCCATGATTGCCTGCAGAGCTCAGGGAAGATGCATTAGTGCTGGGTGGGGAAGACCTGCAAAGACATATCTGTATGGAGGACTAATTCAGGATGTATTTTGATTTATTCTGTGCCAAACCAGTCCCGGTTGCTGCCAGTGAGAAGGAAAGCATCTCTGGTCATTTTTGACAGTGTTACTGTATTACTTAGCTATTTTTTGAGGCATTGCTTAGCTGTGAGAAATGTATTGCATCTGCTTAAAATACCTCTAGCAATTGTTTTTATCTACTTTACTTGCCACCCTGAGTTTCTGGGGTACGAAGCCTGGCTGCGCACCGGGGGTGGCTGTGCCCCATGCACTCGCCTGCGCCCGGAGTGCAGCCGGCAGCAGAAGAGGCTGCGGTGGTGGTGCCCCGGGGCAGGCATTGCTTGAGGCATTACAGAGGTTGTAAGTCATGTGTCAAACACAAGCATGCATTAAAATAAGTCTGTGCTCCATCTGTCTTATTTTTTTACTTAAAAAAAAATTTGGAAAATTAGGAAAAATGAGAGTCTGGTGCTGGCTGTGTAATGATGGGCTGACAGAAGCTGTAGTGTCCTCAGCTTTTCTGACAATTTTGGCTCGTGCCTCAGAGATCACCAACGGGTTAATAACAAGAATTAGAAGAATGTCTTTCCTTTTACAAATGCTGCTGGCCAGCCGCAGACAGCCCAAGAAGCAGGAAATTAAACTTCCCATAGCGCCTAAAATCCCCGGCCGCAGCTGATAAGCTGGGAGGGGGCCAGGATCCTACCCAGCACAGGCAAACCTGAATGGGGATTTCTGAAGGCAACTTGAATCACCGGAAGCACAGTCAGCCTCGCTTTCTGGAAAGTTGCTTAAAAATACCATTAACGAAACGTTAACGCGTAACATTTTTTCAAGTACTTAGTCGCCGAGGAGGTGAAATCCCTCAGCTCTCCGAGAAACTTGTCAAGTGCCCGGATAACCACGAATGAGCCAGGCCAGGGCTGGAATGAGAACAGCTAAATCAGGATGACTAATTAAACCAAAACACCATACCAATGGTCTCCGCATGGCAAGCATCCCTGCACCAGCCTGCACCGGGCTCGTTGATGCTTAGCAGCTGGCTGGGGGAAGTTCAGCCACCTTCATCACAAGGATGCAGCACTTGGCTTTCTACTTCATATAAATGTCTTTTTAAATTTTTCTTAGTTTGATGAAAAATGAATGGGCTATTGGAGAACAGCTCTGCTAAAGCACTGCTCACAATATTACTAATCACAGTTTAAAATATACTGCGGGAAATCTATATGAGCTGCCCCGGCCAGCCTGCTTATTTGGGGTTTTTTATCGATAACACAAAAAACCCACAGTGAAGATGACAGTTGAGGAGGCTGGTTTGGGAAGCTCCGTGTCCATTTCTGAGTAAGCAGAAACAATATCACGTGATATTATTTTTTTTAAGTGTTTGATCACACCTTCAATGGGAATTTCTCGTGATCAATATAGGAAGCGAATTGCTCTGTAAATCACACTAACTAGTTTGCAAGTGACCCATGGCTGAATTTTATTTGTACAATAAATCATTTCGCTGTTTTCAACTAATGTATGAATGGGGAAAGCCAGGAGGTGTGATTATGAAAAATTCATACCCAGAAAAAGCAGTAACCTCTGTTGCTGCACGCAGGTTGACCCAGCTCTCTGAGCAGCACCGTGCCCGTATGTGTACAGGATTGTCCACTGAGGCATCTCAGATGCTTTTCTGGTTAAATGAGGTTTTTCAATGCTGTTAGGTAGTCTCTCCTCAGGGCAATAGTAAATAAACCACTTTTGGGTGGAGCAGACAACAGAGGAAGAGGATGTTTGGATTCGAGTGTGTCTCCAATACTCTTCGCAGACGTGGGCACAACACTTTGGTTTGCCTGCCTGTAAAGCATGGGCAAAGCCACCGGCTTTGGGGTGGTTCTAAGGCTGCTCCGCTCGGGGCAGGAGCGGGCTGATGCTACCCAGACGAGTCGTGCTTTGCCCCGGCAGGTCCCAAATCAATTAGGCTCCCTTCAGGAGCAACACGCGCTTTGCCAGGAGAAATCTCACCAACTGAGTTATTGTTTGTAACTTGTGCTGAGATGTCAGATAAAAGTTGCTTTGTAAGTTCTGAGCACAATTATTTTTATTATTACCTTATCTCATAGCTGAACTGAATAAGAAGCTGTAAATAAAATGTTCATCCAACCCCGAGCTTCTAGTTGTCACTTCAAAGCTGTATTTTTCTGTAGGTATCTTGCCACAAGCTGAAACGGCGCGCTGATCTGCTGGTTTATGCTGTGAAAAAAATTCTTCCATAGCTGTGTTGGGCCTTAGCATCTAGATCTGCGCTGGCTTGAATTGCCCTGGAGCTGGGCTCTCAAATTCTCGTGTGAAATTTCCTCCTTCCCACCAACCACAACCTTTCCTGGAAGCTTCTCCATAGCTAATTTCACACTCCTGGGGCAAGTTTAGGAGAGACCACTGGGAATCAGTAAAACTGATTTCTCTGCTGTGGGTGAGATCAAAATACTGTCCTCACCTGGATCTGGCTTTATGCAGCCTTGCAGCGCTTGCATGTGCGATATCAAGTGCTCTGCTTAGAGAAGGGTTCGGGGATCCTGCTGCTGTATTTTGGTGTGGAAAAAACCAGCAGAAGAAGCTGGGTCTGATTGAAGGAGGGAGATGGGTACAGCTTCCTCGAATGGATGCAGGAGAGCTCCTGGAGCATCTTGAAACTGCTTAGGCCAGTGACTCAGGAGCTGAAATTATTTCCTCTCCTGCTGCTTCGAGTGCTGCTGGGCAGAAACAGATGCATCTGGGAATGATCAGGGTGTTTGCAAAAAGCAGTGTATTAAGCAAATGCACTCCCTTTTTTGTCTGTGAATTAACTGTGATCAGTCTCAGGGGTTTATGAATATGTCGTTCGAAACATATCAATCGATGGTTAATGAGGACCATACCTCAGGCTGCAGGAGGACGGCAAATGGTAACCGTGCTCCTGCGGTTGCTCACAGGAGTCAGCCTTGGCTCTGCGCGACAGCTCCGCCAGACCAGATTGAAATGTTTCGCCACCACAAATTCTCTCCCAAAACTATAAAGACCCCTCAGAGTGGCCACACAGCTATTGCCAGTGGGATCGCCCATGCACATATGTTTTATTTGCATTACTGAGCCCCAAAAGTAAGATTTTGGCTCAGAGGCAGCATTTATAACCCCTTCTGTGAATGCTGGCTTCCTTCGATGTTGGCACGTAATGCAAGGGCTTGGGGTTACCACCATCAGGAAAGTGATCCTGGGTTTAGTCAATCAAAGAGTCTGGACTAAAGTCTTTTCCTCCCAAGTTGAGCGGCTGCAGAGCGGTACAGCAGCAGCTAAGGAAAAGCAGAAACACAAGGCTTTGCAGATAAAATAAAGCCCTCCCCAATGTGTTTTGTCAGATAAATGCTGAAATTTAGAAGGGCTAATCATAAACGGAGACAGAGGAGGATCATATGGAAATCTTTTCCTGAGGGTCTGAAACTCAAAGGCTGTTTGACTTGGGATTAGGAAGAAGAGTTGCATTTGGTATGTGTTTCATTTGATAAATGCCTGTTGATGATCTGGTGTGTGTGGCAAGTTTACATAGGGTATTTTTTTGACAGCGTTTTCTTTCTGAGCAGGAGCAGAGGGTGGCTCCTTGGATCTTCTTACAATCTGGTTTTTTTTCCGTTTTCTGTTTGATGCATGTTTAGTTTCTAACGCGGGTTTTTTTTAAAGTGTTTGGCTTTATCCAGCTAATCCTTTTCAGCGAGTGAGTCCCTTTTCTTGCTTCTGGAAAATGGATTTGCTCACGTTCCCCGCTCTCAGCCTCTCTATCTGTTATATTATTTCCCTGTGACCGTGTACCATTTGTCTGTTGCACATGAAAGGTTTGCGTTGCTTTGTTTAAAGACTTTTGCATAATTGGCAATGCGTTCATTTTCATGTGGGTTTTTATAAACATGGCTTTTTTCTGGGCTGGCTGAATCGGGCGGCCTGGCTCGCTCCCGGCTCCCGTGCCAGCTGCCCGTGCCTGTTATCTGACAGCGGCTCCGGCAACTGTCATCTGAAAGTGTTAAGCCTCCTAATTCTTTCTCTCTGGAAGAGTTATTACAGAAACGGATCTCATCCGAGGCTCGTAGCAGAGTCGTCTGTGGGGTCTGGAGGGCTCTGAAATTTGATTGTAGGAAATAACTGGGCATTTTGTTTCTAACCTTCCCCCCCAAGGAGCACTGAGCCTGATTTGCAAGAGCCAGGGAGAGACGTGGAGGTTAGCACCACGCTTGTCTGTAGGTATTTGGGTGGTTAACCCACCTGGACGTCCGTGTTACCACTTCTTAAGTAACTCTTGCTACCCAAACAGCTCAGGGTAAGCTAGGTAAGCTTGCAGCATTTCTGTCTCCCAGCTGCAATGCAAGTGCATCCAAAAACACGTTAACAGCAATACATATATACATACAGCCAAAATTAATGGCATGAGCAGAACATCCCTTTCCAACATTTTTGCCTTGCACACCGACTCTGCTTTGAGTGGGTCAGGAGCCCTTCAGGAGCCCAGGACCTGTCTCCAGTGTGCCTGCTATGCTTCTGCACCTCATCCCCGGGAACCGCCTCCAAGCCAGACTGGGAGACGCCGGTAGCTGTGAGCCAACGTGGCTGGTGAGGTGCCTCGTGGGCTGGTGACTCACTGCCGCACGGATGGCTGTCACCAGCGTGGCCATCCCGGTGGAGATGCTCAGTTCAGAGCGCACCGGTGTCCCTTGCTCCTCCAGGCTCAGCCTGGCTGAGCTCAGCCTGGGGCCAGGCTGCCGCATGCTGTCCTGGTGAAGATACAGCATCTTTTGAGAGCAATAACTCCACTAATAAAGGTTAGAGGGAGAAATAAAATGTTCCCCTCTCCTCCCAGAATGCCGTTAGTGTTTTTGCAATATTTTCAGTATTGGTCAGGAAATTGCAGTCAATGGGGGTTTACCTGTGTTTTCTTGCTGCCTCACTTTTGTGTGCCAATAAGTATGGTGGTTACCTGGGCTGGCATGGTGGAAAAACTGCAAAGGTTCCCCTTTAGGTGGTACTGAGGATGGCACCTGCCTGCCATCAGGGAGAAGCTGTCTAACTTTGGAGACAGGTTTTGCATGAGGACCACAGCAATATATCCCATCCTCAGAGCAGGATAAGCAAGCCCCATGATGGGCTGAATCTCTCCTGGGAAGCCACAAAAATTGCAGAAAAATGGGGTCCAGCCCTGCTCCACTGCCAAAACTGGGGATCCCTTTAAAAGCACCAGCTCCCGGGCTGATGCAGAAATGCAGCCGCGCGGCCCTGACCGTACATGGAGACGTTTGGGTGCCAGTAGCCATCCTCGCTGTGTGGGAGAGGCAGCACGGTTCCCTGCAGCGCTCGCAGGCTCTGCTCCAAAAGCGCTTTTAACCATCGCTGCGGAAGGCGGCAGCAGCCAGCACGAGGAGGCAGGAGCAGGCAAGAGGGTGAGTACGGCCCTGCCGGCCCCGCTGCCCTCCCTTACGCCCTTGCAGGAGTAGCATGGTGAATATATTGCTGGAGTTGCTTATAGGGTATGTCCTATAGGGCATGGAGAGCTGGGATGGGCTGGCAATGATGACCTCGGTGAGTGTCCAAGGAGTGACCCACTCCCTGCCTCCCCACTTCCTACCCAGCCTCTCCATACCTGCAACAAAACAGCTGGAAAGCGTCCCTTCATCTTAATGCAAGGGCTCAGCATTGGCTTGACAACTGTCCCCTGGGTGGCTTTGTAGGTTGTGGGTTGGTGTGTTGCTCCTCTCCAAAAAAACCCTGTGTGTTTTCTGTAGGGCAGACAAATAACTGGAGACCAAGCTGAACTCGAGTGGAGTTTTCTACTAGGAATCTGATGGGATCCAGTCCCTTGCACTGAGAAAATGTGCAAAAATTTGATTTGGATCATAATTTAAAATTAGTTGGAGCTGAAGGGGTGCTCAGATCTGCCTTCTGGAAAGGAGCCTTTATTTTCTGTAACTGCAATTTTAGGACTCTGGTATAAGTCAGAATTCAGAAACAAATCCTGATTTACTACAGCAAGAGTGAGACTGTAGTCGAGCTCAGGAAGTGTTTGGAAAATTGCAAAGCAGATTTTTTAACATCTTTGGCATTAAAAATTATTGAGATCCACAGCTTTGGATCAACTTGGAAGCCGTAGAAGGATCCTGGCAAGCAGTGTCTGAGGTGAGATGTACATCACCGGCACACACCATGCAATTGCCCCTCCACAGCCTGTGGCTCCTGGCAGGTGAACGGTGTGGAGCCATCTCTCACCTGCAGGAAAGACTCCTTCTGGCCTTTCACTGTCTCTCGGGTCCTTGTTTGAGAGTTTTGATCATTTTGAGCATGCCTGCAAATGGGGCAAATGTACGGCTGGGTTTGGTCACCATGGGACAGAGAGGGACAGAGGAGATTGCTCTGCAATAAGGGAGGTGGGAGCCCAGACCAGCAATTCATGTCTGTGCCCTCACTGAGCAACCAGTGAGCTATGAGTTAAGAGCTTTTCTGCTGAAAATTTGGCTGTTTATCAAAAAATAACATTAGGAAAATACGTTGAGCATTGCTCCAAGGGGAATGTGGTGCTGGGAGCGTTGTTGGCTTTCCCAGTCAGCGCACCTCCTGCAGACAAGGTTGCTGCACGATACCTAGATGTTGTCTTAGACTGGATAAATGGATAAATGAAAAATGAACTAGGAGAACCAGGTCTGCTCCCAAACCCAGCCTTTCAGCCTGCAAGGCGTGACTCTGTTGAGCTGCTCTGCAGAACCTCAATAAATGCCCTTCAACAAGCATCCACCACTGCCATCCATGGCCTACCGAGCATCTGGTGTCAGGCTGGAGGGCTGTATCTCTGGGGTTCATTTCTCAGCTTAGGCTCCAGTGAACCCAGAATTCCACAGAAGCCGAGCCTGTAGGGGAGAGTGTTTGCTGGGAAATGGAAATGGAAGAGCACAGGGGCAGAAGAGAAAGAAATTTGATGTGCAGAGGTGTGGAGTGAACAATTCAGCTTAAGAGCCAAGAGGGATCTCAGGCAGGGTGAAGGTGGCAAAGCAGATCCACTCTAGGTTGCCCTTGATTACGAGGGCAAAACTGAAGGGATTTGAGTCAGGAGGTGGAATGAGCATCTCAGAAGGAAATCCTGAGCAGGGCTCAGAGACTGGGGGTGGAAGAGCCTCTGCTGTGCACCCTGGCTTGGTTCCATCAAGGCCAATATGGTGGTGCTGGCCCCAAGAGGCTGGTCCAAGCTCAGCAGCTCCCAGGTATGCTGGGTGGTCCAGGCTCCCCTGAGCTCACCGTGGGTGACCACAATGCTCAGTGAGAATGGACACGGCCCCTGTGCTACAGACGGCACTCAAAGGATGGGCCTGCGGGAGGAGAACACTCTCTAAGGTCAGACACCAGCAAGGCAGGCTGTGCGGAGCAAGCTGGCAGGTCATGCCAGTTGGTGAGGTTCACCGAGAGCAGGATTTGAAGAGAGCAAGTAGGGTGCATAACTCCAGGGCAGGGATCAGCAGCGAGCCCAAATGGACAGGGAGCATGGAGAGCCTCCAAGGGGATCTGCCATGCAGCGAAGGTCAATCTGGTCGGGCAGCTCTAGAGAAAGCAAAGCTGTGTCTAGGAGAGACAAGACTGGAAATTAATGAAACCCAGCAGGGATAGCTCAGTCCCTCCAGATTTGTTCCTCAGCCGCCTGCAGGTTGGCATAGGCATGGGAGGAGCATTAGCAGAAGATGGGACAAGTGGAGGCAGGGGGCAATAGCCGCTGGGAGCAAAGTGACCCCGGAGAATGAGTCAGGTCAGGGCTGACCTTGCCCATGGCAGAGGTACTTCTGTGTCTTGAGGAGGTTAACTGCAGGGGATGATGCTTCTCTGGCACAGTAATGCTGCGCATTCCCCACTTTCTGAGCTGCGTGCTGGTTTCTGAAGAGAGCTGAGAGCAGGTTTCGTCCTTTTGTGCCCTAAGACCCCTGTGACCCAGCCCTGCACATCTATCAGGTGCCACGTTAGGAGCCTGAGGGAACAGATTCCTACAGCAAAGTGCTTACAGCCCCGTAAGAACATAAATAGGGAATGGCAATCACGCTTCTCCATGGAGTGAAATGAGGGTGTGACTTGCAAGGGCCTGCATAATCAATATCCCTATTATCAGTCTTCCAGAATAAATTGCATTTAAACTAATACAGGCTGGGGAGCTATCCATGAGCTGTCAGGAGAGAGATAAGCTGAAGACATATGTTTATTCATACCGCGTATGCTGAGAGCTGGATATTCTTTACAGCTGGCCAAATGTGGGTGAAGATATCTAGTAATTTTTTTTCAGTTATTCTGCTAAAATTTGTCAAGTAATACCCTTAATTTTAAGCATACATGGAGCTTTTCAAACTTATGGGGAGGAGGGGGCTAGTGACAATCCCAGTAAAACATCTGGTGAAGGGAGAAAGCTCTTTCCTTTCTGATGAGTTAAATCCTGAAGTTTTGTAGAGCATCAGCAATTTAAATTGTCCTGCTGACCTCCCACCACATACACCAGTACAGGAATGGCACATCCAGCATCTAATCGCTCCGTTACAGAGAAAACGTCTCACTCACAATTACTTGGGAGAAATTAGAAAATTCACTATTGTTTCTGCCAGGCTCAGCTGCTCCATGGCTTCAGTGGAGCTTTTGTTTGTGCCTGGGCCAACCTGCGAGTGTCTGACAGAGGCTGTGACATACATCATTGTAGCCCATGAGATGCTGCTCCAGCCATGGACAACCCAATGTCCCCCAGCCTCGCTTCCCCCTCCCCGGAGCGACTGCTGGGCTCAGCCACGGGGCACCACCAAGCACAAAGGTGGAAATAAATTGGGTTTAGCAGCAGGATGATGAGGCTGAAATGCATAGAGCTCCTTCCGCTCTCCGCTGCTGCTCCTTTGTGGTAGAGCAGCCCTTGTGTTGGTGCTGTGTCCTGTCCCTTGCCCCCATCCCCATCTTGCCTGAGCACCTGCCTGATTCGGTGCATGGCGGTCACTGGTGAAGTTCATCTCGTTTAACCTGAGGCACGTACAGCATGGGCATCTGTGCCTGAGCTAGGCTTTTACAGGCAGTGGAGAGAGGAGGGCACTTGTAGGGCATGGCTGAGCTCATCCTAAAATAGATTGTCTGAAATGAATCATGCCCCTTTCTCTCCTTGATTGCAAAAGGAGTCTCTGCAATTAGGTCTGGGGTAGGGGTTCATGCTGTGGATGGTTATGTGTGACCAGAGCAGTCCCTCTTTGGCTCTTACTCCTCCTTTCACATCCCCCTGCCTGGACGAGGAAACCCAAATAGTAAATTCAAGTAAGAAAGTGCTAAATGTGGCACAGGACAAAAGCCTGTCTCCTGGAAGGCAATGGAAATGGAAATAGAAAATTATTTTTTTATAGCATGGTCTGAGCAAGCAATTTTGAAAAATAATAACGTATGTACCAGATGATTTCAGGAGATATTGAACAGTCTAGAAGAGTGTAGCTCAGAAGAAATTATGAGCAAGGCAGCATAGCAGATTTATTTTCAAGCCAAGGTAAAAAATGTGCATTTCCAATCCGAGCTAGCATTTCAGGATGGAGCATTTCCCCTTATTGCTGCCATTGGACTGTGCAGTACAAATACTAGGTTGATAGTGAATGAGAGGTGCCAGGCTTGATTGTCTGAGCTACATTACTCGACTTATAGAAAATCGTTTTGTATTCCCTTTCCCTTTCCTTTTCAGCCACAAGTGAATGCAGCTTAGACAAAAGATCTCAACTTTCAGCCAAAAGGCTCTTCCTTCGGCATGGCACAGTGAGAGCCTCGGCCACGAGTGAGGCTCCTGGGCTCAGGCGTATTGCACGTAATGAGCAAACCAGGTCTTGAGCTGTTACCATCTCACTGGGAAATGGTTTCCTTTCCCTTTACCTTGCTGCAGGTAACCACAAGCAGCAGCTGGCCGTGGCTGCATGGTGTCAGGCTGGAACGGTTTGCCAGCAGCGATGCATTCGGGCTGGTTAGTTTAGGGCAGCCCGCGTGCGCTCACACAGACACGGGTTTCACATCACACCTGGCAATGGCACTGAGCGAAGCAAAAAGGAGCCGGATCCAGCACCGTGGTGCTACCAGCAAAGGTTGCTGGGGCTGGTTTGCCCTGCTGGCCACAGTGTGCAAGGGAAAGGAGACATCTCTGACCACGCAGAGGGGACAGGAGCCTGGGGACGGGCAGCGTGGGGATGCGAGGAGACCACGCTGCCCTTCCTGAGGGAGGCCTGGGTGCTGCCCAGCCCTGCCCACCCCACCTCTCCCTCTCCAAATCCCATCTATTCCCCCTGCCTTTGCCCAGGAGTGTGTTTTTTAGGGCCAGTCTCTTTGGAAATGATGCGAAATGCCATCCTCAAGTGATCGAGCAAATCTCCATCCCCCAGCCTTCCCCGTATTTCCAGTGTGTGGCTTGTCAGTCCTTTCTGTCTTTATTTCGGGGAAGCGCCTACTCATGAGGAAGCTTTGGGCGATCTGATGTCAAAATGGATTTGTCTCTCTCTTTGGTGGTTCATTTTCCCGAATTCCCCTCCTCCCCCAGGGATGCACTAGCCTGCTGACGGCAGCACGCCCGTGAGTTCGGTGCCCCGAGAAGGAGCGAGGCAGGCACAGCAACTGCTGCGAGCACAGAAAGGCTGCCCGTGGCATTCGTGTCGGCTGCGATACGGGATGTCATCAGAAAAACCATCAGCTTTTCTAATTTTCAGGACAGAGGAGATGGCTCTCAGCTTATAACTGGGTCATGCTTTAAAAAAATCTGCATGACCTCATCGTGAGCAACAAGACATGTGCTCGTTCTTCCTTTACGTTCCTTTCCCGACCTCCCCCAGAGAAGCAGTCCTGTCGGATAAGAGGCTGTTAATACAGATAGGATGTCTTTTACTTTCCCATCTATCTGCACTCAAAGATGGCTCATCACCATTATGTTTGAACGAAAACTCTTCTGTTATTACCTTTGCTGGGAAAGTGCCCATATTTGGGGAGGAAGAAGCAAAAATCTAAACCCGCCTTGGGAGGAAGCTTCAGCCTCTGTCCTGACTTTGAAGATGATACTATCTTGGTAGCGGATCAAACCAGATGCTTGGAGGTAGAGCCAGCAAACATGCCAACTCTGGAAGGTGTTTATCTTTGGGAAAATTGATTAATAGTATAGATTTTGGTTTAGTGATTCATCCCTATTTTTGGAAAGGACTCTGCCCTCCGCTGTGCTGCCTGTCTCTGGCATTCCTGTTAGCTGAACAAGAATAATCCCTCCTGTGCAAGCAGGCGGCAGACTAGCAGTGCAGCCTGGCCCCCTCCACATCTGCCTTCAGGAGCTGCCGTCCCCTTCACCCCCTGGCATAACATGGGGTGAGCGGTACAGGCATCCCCTCATCCTCACACGGGCACAGGCGCATTTCGGACCACTGGGATCAAAAGGCTGGCAAGCTGCAGAGGTACCTCTTGGCTCATTGCTGTGGTTACGGTGGAGGACGCAGAAACAAAGCGGGGTTGGAGCAGGAGGTGCAGCAGTGACTAGATGCGACCTGACGAGATCGTGAACAGGCCAGCAACTTTCAGCTCATCCCTGCCCTCCTGGTCTGGCAGCCCAGACAGTGGTAGAGACCTCAGCTTGTCAGAGTGGATCTCATAATGTCTCTAAGTTATACTTGTCTCCTGGAAAAGAAATGAATTAAAGAGATTTGCCTTTGCCCTTTTTAAGAATAAAATAAAATAAACCAGCCAAGCCATTTACACTTCATTTCCCCTCCTCGCTTTGAAGCCAGGATGAGCATTTCATGCGTAGAGTTGTTCTGACCCACACGGCAATGAGGGCAATGCCATTGCTCATGCTTCCCCAGTCTCTCTGATGTTTATTGAAGGAGACCGTCCCAGCATCCGTGCATCAGCCCCACGGAGCAGGCAGGTCATTGCATGGGACAAGCCTCCAACTGCTGAGCAGCTCAAAGGCAAAAACATTGAGGGTTTTGGCTGTGGCATTGGGCTTCTCTTGGTTACTAGGAAGACTGGCCTTTGGATTAATGTAGTTCTCTCTTTTGAGGATGTTTCAGCAGTAGATGCCTAATGAGAATACCTTTCCACATAGACTCTGCCTTTACTCCTTATCCATCCCTATTGCTAGTGGGCAGGGGATGAACAAGCCCATTTCTTCAGGTTCAGTTCAGGCTTATCTTCTCTAGTTCTTTGATATTTCTTGTCTTTTGAGCAACCAGAGAGTTTATACAGATAGGTTACATGTACTAATGTGTTTTAAAGAGGAGGAAGCACCCTGATCTGGTCCATCTCATGGGGACTGGGTGCCCATTTCTCACAGCAGCCTGCTCTGCTGTTTCCCTCCACTCCTCTCATAGGCAAAGCCAAACCGGGACCACAGGCAGCAGCTGGGATAACCCTCAAGCCCCAGTGACTCCAGTGGCCTTTCTCTCTGCACCCATGTCCCATTCACTGGCCTCCTGCTGCCCCTCTGGCAACCACAGCTCCATCAGTACAAATATTTGCTTGCTCTGGCACGGTTTTGGGTCCAGGCTTTGGGAGCAGGGGGTGAGATTTGCCCACCAGCAAGACACAATATATCCCTGAAGATGGAAACCCCAGAGGCAAATGTGTCCAGAAACTGGGGTGGTCACTTTTGTATGTATCCAGGATTTTCTCAAATTGTTCCACAAATGTCTCTGAGATACAGAGACACTGACAGTCAGGCACATTCAGTGATTCAGAGCTTGTCACAAGCATTTTGCACAGCTCTAGCTCTTGGGCTTTAGCGAACGCTTTTAAAGCAGTTCTTTCCCTGAAAAACACTATGGAGGCAGATAGCATGAATTATTATTTATTTTCACTGTGTGGACAGTTGATCAGTGACAGATGTTTCTAATTGCATTAAGCAAGTGGAAATAATGAGAATTAGATAGCAGATTCTCCAGGAATTTACATTTAGATTGAGTTACAATTTGCTATTAAAAAAGCAAATTCAATGTAGACACATTGGTTCTTCAGCAGAAATGGGATCCGATTATTCTTAATTATTATTTGATTATTTAAAAATGAGCTGTGTTACTGTACTTAAAAACATTTGACTCAAGGGGATGTTTTAATATGTGTGCTTTATGTCTCCCAAAAAAGACATGGAACAATGAAATTGTTCATCAGCAAATATCTCCTCCACCTCCCCATTAGTGTCATATTGAAAGGCAAATGAAAAATAGGGGCTGCCACAACCCTATCTCACAGCACTTGTGCAAAATTTGGCCGATGTCAGGATGGCGGTGACCAGATCGGGCTCACCCAAACCGTCTGCATCCCTGACAAATTGAATTAAGTTGCACTGATGGAAGACAAGCTGCATGCCCCCCCTTAGGTACCACGCTAGGCTGAGCTTGGCAGGAATTTCAGGTTGATTATCTCCACGCCGTGCGTTGCATGTAGCTGATGTAAAGCCAGCCGAGGCAGAGCAGAGGTGGGTGCCCAGGCTGGAGCAGGGTGGGGGTACGAGCAGGGCTTCGGCGCGCAGAGAGGAGCAGCATCTGCTGCCTCCAAATGACACATATATGACAGTTATCTCCGAATTCCTTCCAAGAGGAAATGAGCTGTGGTTCAAACCGCTGGAGATTTTCCTTTTGGGACTCTCTTGCAGCTTTTTTTTATTTTATTTTATCTCCTAGATTTCAAGTTCAGCTTCAGACACAGAAATGTGTGAGTCCCCTGTCAGCAGAGAGGGGATTTATGTGCAGTGCAGATTATTGTATGTCTCTGTTAAGCACAGAATTCAAGCTATAATATTTTTTAACTAACTAGCTGTCTCAGCTTTTAATTTTTTTTTCCTTTTGCCTAATGAGAGCCTTATCCAGAACTCCTTGAAGTCAGAGAGTCTGTCTATCAGCTTCAGTAGGCTTTGGATCAGATTTCAGATCACTGATTCATTATTAATTACACATCTGGGACTCCCTTTTCAAAGAGTTCATTGTTAAATAAATTCACTTTTAGACATTACAGACTTGGCATTCTTGTGCATTTAATAAAAGTCTGGCAAACCAGCAAAGAGCCATAGGCCAACTTCTCTTCTGGTATTGATGGATGAATCTCTACTGAACAGCAGTGGTTTACACTAGAAGGATATAACATATCTCTCTGCTCTCATATAACCACTTTCTGTCTGAGACTAAGTCTGTGTTGGAAACTTTTGCCTTTTTTGTGATTTCTCCTCACTTTTTCATAACTTTTCCCTACCAGCAAAAGTTCCTTTGTGGATTGAGGCATTGCAGGGCAAAATAACTTTGCTATCTATTTTCCTTTCTCTTTGAAGAGATACTGGCATCTTCTTCCTAGGGCAAACTGCAGCCACATCTTCAGAGCCTCCTGGGAGAGCAGACAAGCAGGCAAATGTTCTCCTGATCCCTATGGCAAGTGGAATGCAAAATGGCTTTCTAAAGATATATGGTCTTTCCTGTAGTCCTCAATAATCTATTTTGAGTCCAGCCATTGAGACATTAAAGTGACCAAGGAGCTGGTCTGGAAGCTACACTTACACAGAGGGATTGTATTTTGTGGGGGGATATGTAGAAATACAGATTGTCCTACTGAAGTCCACTCAATAGGAGGCTAGGCCCTACATGAAAAAGCAAGACAAAGTGGGAATACCCTGTGATTTAATGGCACAGGGTATTCCCACTTTGCAACCGAAGGCACAGGAACCAGCAACCCATACAGGTCTTTCCTGTGCTGTAAGCAAGGATCTCCTAAGCTGCACTCAGCCCATCCTTTGCTTCTGCAGCGCTATCTAGACACTTTGGGAAGTGGGAATGGGGCAAGTGCTTTTCTCATCTCCTGATGCGAAATCAGAGTTTAAAATGGCTGAATGGTCCCAGGTAATACCAATGTCCAAAGAGATCGTGGAGATCGATTCAGATGACAGCTATCTGGTTTCCAAAGCTTTCACTTAATCTACAGCTGTCTAAGCTATTTGGAAAGGAAAATCAATAGAAACGCAGTTCCCACCATTTAATAATGACGCTCTGAATGTTTATCAGAGGCAGACATCCAGTGAGTCCATGGCACGCTTTCAATGCAAGGGATAAAAATCACCACACAGTTGTGGAAGGGACTATGAAACAAGAGAGGATTGCAACACTGGGGCACTCAAACCCCTCAGTAGTCAAGGCTAATTCCCCACTGCAAGTCAGATCTCTCTCCCGTTTTATCACAGAGAAGGACAAAACCTTCCCTCTGCCCAAATTCACCTTCCTCGGTTTTTCAGAAATTACATTAAATATGATTATTCTCTTCACACTCACATATGAAATG